>NC_084538.1:4574171-4910842 GCF_024500275.1 Phycodurus eques | reverse complement strand
TGACATTGTCCATCCATCCATCCATTTTCTGAGCCGCTTGTCCTCACTAGGGGTGCGGCCGTGGTGGAGCCTATCCCAACTATCATCGGGCGGGAGGCGGGGTACACCCTGAACTGGTTGCCAGCCAATCGCAGGGCACATATAAACAAACAACCATATGCACTCACATTCACACCTACGGGCAATTTAGAGTTGTCAAGTGTAAAAAAATAAATAAATAAATACGAAATTATGAATTAAAAAATTATAATATTCAAAAGTATACTTTTTCATTTAGTTTCCTTTTCTTCTTTTTCAAGATGAAAAAGAAAAAGTTAGAAAAGGGAACAAAGATGAAAAAGAAGGAAATGAGATCATAATCAATTATCCTTATGTAGCTGAAACATAAAATGCATCCCCCTTTTTTGGAAAATGGCTATTATGCCGTGAGTTCATCTGCCATCTTGTTGAACATGTCCTCTGCATTAAGGCGGGAGTGTAGCAGTCACCAAGACAACAGTGCGTCACGGAGGAGGCCGGAGAAACAAAGATGCTAGCGGAACTCAAGTCAAAGTGACATGCAGTGGAACGCCGTACTGCTCTGTACTTATCAATATTTACACGAGTTTAGAAGGCACCATGACTCCTTAGAAGGCAAACGCACGCTTGTTTAACAAACATCCTGACAGTCGCGAACGTCTGCTATCTATATACTTTACAACAATTTTTGTTGTTTTTTTTGGGGGGGGGGGAAGGCTGGAACGGATTAATGGCATTTCCATTCATTTCAATGGGAAAAGATGAGATGAGATACCAGTGTATTGAGTTATGAGGGTAGTCATGAAACAAAATAAAGTCGTATATCAAGGCGCAACTGTATAGGGATTTTTAGAGGACTTTTTAGTGTACTACATGGTCCGTCGCAAGACTGTGCGGACAACCATATAGGTTTACCTATTTATCTACAGTAAGTTTTGATTATTAAGTGGTTTATAGAATAGCTGCATAGCTGGTTTTAGAGCCTGCATTTATCAGTTGGTTTTGGGTTTTGTTGATTTTTTTTTTTAAAAGATTCAAATATTAGCCGGACAGCTCTGTCCAATAATCTGGTGTTAATTTTTTATTTTCCAGTGTTTTAAATGAACCGGCTGTGATGGCTGCATATTTGTATCCAATAATCTGATGATAGTTTCGATTTTCCAGCATTTTAAATGAACCACGATGATGGCCGCATAGCTTTATCCATGGGGACTTTAAGAGTGTTTGGAGTGTTTCAGCTGCTCACCTTCTGCTTGCCCGAGAAGGCGTGGTAGTAACACGACACATAAGTCATGACAGCCTTCTCGTCTGGCCTCAAGGTGCTAATGATATCTGCCGCAGGAACAGGAGGAGGAGGAGGCCGCAGGAACAGAGGAGCAGCAGGAAAAAGCACAGACAGGAGAGGAGAGAAAGAGTAAAAGTGTGCCGAGACAAAAAGGGGCCAGCAGCGGGCGTAATCTCAAGGTTCTCCAGTCTGCCTGCTGTTGTTTGTCTTCAGAAAAATCTCAGCACAATTGATCCAAACCTCTAGCACCGTTTGTTTGGCTTTAATTTGAATGCCAGTGAAAAAACAATGACCTTGTGGAGAGTCTGTTCCATGCGAACTAGTACACTGGCGATGACTAAACGAGAAGCCATGTGTGACGATTGATCAATTAATTAGTAGAACACATGATATTAAAAAAATAAAAACAATTGAAATACAATGAAACCATGCTGGCTTTTAAAGATATGGGGGGGGGGGGGCTATTTTGATCACATGCAAAGCATTATGGGTTGATGAAATACTATATATGTACACAAAAATATTGTATGATCACACAACATGTCATCCATTCATTGCACATCAGCAAGATGGCTGCCCCCGTGTTTGTAAAAGAACATTAAAATGTAACATTTGACACCAGTTTAGCCTTTTTTACCCACAATTGCAGGCAAAATTGAACAAAAGTGCCCCTTTAAAGATCTGCATTTAGCTCAACTCAAGCGGCATGGTCACGTATTTAACTTTTTGCCACAGCGCCTCCTGGGCTCTGAAACAGCAACAGCGAGGCAGACCAGAGATTCGGAGAAAAATCCTATGATCCCTTCATGCGTTTTGAGAACATGCAGAGAGGGTGTGACCCCTTCAGGGAAGCTTGTGCACTGCAGAGAGAAAGTGTTAGGGTAACACCTGAGGGGTAAAAAGACAAAGTGAGGACGGGTGGTTGTGGGAGAGGAGGGTGGGGAGGAGGAGGAAGGAGCTGCATCCACGGGTACCTTCTGGGCGCCCGAGAAGGCGTGGTAGAAGCTAGAGACGTAGGTCATGATGGCCTTCTCGTCCGGACGGGCAGTGCCCACAATATCTGTCGGGGAAGGGAGGGATTCAGGGGAGGGAGGGGGCGGGGGGTAGAGAGAGGTGTGGTGGAGGGAGGGGGGGGGGGGGACTCGTCATTGAAGAAGTCGAGCTCAGCATCATCGCCACACATCTGCAGATGTGCTTGGAAGGAAGGATTTGATTCATTACATAATCATAGAAACAAACATATAAAAACGTTTCTGAATCATTAAAATATATTTTTTTTTACACCCTCTTTTTTGAGCCTCAATGAAATGAGCTTGTTTTGTCTTGCAAATGAGCCGAATTTAAATGGAATGAAATAAATATATAATATATTTAGAATAATAGATACTCTTAATACTGTGTGCAGCAAAATTTTATTTTACCTTCATATTTTGAAATGCAATTAAATTAATAAAAAATAATAATTTTAATGCTGTTTGACACAAAATGCATAATATATATCATGCATTTTATATTTTGTATATATATATATATATATATATATATATATATATACACACACACACACACACACACACACACACACAATTAAGTTGGGACGTTGTGTTAAGCAAATAAAAACAGAATACAATGATTTGCAAATCACGTTCGACCTATATTTAATTGAATACACTACAAAGGCACGATATTTAATGTTCAAACTGATAAACGCTATTGTTTTTAGCAAATAATCATTAACTTGGAATTTTATGGCTGCAACACGTTCCAAAAAAGCTGGGACAGGGTCATGTTTACAACTGTTTTACATCACCTTTTCTTTTAACAACATTCAATAAACGTTTGGGAAGTGAGGACACGAATTGTTGAAGCTTTATAGGTGGAATTCTTTCCCATTCTTGCTCGATGTACAGCTTCAGCTGTTCAACAGTCCGGGGTCTTCGTTGTCATCTTTTATGCTTCATAATGCGGCGCTGCATTTTTAATGGGAGACAGGTCTGGACTGCAGGCAGGCCAGTCTAGTACCCTCACTCTTACAACGAAGCCACGCTGTTGTAACACGTGCAGAATGTGGTTTGGCATTGTCTTGCTGAAATAAGGAGGGGCATCCATGAAAAAGACGCTGCTTGGATGGCAGCATATGTTTCTCCAAAACCTGTATGTACCTTTCAGCATTAATGGTGCCTTCACAGATGTGTAAGTTACCCATGCCATTGGCACTAACACAGCCCCATACCATCATAGATGCTGGCATTTGAACTTTGCCTCCATAACAGTCCGGATGGTTATTTTCCCCTTTGGCCTAGAGGACACGACGTCCACAATTTCCAAAAACAATTTGAAATGTGGACTCGTCGGACCACAGAACACTTTTCCTCTTTGCGTCAGTCCCTCTTAGAGGAGCTCGGGCCCAGAGAAGCCGGCGGCGTTTCTGGGTGTTTTTTCTTTTGCTTTGCATAGTAGAGTTTCAAGTTGCACTTACGGATGTAGCGCCGAACTGTATTTACTGACATTGGTTTTCTGAAGTGTTCCTGAGCCCATGTGGTGATATCCTTTAGACATTGATGTCGGTTTTTGATGCAATGCCGCCTGAGGGATCGAAGGTCACGGGCATTCAATGTTTGTTTTCGGCCTTGCCGCTTACATGCAGTGATTTCTCCAGATTCTCTGAACCTTTTGATGATATTATGGACCGTAGATGATGAAATCCATAAATTCCTAGCAATTGTACGTTGAGGAACATTGTCCTTAAACTGTTCGACTATTTTCTCACGCACTTGTTCACAAAGAGGTGAACCTCGCCCCATCTTTGGTTGTGAATGACTGAGCAATTCAGGGAACCTCCTTTTCTACCCAATCATAATTCTCTTAGAGAAAAATGCATGATCTTAATTTATAATTATATTTTAGTTTAATCAACACAAATAACGAAACCACTTTGACAACTTGGCCCAACATTTCCGTGTAGTCTGTTTGAAAATGGCGAATTCCGAAATATGACTTTTCAATCTCGCACTTTTTCATAATTTAGCAGCTAAATAGAGATTCAAATGATTGTCAGTCAAGACGACAGTTTAAAGCTACTTGTAAGGCTGAGCTCAGATATGTTAACATTCAGGGGTAACCGTTGATTGAGGGAGATTATTTCACCTTCTGCGTCCAACATCTTAGGAATGTCCAGGTATTTCTCAGCCACGTCGAAGGCAGTGTTCAGGTTGGTCATGGGGTCGTCCTGACGACAGAAAAACACATCGTTGGAAGCGTCCTATTCCCCCTGCCCCAGAATCATAATCGTACTGGCCGTCTGTCCTCCTTGAACCAGGAAGTAGTCTACAGTGACTAACAGTTCAGCCTTGGCGGAGGTCCGCTCTCTACTGAGTGACACTCTAGTTGTGTCGCGTGTGCTCTAACCTTGCGTAGCTTCCCGTAGTCGATGAGCTCCGGACGGTGCCGATGAATGAGCGCACAGAAGCCCAAACCATCTTTCCAGCTGAAGACCAGAGAAAGGAGAAAACGGCACGTTAGAACGAACATTTGAAATCCAAATGTTTAACAAACATGAAAGCCAGAAAGTTGTCTTGTGGGAAAACAAGCAATTTTCTCAACTTTTCAAGGGGGCGCTGTGACTGAGTTTTGACTCGGGTAGTGTTGGGGACACCTCAAACATATTTTCAACAAAAAAATGTGTTTCCCCAATAAATAAACAAATACAAAATAAGAAAAGGTGTCACAGGAAAAAAAAGATGCTTAATATACCAAATGACTGCAAACAACTTGTGTCTGATGATGAACATGTGGAAATGCCATCAGATCTAACAAGTTGATGAAAGTATACACTGAAGGACACTTTGGAATATGATCATAGAATGACAAATTGCATTAAGCATCCTTTTTTGTTGTTGCCCTGAAAGGAAACTTTGGTGCTGCTCAGCTTTCATCTTGTAACTCATTTTGTAAGTATGCTACCATCGTCTTTGTAAAGTATCTGATTTTTTGTCATAATTAAATCAAATTAAGTTGGAAACTTCTTGACTTAATAGTTGGTGTTGCTGTTTTGGGACTGATTCAAATGACTATGCAAAACCGCCGCATAGCTTTATCAAGGGTTAGATTTTTGATGGATTCAAATGACTACGCGGACGAGCCTGCATTTATCAGGGTCAGTTCTGATTGTAGAGCATTTTAAATGATGCACACATGACTTGATTTGTTTATCTGAGTTCCTTTTATCCACAGCCTACATTTAACTGGATGAATGTTGAGTTTTAAAAGTGAATATTAAATATTTAAGTATTACATTTGATGTATACATTACATGAAACAATCATTGATCATTTTTACTTTGACTTTTTACTGCTTTGGACGAGCAATGAAGCAATGAAGGCCGCGCTTCAACATGCAAAGAATAATAAAAAAAAGAAGCTATTGTTTACTCGTCTGCCTCACATCTCAGGTGTCACAGAGAGACCACATCAAAGCGTCTGACCCCCCCCCCACATCGGACCCCTCAACTCCACCTTTTTTCTTCTTGCCTTTCATCCACATGTATCAATGATTCAACAGTCTGGCAAAAACAGACATACAGTACAGGACTGTACTCTACTGACTACATATTATTTTACTTGATAGTCTCTTTCCACATCTATAGCATTATGGTAACAGTGCTGGTCTAGTGGCGTCATGTCATAACCATCTCATCCTGGGTTAGTTAAAGTTCAACTTCTCATCAAATCAAGCCAAAAGCATATTTTGTAAAAACTTGAACCACACGAGACAGATAATTAGACGATGAAGTCACTCGTACTGTCAAAACATTATGAAATGCTGCCTTTTCGATGTTGTGTGTGTGTGTGTGTGCGCTTTTAGTTAGTTGAGCTGGTTTGGTTAGCTTAGGGGCCTTAGCCTTAAGGTGGCTAGCAGGTAGCGCTGCCCAAAGAAAACAAAAAAGTAACCTGGAAGGCACACTGAGTAAATCTTAATTACCGTGCCTTTCATCTGTACTAGTATTTGCTTGCTAAATAAGGTATTAAGGTAACAAAATATAGTACTACCTTGAGTTACAAGTGCCCAAACATATTGGTTTTTCAAGTTAGGAGCTTCTTAATTGTGCAAAGCCCCCCAGCTCCCCCCAGTCCGGGGAAATGCCATACCGGATGCTCACGCAATGAATTAAAGCAAAGAGGATGAAACGTTTGGGTTCTGACCTGATGTGAAAGTTCTGAATGTTGACATTCTTGTAGGGTGCCGTCTTCCGCTGGCACCATAGCAGGAGGCCCTCCTTGGCTGACGTCTCTGAGGTCAGGGAGAAGGGAAGAAGACGGAGGGATGACTTTGCACTCATACATGCTGTTTACTTGTAGTCTAATTGTAGAGGTCGAGTGATCAATCACTGTGGGATTGCCCCCACGCGCATGCGCACGCACACACACACACACACACACGCTAATTACCTTCAACGGAAATGTCTTGGATGGCAAAGCGGAGGATGATGGTCCAGATCATTCCCAATGTCATCTTGGCATTGCCATCTACGATTTCTTTACACAAAAAGAGGTGTGATTAAAAAGAAATATCTGACGACAATAATTATACCATAAAAAGATAGTCGTATGAAAAGATGAAGACATCTTTTTCAAGTGCAAGTGGTGAAAAAAATGCTAATAAAACATTTTTTTTAAAATCAGATACAGTAATGCTGTTGACTAGTTTAGCTGTTTGTTCACATTGGAATCTGTACAGTATTCTGTTCGTATATTGTACATCACAAAAGTGTGCAGCGTATAATTCTTTGCTGTATACAGCAGTATCTAGTATTCATGAGCAGTTTTGCCATTCACATACACAATTATTAGTATTTATTATTGCCTGGTTTTGTATACAACACTGCTGACTATTCTTGCTCCTGTTCACATTCACTTGTGTATATATAGTATATTCATTCATGGGTCGTTGTAGTCTATTTATTAATCATGTATAGTTGTCACTCCACTGCTGATAGTTAATTCTGCTAGTGTTTAATTCATTCTCAACTGTTTAGACTATTTATTAATACAAGTAGTTTTTGTTTTGCTGCTGACTATTCTCGCTGCAACTTACATTCACTTCCGTATCGCATCTCTTTATCAGCCATTCACATTCACGTGTGTAGTTTTTGTTATTTGTGTTACATACAATGTTGCTGACTATTCTTGCATTGGTCTGTATATATTATCTGTTCGTGTACAGTGGTGCCTTCAATTTTGAGTGACCAGACGTACGGGTTTTTTGAGATATGAGCCATTGTTTGGCCGATTTCTTGCTTTGACTTGGAAGCAAGAACTTGAGATACGAGCCATACGGTGGCAGTGATTCATCTCATTTCAAAAGAAGCACCATTCGGGCAGATAGGATGAGTGAACAATTCCTCCAAAAAAAAAGAAGCTTCAAGCTGTGAGTTGCCACTCCCAGTTTACTGTCAAACTAAACATAAAACAAAGAGAAATACACTGTGTATTTAAAACTACCACATACGGTAGCCTCCGCTAGCTTCACGCCTACACATAATAACAAACGCTATAGATGGGCTAAAGAATAGCATCTATGTGACGATGATACAACCCTTTTAAGCAATGGGTATTTGAAAACAAACGGTCAAGCAACACGTGTAGACAGATAATGCAGCAATAATCACAGGCATATATGCATTATCCTCAGCAAAAAATCACTAACATTATTGTGGCTTACTGAAGAATGATGAGTCTCTATGTATATCCTTATGTCTGTTGTACATATATATACACTGCTGCCAGTTGGCCAAGGTAGGCAAACCAGAAGGAGCAGCAGATTGATGTGAAGTAAAATGTGTGACAAAAACTGTTTGATTCTTTACATTCTATTTAATTATGTCATCACTGTATGTTATGATAACATTGTAGGATTCCATTTTTCCCTTTTAAAAATATATTACAAAATGTTGTATTTCTTGGGAGGCTGGAACAGATAAACGGGATTTCCATTTATTACAACGGGAAAGATGATTTGAAATATGAGTGTTTTGAGTTACGAGCGTTGTCACGGAACAAATTAAAGTCGTATCTCGAAGCACCACTGTATAGCTATTACTCCACTACTGTTAGTCAAGACTACTGGTGTTTAATTCATTTTCAACATGCATAGTTTTTTTGGCTGTACATGTCATTGATGATGATGATGATGGCGACGTATTGTGTGAATGGAGCGGTCCTATCTGGTGGCCTGTCTGTGTTGTGTTATCTTTAAGGAAAATCCCTTCCAACAGGTTGGCCGCCTTCAATAAATCGCTGTAATCCGATCAGGATCAGGCGGCTGGGGAGCTGCTTCCACCGTGATGGAAAAACTGCAAGATGGACGCGAAACGGCGAGGGTTAAAAACAGTCGCGGTCGGCGGTTCGGGTTGACACATGACGCGACTGTTCAGATAGAACTCCGCTGATCAATCCTGTTAAGGCCGTTTGAAAGGGCAACACCCCACCCCCTAAAATCCCAACCAGGATGTATGGACGAGGGATTCCAAGCGCATAATCCGCCTGGAATGTTGGTGTGGCTTGGAGCCTCCGCAACAAATCTGATCAAATTGTTTTACCAAATATCTTTCAAGCATAATCAATCAGTCCTGTAAATCACCTCTAATGGAAACTGACATTGGTTTGGGGTATTTACTGCTTTCGTCCTCTGCAATACACAGTGACTGATGCTTGATGGAGGAAATGAAGTGTAGCCAATAAAAGGAGGGAGAATTACACATTTTAGTAGTTATGTAGTTCATCTCAAACTCAAGTCACTTTGTTTCCTCTCATTTTTGATGTATTGTAGATGGGTTTTCTTCCAATGCAGTGGTGCTTTGTGATACGAATGGGTGGACCCGATTTACGAGCTTTTACAGACGCGAGCCGTCATTCTGACGATACGAGCATTGTATTGGTGGCAGTGAACTCAATTCAACTCACATCACAATAAGCAGCACTTTGGCAAATAGTGAATAATTCATCAAACAAAGAGGGTTCGACCTGTTTAATGCCAAAGAGGGTTCGACCTGTTTAAAAAAAAAAAAAAAAAAAAAGAATTCCACATTGTGCATTCGAAACAACCACATAGCATTGCCTTAGGAAAGTCTGCTTAGCTTAATGCTAACAAACAACGTAAATCGCTGTTGACATGCTAACGGTTAGCATTGACAGTTGCAGTTTTAGAGGCAACGGATGTTTAAAGAAATGGTGGACACATGTAGACAGATAACCTAATACTCATAGGCATACATTATTTGTCTTCTATGACAAATGACTCATATTACAGCATCTTACTGAGTTACTTACAGTAGTAACAGTAGTACAAGAAGAAATACTATTCTTCATTTCTGTCTGCAATGACTGTAGTTTTATACCGACTCCTAGTGGCCGAGGCGGGCACGTCTGAAGGAGCAGCACAACGAATTGGACTGCAGCATTAAATCATGATGAAAGAAAATCTGTTTTTTATACAGTACAATATTATAGAGTGCTACTTTTCCTCGATAAAAACACAAACAAAATGTTTTGGAGAGCAAAGGCTGGAACAGATTAATGGCATTTCTATTCGTTTCAATGGGGAAAGACGATTTGAGAGACGAGGGTGGTCACGGAACGAATTAAACTCGGATCTCAAAGCACCACTGTATATTCTGATGTCTCACTTTTTCTGTATTTTTCATATTCATTCATTCATTCATTTTCCGTACTGTTTATCCTCACTAGTGCTGGAGCCCATCCTAGGTATCTAGCGAGAGGCGGGGTTCACCCTGAACTGGTCGCCAGCCAATCGCAGGTATTTTTCATATACTGCAGATAAACTTGTAAGTCAAGGTACCACTGTGTTTGAATGTAATTTCAATACTTTAAGCAACATTAATTAATTTCAAATCGACAGTTAAACATCCTAAACGTCCAAAATAAACCCAAAAACCAAAAACAAAAAAAACAACCCAACAACAAAAAACAACACAGTGTATAATTCTGTTGAATTTGCTTGGGTGCTGGTACAATAGTGTCAAATCGTCTACAACAAGCATGGCTATAGAATGGAAATGATCTACTTCAAGTGGTGTGCCAAAGAATTGCTGCCTAAGCACAGTTCAGTAGTATTTAACTTTTAAGTTCATTACGTTTGCATTCAATTGTTATGAACTGCGGCGGCACGGTGGACGACTGGTTAGAGCGTCTGCCTCACAGTTCTGAGGACCGGGGTTCAATCACCAGCCTGTGTGGAGTTTGCATGTGCTCCCCGTGCCTGCGTGGGTTTTCTCCGGGCACTCCGGTTTCGTCCCACATCCCAAAAACATGCATGGTAGGTTAATTGAAGACTCTAACAAACCCGTAGGTGTGAATCTGAGTGCGAACGGTTGTTTGTTTGTTTGTATGTGCCCTGCGATTGGCTGGCAACCAGTTCAGGGTGTACCCCGCCTCCTGCCCGATGATAGCTGGGATAGGCTCCAGCACGCCCCCGACCCTTGTGAGGATAAGCGGCTCAGAGAATGGCTGGATGGATGGATGGATGTTATGAACTGTTTGTTTTTAATGTATTTAAGTCATTTTTCATGTAACTATGCAATACATTTTAACTGAATCATTATAGGTGTTCATGTTTAAACTGCATAATGTTAGAGTGGCTTACAATAATAGTGAATGTCATTTTTAGGAAACCACTCTTTTTACTACCCACTGTATTTTAATGGTGGTCATGATGGTACTTGGTACTTGAATGAGCTAAATATTTTTTCGGGTGGTACTTTGTGTAAACGTTTGAGAACCACTGATTGAGTGCTGGTGGGACAGCAAGGAAAGCCGAGGCTGTCCCGATGAACGGCGCAGTAGCCCTCAACCACGGCAAATTCGAACAGATTTAAAAAGTCTCTGAGGCGCCACACCACTAACCCTCAGCGCCAATGGACACCAGCTTGACTCCTTTGCCGGCGATGAAGTCCAGCGCTTTGTTCACGTTGGAGATCTTGTGTACTTTCATCTTGCCTCGTTCGGGTTTGGCCAGACGCTCGCCTGGATGAGGAAAAGTAAAGACGTTACCAAGGGTGGGAAGTAACCAAGTACAACTGCTGTACTTACTTACATACTGTTCATTTTGCAAAAACACACACAATATTTTTCTATAAAGGATAAAAGGACAGAGATTACATAAAATCCTATTTTGTAAATTGCTAGCATGTGAACTTTGAGCAAAGGATTTGAATCAATACTTTTAACTTTTACCAGTCCGACTGAAATAAGCTACAGTGTGAGTACTTCTACGTCAGGGCATCAAACACACACACACAGCTACCATCGAAGCTCGTCAGTCGATGGGAATCACTTACCTGAGATGACCTCCAGTAGGAGCATGAGTTTCAGACCGTCCCGGAAGTCCTCGTCGATGTTCTCAATCTGTGTGCCGGCTTTCCTCAAGTGAGAGTTGCACCACGCCGTGAATGTCTACGAAAGTAATGGAAAAGGAACTGATATAATTCTAGTCATATTTTTCAGAAAGGTTACTTTGTTAGTAAGTAATACACATTTGCCAGACTCTTCAAATTTATTATTGTTAGGGGTTTCAAAGGAAAATTATAAAAAATTATTATTATTTTGCTGTTGCAATTGTCTCATTTCCTAAAAAGAAGACGAACTGGTGATGTTGCCCTGTCTTAAAAAGAAGAGAGTTAATCTAATTATATATTAGTCAATACTTATTCTTATTTGATTGTATACAGAGAACCCCCAAATATTGCTGGGTATTTGTTCCAGGCCCACCCAGAAAAGATGAAAAGCCATACTAAAGAGGTACCATACTAAAAAAAAGCAATTTTTTACATTTTTTTTTGTTTTATCCCTCCCACACTCTTTATACACTTTTAAACTTATTAAACACACATCTTAAACATATTGTGAAAGTATTGAATATTGTATGTATGAATGTAACACAAAAAAAACATTGCAAGCATAAAATGTATCGTAAATACACCACGTATTGTAGTGTCTGGTGGGTTGGCACGATACAGATATTTCAGCAAGTCTGGGTCCGAGTGTCAGAGCGCGAGCTGTGGCCGACAGCAGCTTCTGAGTGAGTGTGCTCATTTCATTGTTTATGTTACTGTTCAAAAAAAGTACATTGGCAACTGTTTCTCCTTTGCTACATGTGAGGGCATTACAGTAAGGATACTGTAAAAAGCCATAAAGTCAATCAAACAATCACTAACACTATAAACATCAGATTTCTGCAATGAAGTAGGGATTTCTGTGACAGATTGATACTGTACCTTCCCCCCCCAAAAAAATCTGCAATCCAGTCGATGCAGGCCTTAAGATATGAGTTTAATTCCTTCACCATCCTTGTAACTCAAAACTGTAACTGTAACTCTAAAATCAACTTTCATCAGTGAAATGAATGGAAATGTGATTAATCTGTTTCACCCCCCCCCCCCCCCAAAATGATAATAATTTTAATGATAATAACAGCACTCTATAATACTTTATAAATACATACAGTAATGTCGTAATTCTACTGCACACTGTGGTTATGTACTGTACACACATAGAGTAGGTGTAGCAGTCCAAGGATTTGTCTGGCATTGATAGCACTCGAAGGGAAAACATCTAAAAACACAGAATAACAGCCGGCAGCTGGCACGAGTGCTCAGGCAGGCCCAGCAAACGGCCCGCCATGAATGCGTCTCTATGATCCTTGGGGCTAATTACACATCGAGCACAAACATCAGGCTTCCGTGTTTCCAACAGAGATGCGGTGGAGGACCCGCAGGAGCCCAGCCAGGCCCAGATAGTCCATGAAAGCCGGCTTTGTGCTTCCCCGGACCGTTCCTGGACAAAAGCCACCCAAAAATGGATGAAACAGTTTACCGATAAATTGAGACGAAATTTCAGATTGTTAGTATTACTCTTTCAAATTGTAATCATCGTCAATACAGCAGTGAGGAGTTTCTGGGAGCAGTAGTTGCCCAGGTGATGGCAGGTTTATTTTATTTTATTTTATTTATTTTTTTAAATTGTATTTTCGGTTGATATTATTTTGTATTTTTTCAGCTAATATTTTTCGCGAACATTTGTGTACTATTTCCTAATAATTTTAGCTAATATTTATGGCTGTCTAGTAAAGGTTTTTGTAATTTCCTTCTAATATTTTAGCTTTTTCCTAATATTCATGAATTCTTCATGTGATATTTGTGTCTTTTTAATCTGTGTTGTATTTGTTATTTACGTATTTTTGTCTCGTATTTTGTACTTTTTTTCTAACATTTTTCTTAATTTGTTTTTCTATTATTTTCTGCTATGTTTGTATGACAATTTGATAAATTCTCTAATATGTTTGTGTTTTTGTGAAAGATTTGTGTGTTATTACTCTGTTTTTTTTGGTAATATGTCGACTATCATTGCTTTGGGTCTTGTTAGTTTGTGCAATGTTTTGACTTGAGCCACTCCCATTAGAGAAAAGAAAAAGAAATATTTATTTTTGCATTACTGCACTACGATAGTGTTATGAAATTTTCACAGCATTTTATATGTTCACTGGAAATGGTAGCGAGCACGCTGCTGGCACTCGCATCAAACGTCATCTCTTAAAAAGGCGTTCATCGTCGGTTGACGTTTACGTGACCGCTTGGCTTTTTTACTGGCGTGCATTGCCCGCTGAAAGGAAGCGACACGGAATGGATGTCGAAAGGAACAGAGGAAAGATTATATGGTGTTTCATCTCCAAGGATAGAGGCGACTGGAAAAGATTTATGTTGGTGGGCACACGCCCTAAGTCTCTTGCATGTTCAGGGCCGCGACCACAACGGAGCTCTTTCAATTAATTCAATGTGGAGATCTCCGACAAATTGTGTGACTCAAAAATCAACACAAAAGGAAATTTATTATCATCCAATATTTTTGTATTGACGTCACTGATGGTGTAGTGGTAGACTCGCCTGACTTTGGTGCGGGCAGCGTGGGTTCAGTTCCCACTCAGTGACGGTGCGTATGGTTGCCCGTGTCTATATGTGCCCTGCGACTGACTGGCGACCAGTTCAGGGTGTAGTCCGCCTTTCGCCCGAAGTCAGCTGGGATAGACTCCAGCGCCCCGTGACCCTAACCAGGATAAGCGGTGTTGAAAATGGATGGATGGATGTTTTTATTGTTTTGTCTTGTATTAATTTCTAATATTTGCGTATTTTTCTCCAATTATTGGGTATTTCTATCTAATATTTTTGTATTGTTTTCATGGCTTTGCATTTGTCTTCTATTAATGCATTGTTTTTTAATTATGTACTGTATGTCATTTAATCTATTTTAGTCATTTATTTCTCCAATTTTTTTTATGTCTTCCTAATATTTTGTAGTATTTTCTAATATTTTGGGTGGTTTTTTTCTAATATGTTTTTATCTTTTCTTATCTTTTTTCAAATATTTTTGTCTAACACATTAATATTTTTTTCGAATATTTGTGTATGTTTGTTGAATACTTTTGCAGTTTCCATCTAACGTTATTGGCTACTGTTGTTTTTGGCAATGGGTATGTTACCTCTACTGTTTGACAATATTTTAGATTTCATATTTTTTGTACTATATGCAAATATTTGTCATTTTCTTCTCATATTTTTTCTCCAATAATTTTGTCATTTTATTGTAATAATTTGTTTATTTTTTTTTCTATTTTTGTATGTCCTTGCAGTGCCAAGAATCTCGTTGGTATTAATTTTGTAAAACACACTCCTCTTAAAACAACAAGTTATTACAACTCAAAACAGCTTTCGCCTCACTTGTTGTAAGTGCAAGAAAAGTGAAAACACAACAACATCTGGCTGGCTCATACGTGAGCGTGCTTTCTCTCTGTTCGCCACCTCCCAAATTGCGAGGCCTGCCAGAAAGTTTCGAGGGGTCAAGACCATGGCGTAACATCTGCTCGACATCCACATGAGTCAGCGTCATGGACACCAGACAGCAACTTTCCCCCTGCTGTAACCCACCCAGGTACGACTTCGTCGTTTTCAGGTCGGAAGCGTAGCTCCGTTAAATAACAAAACCTGTGAGCGCATTTCAAACCTCCTGCAGTCCTCCCTCCATTAATCATCCTCTGTAAAAAATAAAAATAAAAATTATTTCCTGCTGCATGCACTCCTGCCAGTTGAAGTGTCGGAGCGGTTGAACAGGCCTAGGAAAGGAAGTCAGATGTTGCTGGCAGAGGGTGACGCACAGGAAAATGCTTTTCAACAGCGTGGCTCGATTCCCCCTTAATGTGCGCCTCTCGTATTGCGACAAAATGACAGAAATAGTCAAATAAATTACCGTAAAAACTATGTTAAAAACCATCCTAGCAAGTCATCAGAAAGGCTGTGAGGGTGGAAAAGAAGGAGAACATTGGTGTTTCATAGGCACATTTGGCTTAATGTGATTTTTCATTCATTTTCTTTTTTTTCATTCATTAATACATTCATTTTCTTTAGCGCTTATCTTCACTTGGGTAGAGGCTGACTTTTGGGCAAGAGGCGGCGGGGTACAGCAAGCACAGGGCACAATAAAGCCAAACGAGCATTGAAACTCACATTTACACCATAGGACAACTTAAGAGTTTTCAGTGAAACTAATGTGCTTGTACATTAGTTGTACATGCGAACTCCACAGGGGAAGGCCAAAGCTTAAGAGTCGAACCCCAAAACTCAAAACTGTGAAGCCAACGTGCTGACCATTCAGCCACCGGGCTACGTCGCCGCCATAAAAAGATGTTTTGCTTGCTTTGCTTTTTGCCATCTAATGTGGGATGTTGATCTATTTATGCCAGTGACGTATTGTATAGTCACAAGCAGAGCAATTAAATGATCTTCCACTAGATTTATCCACTTTTTGTAACATTTTTATTTGGTAGTGTGCCATGAGATGTAATTCTTTTGTACATAATGTAAAATATGGCACGGTGGGCGACTGGTGAGAGCGTCTGCCTCACAGTTCTGAAGACCGAGGTTCAATTCCTGGCCCCGCCTGTGTGGAGTTTGCATGTTCTCCCCGTGCCTGCGTGGGTTTTCTCCGGGCACTCCGGTTTCCTCCCACATCCCAAAAACATGCATGGTGAGTTAATTGAAGACTCTAAAATTGCCCGTAGGTGTGACTGTGAGTGCGAATGCGAATGGTTGTTTGTTTATATGCGCCCTGCGATTGGCTGGCAACCACTTCAGGGTTTAGGCTCCAGCACTCCCGCGACCCTTGTGAGGATAAGCGGTTCAGAGAATGGATGGATGGATAATGTAAAATATGTCTTGGTTCAATAGAAGTTGGGGAACACTGGTCTAATACATTTGTTAAGCACTTCCATTTTTTTTTTTTTTTTTTTTTTTTTTTTTAAAAGAATGGTCCAATAGCAAAATCTTGGTCCCATCACGGATGTGGTGCACGCATTTGTATTCCGGGCTAACACAAGCCACATGTAGCTTCTATAAATACACGCATCACAAGTGCTCCATCTGGTGACAAATAAATCTCCAGTTCGGCATAAAAACTACGTCAACTTCAGGTCTTGGCTGTAAAAAGCAGATTGCGCTCAATGGGAGACCCACAAACAAACGGCCGAAGAAGTCTCAAGTTTGACACATGGTCAGCTGCAGCGAGGGAGAAAAAAAGGAGCCAAGAAAAAGGAGGCCTAGCGGAGGTCAGAGCGGACGAGTCAGATGGGACCAGGATGCCGTCGGCTTGGATAAGAAACAACTCCGCGTGAACGGCAATGCAAAACAAAAACAAACAAAAAAAGACAGTGCGTGGCTGTGACCCGCCACCCACGACTGCAAGCATCAAAGAAACAACCAATATGGAACTCAGCAAAGCGCAGAGCTCTGCCAAAGCCCAATAATTCCAATCTTTCTGATGGATGAAATCAGAGGATCACTATGGACTAAAGAATTGCATCTTCCCTCAAATGTCCTTAAAAAACTACAAATGTGTGAGTTGGATTGCGCATAAATCCATGTCATGCCTTGAGAGGGGTGCGCAGGGATGACGTGCTAAAGAGGCAACTGTTACTGCTATGTTGGTCACTTGGGATTCGAGTTCAATAAACTGAGTCTGTGCATTGTGCATGTGTAACAGATGCCAACTCGTGCTGCGCAAAAGTACGGTAAACTTCTCTCCTCCTTGGCCTTAAGAGTAGCGGCAGACGGTACGTTAGCAGTCCAGGCTCTTAGTCTGCTGGATGGCGCACTGGACTCTCAACCCTGGGGACGGTGGTGTTCGCGTTCGACCCGATTGTCACTGTGTGTGTAGCCCACTGTAGATGTTAAAAATTGTAATGTGTGTACAGGCTACAGTCGATGTGTTGGAGCCTCATTGAGAACCTCGTTGGTGTCGGATGGATGCTTAGATACGTATTTTCAGATGCCGCGCACCCTCGAGGCTTTTGCGGTTGCCGTGGCAACCACCTTGCCATACCGCGCTTCTGCCTTTTTGTTTTGTTTTCTCGAGCGATGAGGAGCTAGCCCTTAACACGCGTTGATTTGTCATGTCACACAACACACACGTATGAATATGCATTAGAGTGAAGCGACTGTAAATATCAGTGCACTGCTCACAAAAGCAGCCTTTCTTGTGTCAGTGTGTTGGCCCATGCAACACAATTGCACTTCACACACAAATGCGCGTTGCGGGTAGCCGCAGCCAAGGAGATGTATAAGCCTAATGGCAAGATTGTGCTGATTTGGCACTTTTGCACGAAAAGTGTCTGCGTCAATGGATGCTGTACCTGAGAGACTGATGCACTCCATCACATTTACGAGCCGGAGGGAAACACACTTCCTCCTGGTTGCCTAGGACACACGAGCGCACACACACACACACACACACACACACACACTGGCAGTGCATGTGTGTGTTTGTGTGTCCTCTGGTGAGCATTAAAGGAAGGAGACAAGAGAGGGGATGAACGATGACCCTTTGGTAGCCCGTTTTGGTAGCTGGCCAGAACCTCCCCTGCCCCTCTCTTCCTCTATAAAGGCGAGCGGGAGTACTGTACTATACTGTACACTATCTGAACAAAAGTCTAGAGACACGACCTCCTAATTAGAGCAACATATCTATATCTATTATAGATCTATCAGAGTTGGCACCATGTTGATATTTGTTTTAGTGGAGAATATCATTTGTGAATACAGTATAAAGCGCATAGTCTCCCTACTCCCCTTAAATCAATGGTGGGAAAAGTCAGCCCAACTAAACGTGATGTTTAATATTTGTATTATTTATATATTATTGCGTAGTTCACTGTTTTCCCTGCCTGGTGTTGACGCTTGATAGGTGTCACTTGCAATCGGCACTCAAATAGATAATTAGCGTATAGACATAAAAATCAGAATTGGGCACTTGGACGTCCAGTGTAAATCCAGCCATTGATCGTCTGAGGTAACAGGAGGACCCTGCATTCATCACAGTACAGCCTGGCATTCTCGAATGTAGTGCAGTGAGTACAGTAAGCGCGCTGAAAGCCTCCTTTGTGGAGGAGTGGCGTGTCGCTGAGTCAGGTGATGGTCAGCAGTGGAGACAAAAAAATGCTTGCTCGGGCATATAGTGGAGAGCGCAAGCTGACTCATGATTACTGAAGCCACGATACAGAGAACTTCCCATCGCTGCGTCCTGTGAACGCTTGTGTAGGTTACGTATAATGCAACGTTTTGTTTGTAGGGAAAACTATTTTTTTGCATCATATGTAGTCAACTGTCAATGAGGCAATCAGGGAAATGCCATTAGGTTTGTAATATGGGGTGTGACGGCATAATGTATCTTTGTTCATCTGTCAATGCCAACGACGTGTAGTGACAGGCAGAACAACTGAATGCTCTCCAGTGCTTCTTAACCTTGTTGGAGGTATGGAACCCTGCAAGTGCCATACGCGCATTCACAGAACCCTTCCTAATTAGAAAAAAAAGATGTTTTATTTCAAATTGAAAAGAGCTATAATGTATATTTTATTTTCTGTGTAGATTCTCCGTCAACCATGCCTTGGCTAATCTGCAAAGGTTGAATCATGGCGACTGGACTGTTCTTGTTTGTTTGTTCAACAAACACAAACAGTCCAGTTGCCATGTATCAACCTTTGCAGATATATATTTTATTTGTGAACAAAATTAACCATATGATGCGGATCAGTTACACACAAAATCATTATGTTCAAAGAACAATACCAACAAAACTCCACACAAAAAAAACACAAAATAATGCAATTCCATAAAATATTACCATAAATTCATGTGAATTTTCCTGTTGCCTTTGTCCTTGGCAAGTGCCACTGTCATATCATTTTCACAACAAAGTCCATTCTTTTTCTTTGTGTTATTGCTACAATCCTTGAAAAGGGTTCATAGGGAAGAGGAATTTTTTGGGCTCTTTTTTTCAAATGTTGCGTATTAATAGTACATGCATTGATGTTGACAAAAAAAATAAAGCTCATGAAAATCGGTTAAGAAATGAGCAATTTATGATTTATTTTTAATAAAGATGCATTGCCCTTGATGGGAACATTGCCCCCACCAGCGTGACCACTACAAAGGCACGTCATTTAGCCGGACTGCTACAGCGCACTGGCGTATCTAGTATGCTTTCTATTCACGTCTAAGTATTGCTGTTTCCACAGTGAAAGCATTCCCCAAACGCCCACCATTACACAGCGTTGCGTTTTGAACGGCTTGCTTTTATGGACACACGCACGAACACACTGTGTGTGTCTTGTCCACCGTTGAACCCCTGGGGTTCGGTCGAACCCAGGTTAAGAACCACTGCTCTAGATGGCAGACGGTACAATTAACCTGCGTATCCACCTGTTGCTATTCATACAACAGAAATAAAAAACAGCTTTGTGTTCAATTTAACAGTCCCAGATTTCACGCGAGTAAGTCAATTTGTGAGTAAATTAGGACAAGATCAACATATAGTATATATACTATACTTTTACCATCACAAAGTGGGAGAAGTTGGGAATAAACAATCACGGGTGGGGAAACAGGAGTGTAGACAGACAGTTGGCACAGTTGGCGCAGAAAAAGTCCCACAGGGGGAACCACTCCATCGCCCAGTCTGATCAATAATAGCTGCCGCTGAATGAAATCCACACGATCAATACCGGCTTAGAAAATAAAAACAAATGGCCTCGGGCCATGCAAGCGTCAAAATACACAGGACAGAGATAGAAAATGAACTTTTTTTTCTGCCTTTCTTCTAGGTCAGTGTTCTGTAAAAACAGCACAGAGGCAAAATTGGGGCATGCAATATTATCTAGCTGAAAGCAAAATGTTTGCTTGCCCGAGGACCAAGTCAAACCCCAGAAAATGGATCGAAGGATGGATTGTTTCATGGAGTTACTGCCTTTAAAGCTCCTCTTCAGCAGGTAAAATGCATTCTCAGTAGGGTTTAAGCCTGGAGATTTACTTGGGAAGTCTAAAACCTTCCACTTTTTGCCCCGGTTGAATGCCTTTGTTGTTTTGACACTGTGTTTAAATCATTCCAGGGCGTCTTCATGTTACAACAGAGTTCCGAAACCTAAACGTGCAGTTCTGAGTTTTGAAACTCTGTTCCGTCCCTTTCATGTGTGGAGTTTACATGTTCTTCCTGTATTGAAGACTAAATTGTCCCTACATGTGAATGTGAGTGTGAATGCTTGCCTGCTGTATACAGTATGTGCCCTACAACTGGCTGCTGACCAGTCCAGGGTGTACCCCACCTCTCGCCCAAAATCAGCTGGGATTGGCTCCGGCTCACTGATCGAAATGAGGACAAGCAGTATATAAAATGGATGGATGGTTTTATGATACTGTAAAGTGGCTAACTTTTCTTCCATGTTTATGAGTGTTAATACATAGTTTTAAATGTGACTTAAAACATTGCCTGTACAGTTACTAGCATGAACGCGACATAACTGTGATGTGTTTACTCAGACAGCAAACAGAGCTGACGCGTCGCTATTCCCGATAAGGCTACAGGGGCAATTTCGACACGCTCGGGCGAAATGTCAGCAAATAACTTTCCCTCCCACAGCGGCCGACGCCCACTCACTCGGTCGTTCACTCAGTTGCACTTTTTTTGTTTCTTTTTTAGGAAATGAGACAGAAAGAGGAAGAGAATGGAAGCGGAAGCTGGTGAAGGCAAAACTTGATTAGTTTCTAATAGTGCTTGTTATGTCCTTGTCGTAGTCATCTGAGAGCATGTGCCCTTATGCGGGGACATTACATTTGAGCCTTTGGGGAGGGTTACACTGGCTATATTAGAATCAGGAATAGAGTCACCTTTAACAGCCATGGGGGGGAAATAAGCTACTGCAAATGAAGAAGCGAATGCTATGCTTTTGTGATTTTTTCTGCTTAGCCGAAACAATATGAAAAACGTATTTTGTCCTCTTTTTTCCCCAGATAAAAAAACAACACAATTTGGAGAGAGACACTGAGATGAGTGCAAAAACAAATTTTAAGAAGTAATAAACAATATAAACCGCAGGGCTGGGGTTATCAAATATTTTTAGAATCGATTATTCTAGCGATTATCCCATCATTTATTCGAGTAATCTGAGAAAAATGTATTTTGTATTATTAAGCAACAATGCGATTGCCTGGCAACCAGTTCAGGGTGTACCCCGCCTCCTGCCTGATGATAGCTGGGATGATAGCTAGGCTCCAGGACTCCCGTGACCCTTGTGAGGATAAGCGGCTCAGAAAATGGATGGATGGATTATTAAGCAACATTACCAATACAAAATATGCATGTGAGGGGCAGGTACTATTTTTGGTCAAATTGAGGTTTGTCATCCCCATCTTCTACACAATAGCATCTGAGACTTTGAGTCTGTGTGTGTGGCGGGCTGTTAACTGGCTAACCGTTTGCCAGTCTGCGTGTTAAGTTCCTGGGCAGGCGTCAGTGGAGATCGTGTATGAATGAGTTTATTACGTGATTATTTGGTTACTGTTTGTTCAAGAAAGTGATTGAACGTGCGCTGGTGGCTGTGTCTATACTTGACCTCCTGGAGGGCATTACAATACATTCTAACTAGTGGTAGTACTGCTACTCTGTATACAATTAGCTAACCATGTTTACGTTACATTGTGTGGGAAATTGTAATGGATTGATCCATCCATCCATCCATTCATTTTCTACCGCTTATCCGAGGTCGGGTCGCGGGGGCAGTAGCTTTAGCAGGGATGCCCAGACTTCCCTCTCCCCAGCCACTTCCTCCAGCTCTTCAGAGGGGATCCCGAGGCGTTCCCAGGCCAGCCGAGAGACGTAGTCTCTCCAGCGTGTCCCCACAGGAGTCCCCGAGGGACACGGTCAAACGCCTTCTCCAAGTCCACAAAACACATGTAGATTGGTTGGGCGAACTCCCATGCACCCTCGAGGACCCTGCCGAGGGTGTAGAGCTGGTCCACAGTTCCACGGCCAGGACGAAAACCACACTGCTCCTCCTGAATCTGAGATTCGACTTCACGACGGACCTTCCTCTCCAGCACCCCTAAATAGACCTTACCAGGGAGGCTGAGGAGTGTGATCCCCCTGTAGTTGGAACACACCCTCCGGTCCCCCTTCTTAAAAAGAGGGACCACCACCCCAGTCTGCCAATCCAGAAGCACTGTCCCCGATGTCCACCCAATGTTTGTTGCAGAGGCGTGTCAACCAGGACAGCCCCACAACATCCAGAGCCTTTAGGAAGTCCGGGAGAATCTCTTCCACCCCCGGGGGCCTTGCCACCAAGGAGCTTTTTAACCACCTCGGTGACCTCAACCCCAGAGATAGGAGAGCCCGACTCAGAGAACCCAGACTCTGCTTCCTCATGGGAAGGCGTGTCGGTGGAGTTGAGGAGGTCTTCGAAGTATTCTCCCCACCGACTCACAACGTCCCGAGTCGAGGTCAGCAGCGCCCCATCTCCACTATACACAGTGTTGGTGGTGCACTGCTTTCCTCTCCTGAGGCACCGGATGGTGGACCAGAATTTCCTCGAAGCCGCCCGGAAGTCTTTTTCCGTGGCCTCACCGAACTCCTCCCATGCCCGAGTTTTTGCCTCAGCGACCACCAAAGCTGCATTCCGCTTTGCCAGCCGGTACCCATCAGCTGCCTCAGGAGTTTCACAGGCCAAAAAGGCCCAATAGGACTCCTTCTTCAGCTTGACGGCATCCCTCACCGTTGGTGTCCACCAACGGGTTCGGGGATTTCCGTCACGACAGCCACCGACTACCTTACGGCCACAGCTCCAGTCGGCCGCCTCGGCAATAGAGGCGCGGAACATGGTCCACTCAAACTCAATGTCCCCGGAGACGTGGGTGAAGTTCTGCCGGAGGTGGGAGTTGAAACTCCTTCTGACAGGGGATTCTGCCAGACGTTCCCAGCAGACCCTCACAATACGTTTGGGCCTGCCAGGTCAGACCGGCATCTTCCCCCACTATCGGAGCCAACTCACCACCAGGTGGTGATCGGTTGACAGCTCCGCCCCTCTCTTCACCCGAGCGTCCGAGACATGCGGCCGCAAGTCCGATGACACGACCACAAAGTCGATCATCGAACTGCGACCTAGGGTGTCCTGGTGCCAAGTGAACGTGTGGACACCCTTATGCTTGAACATGGTGTTCGTTATGGACAATCCGTGATGAGCGCAGAAGTCCAATAACAGAACACCGCTCGGGTTCTGATCGGGGGGGCCGTTCCGCTCAATCACGCCCTTCCAGGTCTCACTGTCATTGCCCACGTGAGCATTGAAGTCCCCCAGCAGAACGATGGAGTCCCCAGCGGGAGCGCTCTCCAGCACCCCTTCCAAGGACTCCAAAAAGGGTGGGTACTCTGAACAGCTATTTGGTGCGTAGGCACAAACAATAGTCAGGACGCGTCCCCCCACCTGAAGGCGGGGGGAGGCTACCCTCTCGTCCACCGGGGTAAACCCCAATGTACAGGCGCCGAGTCGTTTCCAAACTCCGTTCCTGTAACATCAGCCGAAATTTTGCCACAGTAGTTAGCAGCCACAAGACAAGCGACCAATTAACTGAGGTAAATAACACAGTGACTGTTGAGTCAAGGGATCGGATGTAAGATCAATAATTGACGATGCCCTGACAGGCAGACAAAGGAACGGCCTGAAAACCGGCTCTGTCTGTCTGTCGCTGCCTCTTCTTCTTCTAAGCACCGCCCACACTACACACACACGCACGCTACTGAATGCAAAAGGTGTGTCAGGCTCGGCTTGCCTGCCTTTTTTCACCTGCATATTAGTTTACACGGACCCCAGCTGCTACCGCGTTAGCCAAGAGAAGGCCCATGACTACAGCCTTGCCATGTGTGTGTGGAAAATTCCTTGGAAACATGCTTACTATAACCCACCCCATTGGTCATATGCTGTGGAACACATGTGACTATACAGTAAGTACATGGTGCTTCCACACACTTGCTGCTCCACAGGCAATGCACCGACTCAAAATCCAATCTAAAACTGCCTGCCTAGTGCAGGGTACACTCCTACCAACAATCGGACCAAATTTAAGGATTTTCCCGTCCTCAAAGTCAACAAAGGCTTGAGTATCTCTAAAAGATGAGCCTGAGCACTGCGGTGTGATGTGTGACGAGTGGTTTTTTTCCTCTCAGATATGCTCAGAAAACGGTGAGAGTGGACAATTGTAAATGTTGAACAGATAAATGACAAGTCCTATGGAACAACAGCTCATTAAGCGGGGTAAACACATACCAACAATCTGGCCAATTTTGATCATTTTCCCTCCCTACCCAGGTCTGCTGGAAAAACATCCATCCATCCATCCATTTTCTGAGCCGCTTCTCCTCACTAGGGTCGTGGGTGTGCCGGAGCCTATCCCAGCTATCATCGGGCAGGAGACGGGGTACACCCTGAACTGGTTGCCACCCAATCGCAGGGCACATACAAACAAACAACCACTTACACTCAACTTCATACCTACGTGCAATTTAGAGTTGTCAATTAACCTACCACGCATGTTTTTAGGATGTGAGTGGAAACCGGAGTCCCCGGAGAAAACTCCCGAAGGCACGGGGAGAACATGCAAACTCCACACATGCGGGGCCGGGGATTGAAACCCGGTCCTCAGAACTGTGAGGCAGACGCTCTAACCAGTCGTCCAACGTGCTGCCGCTGGAAAAACAACAATCTTAAATATTAAACCTCTTCAATATTTACAATGGCAAATCTTGCATGGTCAACACCAAGTTGGGCCATGCCACTGACTCTGTGATTGTGTAACATGATATGACATGATAGCCAATAAATCAATGGAGAGACATATCTACAATCATGGGTCTTTGGGTCGGGTCTTTGCTGAATTTGATCGCAAGGGAGGATGATCAAATTCAGCAAAGACCCGATTATTGAATGTCTCCAAAAGATTATCTTGAGTGATTACCCTGTGGTGTGGGGTGTGTTAAGAGTGAATTTTCCTTTACACATCCCCTTCCCCGATCTGCTCGGAAAACAGTGAGGCCAACAGTTGTAAATGTTAAACCCGCTCAGTTTTTACGATCCCGAACTCCCTGATTGTGATGTGAAAAATCTGTGAAAACCAATCAGAAAGTATCCAATGCTGCCTCGCTTCTTCTAGGACTAGGCTTTCATTTTATTTGTATTTTCTAGATCATTTCACTTTTGTCGATAGAGATATCGTTGTGTGTGTGTTGTGCTGTGTTGGTCATCTCCAGTACACAAACTATAAAAGCAGTAAGAACAAAACGAATCAATTATTTCCTCTGTCTTGTGGAGTCTTTTCATATTTTAAGAATCAGTTAAGATGTTAAAAATCACAGGGTATACGCTGCTTCAGGGGTTCAAAGCTTCAATGTACTATCTTCAGTACAATGGAAACACACTAACCAGATGAGGAGTCACTAACCTATTACGATTCAAAGCACCCAACTTGTTTTAACGACCTTTTAATGACGTACGCACTGGGCCGGGACGCTGTGTCTAAATTTGAAACCAGAGAGAATTTGCATTTAGGCCCTTTAGGGGGGGGAGTGTATTTTACGGTTTCGCACTAAAAATCCTGAATTCTTCCAACTCTGACACTGTTTCAGGGATGGAAAAGCAACTTTTTTTTCCCCCATGAAGAGCAGCTCAAGACCAAGAACCAGTAATCTATTATACAGACCCCTAGCCACTAGGGGTGTAAAAATACGCCGAAAATCGATAGTTCGGTACGTATCCTGGTTTTAGGGCTCAGTATACATTTGGTTCAAAAATGGAAAAATATGCTAAACTTCCAGGCATGCACTGGTCACGTAGGGACTACAGCCTGGACTGGTCGCTGGCCAATCGCAGGGCACAAACAGACAAACTACCACTCAAACTCACATTCACACCTACAGACGATTTACAGTTTTTAATTGACCTTTTCAGAACCCAGTAAGGGGAACACCCAGAACTTCAGAACTCTGAAGCAGACATGCGTCACATAATTTTTAGGGGGTCGACTTGGAGAACACCTTGGAATTTCTGCCCGTTCGAGCTTATTTGTGGATATTTTTTGCTGAAACTTGTCAGCTAGTCGATGAAGGGCTTCCCTTGGTAACAGACGAATCGGAACGATAGAGTCTGGCTGTGGGTGTCGGTGCGAGGACGCCGAAGATGTCGGAAAATAGTACTGACATTTTGACGTCGTTTAGTGTACCCCATAGCAATTGTTAACATAAAAAAGTCGTGCATCATTACAGTTTTCTGTCTTAATTGAACGTAGAATGTATTGTGGGTGGGTGTAGAACGTATCCCCCACAATAAAAATGGGTTCACCACATAGACCCTTGTTTGTGCATACACTTAGAGTCCCAGTAAAGAAACCAAGTGATCATTCCCTCAAAATACAAGTTGCGACAATACACTGAGAAGTGTGTGGGGTTTTTTTTTTTTTTTTTAAAGTTTGGATTCCCATGCAAGTCCCGACGTGAGCGGCAAGTATGAGGATGGTTATCTTGGAATCTTAATGACTTCGCACACCCAGGTGTCTTGGGGACACATCAGGCAGTCAGTCAGGTTGCCACTCTCACATATTTCCAGCTAATTGTGTTCCATAAAGAATCACTCACACCTTAGTGTAGCTACCTAACAACTGTGCCGCTCGCATAAATACCCCAGGGCGCTTTTACGTCCTCTAGTTCTGGTCCAGGTTTGTCCTTATAAGGCCGCAATCTCACACACCTTTTATTTTCTCTCCCAACTCAACCCCCCCCCCCCCCCCCCCCCCCCAAAAAAAACTCTTCTGCGCCACACCCACATTCCCGCACTCACCGTGCGAGGCAGCCGGGAGATAAGATCCATCCGCCGATTTGCTCACTCTGGCGTTTGTTGCATCATGTCGTTACCATTTGAGTGTCGCCGTGTTTCTCAATTCGGCCGCCTCGGGGACTAGCAGGCCGTGCGGTGACATGTCCTCTTACGTGACAGTTACGGGGTTTTATAAAGCTCGGAATGCCACGTACGATTTACATGAAAATCCAACTTGCACTGCACATTTCAATCTGTTTGTCGTGTGTCAAAAACGGTCTCTGGACTAAAAACAACAGAGTCACACGCTTCCCTTTTTGTGCTCTAACTCTGCTTCAAGGAATCCAATCGTCGTACGAACTTTGTTCCTGGAGTACCAACATCCGACAAGTTTTCAAAACGGACGCAATTTAAAAGTGATTTGGCCATCAACGAGAATCTCAGACAAGAAATGCGTTAATTCACACGGTTTATTCACATTTTTAGGCTTTGTTCACATCGCCTCGTTTAATTTTTGTTTGTTTGTTCTAAGAACAGTTCATGATGCTAAACCGAGCCACAATCAGTAAAGGACGACGGAAACGCAGGTAATGTGCAGCTGACAGGGAAGCATTATGGAAGCCGTTGAAGTTGTTTGACTGCTTTCATTTACGACTACAGTAGACAACAGAGGTTGGGAAATTTTCTAGAGCTTCTATCGTCCATTTTGCAAGTAAAATTAAAACTGCTCACACTGATTTTTTTCATCCGATGTGAGTTTTAGTTATTGGTTGTGTTTAAGAAAAACGGGCCTTTATCGGATTTGGGACCACATATTGAGGCAGCAAAAAAGTTTGAACTTTTTTCCAGCAGCTTCAACGCTTTGACAAACAAAACAGTAGTTTGTGAATGACGTGATATTCAAACATTCCATGTTATTTATCTTCAGCAAGCATACAAGTGACACAGATATTTCGCTGCTGGAAAAATAAATAAATAAATAAATACATTTTTATTTAAAAAAAAGCCAGTCCATGAATCACTTGTTGTCATCACATTCCTGCATTCCCATGATGCACCTTGTGTAACCTTGCTGCTTGACAAAGCAGCAAGACGGCTAAGAAAGTGGAGGATGTGAGCGCTACACTGCACAAAAAAAAGAACTCTAACCTACATTAAATACCTCAAATCAAGGCAAAATGTACTTGTTCTGTCTGTCAAGATATTTCATCTTATGTTGCACTTTTTGTGTAAAAGCATTTAATTTGTTAGAAGCCTTTTTTCCTTTAAAGGTCTCCATTTTGTGACATATCGTGTTATTGAGATTTTATTACTGGTTATTAGGTTGATCTTAAAATACCCAGATCCTATACGTGTTGGTAGGTGGTAGAAATACACCGGTATTAAGACATGGGTGGGGGTTTTGAAGCTAGCTGTGTGCACTTGTTTTAGGGAATTTTGCAAAGTCAAATTTTCCTGTTCTATTGGCAGATAATTTTGCTTCAATTATGTAATAGTTCTTTACATCTTGTTTTTTTTTTAAAGACATTTTTATTCAAGCATTGTCTTTCCTGGTGGTGATAAGAACGCTGTTAGGCTGAAATTGTGCTTGACGGAGACAAGATAAAAGCAACTTTAAATATCTATATTTTTTCAGAGGGAATAAGTCATAATCCCACCAGAATGATGTCAGATGCTCCGGTATTCCCATTTGATGTGAAGCCTCAGCGACACAAACACTGACAAAGCTTGTTAACTTGATTTGAAAGTGTACTTTTTAAAGGGAAGGTTAGTTGTTTTATCTTGGTAAATATCCTCTGTGTGTTTCTTTTGGACCACTCCCATGAGCTTATGCAGCAACGCCGAAGTGATCAAGGTATAACAGGCCACTTGTAGTATCAGTTCATGTTCCAGCAGGTTTATTTCCACCAGTTTACAACTTTGCATGCTTTTCTTCGCTTTCACGTCTCACGGTGGCATTTTTTCTACAGATTTCATAGATATTTTTAGGCAGGAAAAGCGCAAAACACCTGCTCTCAACATGTTATTTTATTGAAGCAAAATTGTCTGTCAATAGAACAGGAAAAAAATTACTTGGCAAGATCTCCTAAAACAAGTAAATTAGCCTCAAAACCCCCCACCAATGTCTTAAAACTAGCTTACGTTACCTTTACTTATGACTGCCCCAATTTAACAAGTTTTTCAAGTTCCGAGCAATCGCTTGGTCGACTGAAGCTCAAGGGAAGTTAAAAAAAACTAATAATAATAAAGAAATAAATTGAACAATTAAGGGGCTACATTGCCCCCGTATGTGGAGCCACTGTCACCGGTGCACTTTCAGCTGTTTATTGAAGAAGACAAACATTCAAAACGCACAAATGCAAAATGAGAACACTCGCAAGGAGCAACTCCAGCTGCAGCTCCAGTTAGGTTTGCAAATTAGAGTTTTTAAGACAGCGTTGGCAGTTCAACCCAGAGCTATAGTTTCAAATGAGGGTTTCAAGCCAAAGTTAGGGTTTCAAACAAAGGTTAGGGTTTCAAATTAAGCTTTCAAGTCAGGCTTAGTTTTTCAAACCAGGTTTAGGATTTTCAATTACGGTTTCAAACCAGAGTTAGCGTTTCAAATCAGGTTTAGGGTTTCAAATTAGCCTTTTGAACCAGGGTTAGCATTTCAACACAGGGCTATTATTTTAAACCAGGGTCAGGGTTTCAAGTCAAAGTTGGGGTTTCAAATTATTGTTTTAGGTCAAATTTAGGGTTTCATGGCAGGGTTATGGTTTCCTATTAGGGTTTCAAGACAGGGTCAGGGTGTCAAATTAGGGTTTCAGGCCAGCATTAGGATCTTAAATAGGTGTTCGGGTTACAAAGAAGAAGAGACACCTGAGGATCTCTCCGTGCCGACGCCATGCTTCTCCCCGGTAGCAGTTGTGGATGACATCATGTAGGAAACCAGAAGCAAGAAGAAACTGGATGGAGGGATTGCGAGGGGAGGGTGGTGGTGGTGGTGGTGGGGGAGGACAGTGTTTGAAAAACTTTTTCCAACAGCGGCAGCAGCAGCAAGCGGCGAGAGGGGCGAGATTATTACCATTTTTGGGCACGCTCGCTCCCAACGCAAGCCCGGCCCAAACCGCAGCGTTTGCTCAGATTCCACAGGGCTTTTTTCTTCACCGCTTTTTTTTTTTTTTTTTTTTTTTTAAGTGGGAGGAGATGGTAAAAGGTAGTCTGTGCAGCATGACGGTTTGGGTAGGGGGTGGGGGGGACTAGGGGGGTAAAGTCACGGTCAAGGATTATCCCACCACAACCCCCCCCCCCCCCCCCCCATTGCAAATTAAGGCAAAAATAGAGGGGGTGCAAGTGCTAATCCACATCGCATCATACAGCAGATGATAAGATTTGTTTTTTTTTAATTGTTTTTGAGGGGGGCAGTGGGTGCAATCATTCACTTAATACAGTCAAGCGCATGGCTGACATCTGTTGCGTGGAAAAAGTGCAGCAGTGTAACACTTGAACCCCCCCCCCCCCCCTTACAGTCCCAGTTCCAGCACAGCATCGTCCATGAATGGGCCCAACACACACATTTTGTAATCCATTGGCATTATTATTATTATTATTATGCACAGTTTTGAACATTAACACTGCGCTTAAATACAGGAACCTTTTTTTTTTAGTACTTAAATGATTTGATTAAAATGTATTGCATGTGAATGTTAAATAAAAGTTTTTTTAAAAAATTATAGATTAAATGTGAATGAATTGGACTAAAAAGTTAAATACAACTGAACTGTACTTGGGCAGTGATTCTTTCGCGCGCCACTTGAAAGAGCCTATGTATGAAAGTTTGAGTAGAACACGAAGTGTGGCTGCCATCATTGTTGAATTTTCTGATTTTTACATGAAACACCTCCAATATCCTTCATAACGAATAAATTCAGGGGGGGACAAATGATTTAGTGGTGCAACGATTAATTAACAGAAAACGAATCAATTCTAAAATTAATCGACTATCAAAACTGTTCGATTAATTTGGCAATTGATTCGTAATCGCTTAATCGAGATCTCTTTACCTTATAATTGTCTGAATCCTCAGAATTTCAGTCTTTAATCAATAATAATTCTCCGATTCCTGTAGTCGTCCGTGAAAGCAGACTTATTTTTGTGTTTAATCAAGAGAAGACATCTGCTTTTGAACAATGATCAACATTTTTGCCTATTTGTTGACATGTTAAGGACCAAACTAGTAACTGAATCATAATCAATTAATGTTTGTGCATTTTTAGCACTGTAAATTTGAAATAATGTCCTGTTTCGGAATGAAGGGATGGAAATTTTTAAGTTTTTTTTTTTATCCGATTCATCCATAAAAAAATGATCAACAGATGAATCGATTATTACAATAATCGTTAGTTGCAGCCCTAAACCGAATCAAAGGGAGACCTTCAAATCTCCTCTTTCATATACAAAGTATTGCCGCTTCAAACAACAAAAACTATGTCTGAATGGAGAAGTTTGTTATTGTTCTATAGGTTTTTTTTTTGTATTGTTTAGTGTTGAGACTGTGGCCCTTGTCCCATTTGCACCATTTAAATCGAGTTTTAACGGCAAGTGACACCATAATAATAATCAAATTATACTGTTCTGCTCCAATTTAGAAGGCATTTTTGGACCAGATTTTACATACGTGAAATCACCCAAAAAAAATATTCCCCCCCCGACACAAAAAAACTCCAGAGCCCATCATCCGATTTTCAAACTTATTTTGGGAAATGTCAGTCGTCACAGGTCGTGACTGACAGCAGGTGTACACGGCACTTTTTAAAGCTTGAACGACAACAGATGAGAGTGAGAGTTACAAGGGTCTTAACCCAGGGTTGACGTTCAGCTTTAGGATTTGAAGCCAAAGTCAGGGTTTCAAACTTGGCTTAGTGTTTCATACAAGGGTTAGGGTTTTAAATTAAGGTGGGGTAGAAAACAAGGGTTAGTGATTCAAATTTGGGTTTCAATCAAATATCCAGCTTTAAAATTTGGGTTTCAAGACCGAAGTTAGGGATTCAAGCTAGGGTTAGGGTTTCAAATTATGGCTTCAAGACTGGGTTAGGGTTTCAAGCATGTGTTAGGGTTTGAAATGAGTGTTCGAAGGCAACATTAAGATGTAAAAATAGGGTTTGAGACAGGGTTCGTGTTTCAAAACAAGCGTTAGGGTATCAAATTAGGGTTTCAAGTCTGGGTGAAGAGGAGCTTGTCGGGCGTGCGCCTGTGAATAAGTCAACCCGGAAATGAGGGCGTGAGAGCTCCTCACCTTTCGCTGCTGCTTCTCCCAGGCGGGGTCCAGGAGCATGTCCCGGTCCCAGTCTTCCTCCTGCTGCATGTAGATCTGCTCTCCGTCGTCGTAAGGCTCCATAGCGTGAGGTGAGGTCGGGGCTTCTCTTCCCGTGTGTGTCCACCGGCTGCCTCTCCTGAACCCGCTTCTTCTCCTTCTTCTTCTTCTTCTTCTCCTCCTCCTCCTCCTCCTCCTCCTCAAGACAGTGAGTTTATGTGTATGTGTGTGTGTGTGTGTGTGTGTGTGTGTGTGTGTGTGTGTGTGTGCGCGTGTAGTGGGGGGTGTGGGGGGAGTAGGTAGATTCGACGGTCCGCCTCCGACTTCCACCTCTCTCTCTCCCTGCAAAACTCTTGTTCCTCGGCTCGGTCGTTCCCCCGAGGGAGGCTTCGTTCCGAGGCAGGACGACTAAGAGAGAAAAAAATAAAATAGAGAGAGAGAGAGAGCGAGAGAGAGAGAGAGAAAAAAAACTTTGCGACAGACGAATGGAATCGATGACTGTAGTAGAAGGCGAGCTGATTGGACGCCTTGAGGATGCGAGCCCGCCCTCGCTCGACGCGGATTGGTCGACTCGGCTGTCACCCAGGAGGCTTTCTGCAGATGCCCCGCCCCAAGCTTGACTTCCAAGTTTGATTGACAGGCGACTTGAGGGTAATTAGCTTAAAACAAGAGTGACTTAAATGTAGCAGAAGGCGAGACGGCTTTGTAACAGTACACCCACGGCAATTTACATAGCTGCCCAGTGAGCAGAAACGCACGATAAAAGATGTTAGTTTGTTAAACTAGCGATCGGAATGTCAAACAATGGCGAAGTGCACACCCAGGACACTTCATTAGGTACACATGAGAAGGGTTTCAATGTGAAGAATGGGTTTCAAAATGTGGGTTTCAAACCAGGTTTTGGGTTTCAAATTAGCGTTTCGAGCCAAAGTTAGGGTTTCAAATTGGGGTTTCAAATCTAGGATAGGGTGAAAAATTATAGCTTCAAACTGAGTTTAGGGTTTAAAGACAAAATTGGAGTGTCAAATTAGCATCTCAACCCGAAGTTAGAGTCTCAAATTAAGGTTTCAAGACAGGGTTAGGCTGTTCAAAGTAGCATCCAGAGCCAAGGTTTAGGTTTCAAATTACGGCTTCAAGCCAGGGTTGGGGTTTAAGCCTGGTTCAAGGTTTAGTTACCCAGTTGAAAATCTAATAGTAGTGTAATTACTTCAATTACGTTCTCAAAGTAATATAACAAATTACATTTGATTACTTTTCTTAATTTTGAATGAATGCATTAACAGCACTCTTGGTTGATTCCTCTAAAAAAAAGTGGATGAAAACCATAGATCATTATTTTGGAATTAAACACATTTGTTTTTTTTTTTACACAAATAATAAACAGATAATAAAACATGATGGAATGTAAATACATAATAAAAATCTTTGTTGCATTATGTGTGTACACGTAGAAAAACACCATGCCATAACATGTTGACCTCATGACAAATATGCACAATTTCGACATTGTTTCATATGACAAACCAGATAACTGAATGTTTAAAAAAAGAAGTCCCAAATTATAAAGGTCAAAGTGTTTATAAAAAAAAAAAAGTCAGTGCCGTTTGTGTTCAAAAGTGTAACTCTGTCTAAATTTCAGACAAACTATTAGATTGCACCACAAGGTGGCGCTTCAAGGTCATAGTTGGAAAATTATATCATGTTTGAGACTACAGCACTGAATGGCACATGACCAGAGCGAGCCAATCACAAGCATCGGCTATAGGAAGAGGAAGTTATCTGACTTTTTTTTTTTTAATTTATTTGACCTTTTTGCGGCGATTTTTCAAATGTTACTAAAAATGTAACCTTGGAAATTTCCAAAAGCAACTGTAATTTAACTATACATTTTCTCCCAGCATTTTAATGGATTCCAATTACATACATTTTGTAAATACTTAGTCTCCTTAAACGTAATTAGCTACTCCCCAACCCCGTCTACGCATATGCTTCCTATTTCAGTTTGCAGTGTTGGAGGTAAAATAAGGTGACTGACACATCCCAAACAGCCACACACTTCTTTGACTGACAGACTGTCAATCAAAGAGAGTTTAAATACAAGATTGGCAAATCCGATCATCATATCAGCTGAGCATGAAATCTTGCGTAGCATTGCAAATCACAGGGTGCAGCTCACACTTGTGCTGCATTATCAATTAGCAAGTCAATTCATCAATGGTAAATACAGTCACTACTCATTTCAAAAAGAATAGTACCATTATATAATAACAATCATTTTGAAGATGAAAACAGGCTCACCTGCTGTTATAATAGTTATAACATAGTACATCCCATATATTACAAGAGGTAATCCTGTGTTTGTGGTCACCAGAGTTCACACCACTTATACGCTTGTGTGAGATTTGGGGCAGACATGCTAAAACGCGGCGCGCCATGATGACATCATCAACACACCCAGTTAGGGAATATAGCCTGTCAAGAATGTTCCAGTAGAGCTGCATCACCCAGAAACACCTTACCAAGTCATTTTTTCAATATGTTGCTTTGTTTGCACCTGGGGTAGGGTTTCAAGTTTAGGATTTCAAATTTGCATTTTTAAACCAGGGTTAGGGTTTCAAGCCAAATTTGGGGTTTTAAACTAAGGTTAGGGGGTCAAGACAGGGTTAGCGTTTTAAATTAGGGTTTCAAGCCTGGGATAGGGATTCAAACCAGGGTCAGGGTTTCAAATTAGGGTTGGAAACCAAGTTTTGGATTTCAAATTAGTTTCAATCCAGGGTTAGGGTTTCAAGTTATGGTTTTAAATTGTGGCTTGAAGCCACTGATAGGGTTTCAGTCCAGGGTTATGTTTTGAAATGAGGATTTCAAATTGCGGTTAGGGTTTCAAGTCAAGATTCATGTTTCAATCCAGGATTAGCGTTACAAGTTTGTTTCATAATTGGGTCAATGTTTCAAATCAAGATTTCAAGCAATTGTTGGACTTTCGAATTAGGGTTTCAAGCCGAGGCTGGGTTTCAAATTAGGGTTTCAAACCAAGGTTTTGGTTGCAAGCCAAGATTAGGGTTTCAAGTTAGGCTTTTGAATCGGTCTTCAAAGCCACTGTTAGAATTTCAAGCCTGGGCTAGGGTTTCAAACCAGGTTTATGAAAGTAAGATTTCAAGCAAGTGTTAGGCTTTCAAATTAGGGTTTGAATTCAGGGTTAAATTTTGAAATGAGCTTTTCTTATTCAAATTAGGGTTTTGAACCCGAGTTAGGGTTTTGAACCAGGATTAAGGTTTCAAGTTTAGATTTGAAGCCAGTGTTAGGGTTTCAAATAAGGGTTAGGGTTTCCAGGTTTCAAATAAAGGTTACGATTTGAAAATAGTATTGAAGTCAAAGTTCGCTTTTAAAATTACGGCTTTCGAGCCGCAGTCAGGGATTCAAGACAAGGTTAGAGTTTCAAATTAGGGTTTGAAGCCACGGTTAGGGTTTCAAGGTTGGTGCTTGGGGACTTGTTTGTTGTTAGCAGCTGGCGCGGGCCCAATCCCAACTGAATCCCGGCAAACTGTCCATCCAGCGGTTTGGGTTTTACTCCGGCATCCCTGAACATAACGAAGAGTCTACACACACACACACACACACACACAACCCTTGAGGAGCAAAGGTGAGTCAGTGTCAAATCAGTCGGCGTGCAGGTCGCTCTGCCTTGTAAGGTCGTCCTCCCCTTCCCCTTCCGCCTCCTTTGTCTTCTTTTCCTCACCGAGGTGAGGCGGGGATAGCCCCAGTGAGCTGTAGTCGGAGCGTTCTTCTATATATGGACAAACTTCCAAAGGGGAAGGATGACATGAATGTTTGGGAAAGTGATGTCACCGACAGACTCCAGCGCTTGTTGCAAGGCAAGCCCGTACTTTGTTACGCTCTGTGCGTGCATACAAAAGTTATATCTATATACTGTATATAGTAGATAGCATTAGCAGGTGTCCCCAATAGTCTGTCCCGGGAGGCTCCTGTTTCCACCCCATTAAAAGCTTCACAACAAGCAAATGACACATAAATCAACTCATCCGCATCAAAACCGTTCCAGGCGCTACCGTGACAACTTCTTTCTCACCCGCAGAATTCCAAGCGCACGGACGTCGGAGTCAGGGTCTCGCGAAGTACTGCTGCCGCAGCCGGTGCCGGGCTCCCTGGCAGCTTCCCAAGGTATTCCAGTCATGTTGGGAAAGGGAACGCTTGGCCATGTATGGGATGATAATCCCATTGAATTGTACTGTGATGCGTTTGTGGTCAAACGAACTGAGTCACACGGACCGTGTGTGTCTAAATGAGCTCACAGTCAAGTTCCCACTAAAAGAAGACTCACAATGAAAAGTGGTGAAATGCTATGAAAATGTCTTCTCTCCATTGTGATGAGCCCCCCAAAAAATATCTAATCACAGTAGTTAGCAGTATTATCATCATCATTGATGAAAGAATGTGAGTGTCACAAGGCATAACATTAGGTACATTTGCACAATGTAACAAATGCCTAAGCAATCTACTAGACCAAAAATAAATGCTTTGAAAAATAAACGCACAGAATATCAAAACGTTATAAGAAAAGTCTAAGACAACAGTGAAATATAATGCAAGAACATTAGACAAAAAATACACTTAATAAAAATCTACTAAATAATACAAAAACAGAAATGTGTACATACTATTCATAAAAAATAAATTAAACATATATTAGAAAAAATCTGTAGAAAGTAGTAGAAGTATAAAAAAAATAATAATTGAAATCTGCCAATAGGCGAATCCAAGGGTGCCAAAATCACGAGTATGAGGACGTCCATTGTATATATACACAAGAAAATAGTCCAAAAAAAAAAAATTGGGGGCGGGGATACAAAATGTTAAGAAATAGATGGGGGGGGGGGGGGGGGGGGGGGAATACTAAAATACATTAGTGTCAATGTAATAAAATTAAAAATGAAATTTTTTAGAAAATAATACAAATGGAATTGGAAAAGATTTGGCTGTAAGAATTAAGATTAAAAATATACTAAAATATATCAGGTGAATTTAATGAAATTTAAAAATATATATTGAATCAGTTATATAAATAAAAGAATGCACAAAAACACAAGTATTAGACTGAAAATACTACAATATTAGAAAAAATATACAACTAGAAACATTTTTAAAATGTAAAATAGAATTGGTATGAAAATATTTAGCAAATTATACAAAAGTATTTTAAAAAAACATATTACAAAAAGCGAAACATTTCAAAATTAAGTGAAAAGCATTCTCATCACCTGTCCTGCCTTCTGCCATGTTTCGTCTGTCTTCTTCTATGGTTGGTGTCCTTTGCTTTCCTCCTTTTGTTTGCTGTTGCGGCGCACACCGAACGGGAGGAGACGTAAATCACTGTACTAGGATTGGAAATGGGTGGTGGCCAGTTATTATTATTATTATTATTATTATTATTATTATCATCATCATTACAACTAATTGTTTTTTCCAACTTAATAGAACCTCGCAGTCGTGTGAATGTGGCCTGGGAGGGAGGGCATTTCCCACCACGCCGAGCATGCACAACCAGTTTACCTGGATAAATGCCAGTCAAAACTACTGGTTTGTCTTGCAGCTAATGCAAGCTTTAGAAGTACAGTCAAGCTAAGAATGTAGGAAGGTGAACTATTAAAAAAATACTAATAATTGAAAATATTATAGAAAATATAAAATAGAAAATATTATAGAAAATATAAAAATACGAAATTAGGAATCAGTAGCAACTATTAGACCAAAATAGAAAACATTTTAAAATCGTATACAAATATTAGCAAAATACAAAAATAAAAACTAGTGTAAAATTAGAAATAAGATAAAACATTATAAAATACAAAGAAATACAGTGGTAGTGGCTATAAAAAGTCTACATACCCCTGACCATATGCCAGGTTTTTGTGATATAAAATATGATAAATAACTTCAAAACTTGTTACCATAATGTGGTTGCACAAGTGTGTACAGCCCCTTAAAACAGGGGAAGTGGCGGTGTTCACAATAACCAGTCACATTTAAATTCATGTTAAATGGGACTCAGCACACACCTGCCACCATCTGAAGTGCCTCTGAATTAACCCCAAATAAAGTTCAGATGTTCTAGTAGTCTTTTCCTGATGTTTTTTATGAGTTCTAACAGAAGCCTGAAGGTTTGGTGCTAACACAGACAACTATTTTGGACTGTTCATAATTCCCTCCACATTAACTCAAGTTGTTTATTTTTACTTCCACTTTCAAAAAAAAAAAAAAAAAAAAAAAATATTTTCAATTAAGTTGTACCGATTATATATAGATCACATTAATGGTGGAAAAAGGATTTAAATGATTTATCTTAGTCTCATATTTCATATCACCAAAACCTGATTTTTGAACAGGGGTGTGTAGACTTTATATAACCACTGCATTAGACAAAATGAGTTTCTAGGGGGAAAAACAATACACAAACGTATTCTCTTCCAGCTAATAAGCGCTTTCGAAGTGGCGTCAAGCTCAGAAAGTAAACACGCTTCCAGTGCGCAAGCATAAATGAGCATCCCCGTGGAGTCATAAGCGTGAAACCGAGGATGTCCATTTCCTGCAGATAAGTCACAACGAGCGGCGGATGCCGTTGTAAACAACTTGATAAACTTTGGCTACGCTTCAAATAAGACAAAATATTTGACTATATGGGGCTATCTGCGATTGGCGATGTGTCCGCTGCATGCAGCACATGCATGCATGCATGCATGCATCCGCTACACGAATTGCTATTCAAGTGCCTCCGCCACCGGTGACAATCATTTAGCGGCCACTTGTGTTCGCTGGCGTGAATAGCTCCTGCTCTGACTGCAGCTGGGAGGGAGTCTGAATCTCCATAGGTTTAAATATACCCTGGCAGAATTTGTAAAATATTGGCAATTTTTGGGAAACCAGACTGATCTTTTTTCTTTTTTTTTTAATTACCATGTTTTGTTTAATGGCTGTGCTGAAATCCTATAGTTTAATTTGAATCCCATTAAAATAATAATAATAATAAATTACATATTTTGATCACTACAGATCTTAAAAATTCTGCTAAGGGATGGAAAGTTAATAACCCGTATACAGCGTGGGCAAAAACTATACTTTTTTTTTTTTTTTTTTTTTACAGGTGCAGTAAATGGCAAATAATCGTAGTCGAGAGCAAAGAAAGTGGATTTTAAAGCGATATTGGGCAAGTTCTTGAAGGAAGGAAGACAGAAAAGTCCATTTAAGCAAAGGAAGGAAGGGGTTCAAAAAACGTTCGGGTCTGAGGGAAGAATGGTTGGGGGAAGGCAGGAAATGAAAAAAAGCATGTGAAGGAAAACAGGAAGGAATAAAAGTAGGTTTAAGCCAAGGATGGCGAATGATCCCAAACTCCGGGTATGAAAAACTTGTTGCATCACTCCCAAAAAGACTCATGGCTGTATTCGCTCAAAAGGGTGCTTCTACTAAATACTGAGCAAAGGGTCTGAATACTTATGGCTGTGTGATATTTCAGTTTTTTTTTTTTAATAAATCTGCAAAGATTTCAACAATTCCGTTTTTTGTCTGTCAATATGGGGTGCTGTGTGTGCATTAATGTGGGGGAAAATTTACTTAAATGATTTTAGAAAATGGCTGCAATATAAAAAAGAGTGAAAATTTTAAGGGGGTCTGAATACTTTCCGTACTCACTGTATGCCAGGAAGGAAAATACAAAAAAGGAGGTCTGAGGTGAAAGAAAGGAGGTAAAGAATGAAGGCAGAAAAGTAGGCTTAAGCAACAGTAGGATGAAAAGATGCATGAATAAAAAAAACTGATGTGAAGGAGGAAATAAAGGCAACAAGCAAAAGTAGAAAGGGTGCAAATTAAAAAGCAGGTCTGAGGGAAGGAAGGAAGAGGGAACAAAGAAAGCCAGAAAGGTAGGAAATGAAAAATAGCATATGTGTAGGAAAACAGGAAAAATAGATTTAAGCAAAGGAAGGAAGCATGCAAGAATTAAAAAAAACAGTTGAAGGAGGAAATGAAGGAATGCAAAAAAAGTAGGATTGAGCAAAGGAAGAATGAATGTAGGAATGCATGACTAAAAACCAAGTCTGAGGGAAGGAAGGAAGGAAACAAAGCGTTCAGGAAGGAAAAGTTGACAGACCTGTTTTTTCCTCTTGTTTTCCTGAGTTGGAAGGAAGAAGGTACGGAATGCAGAAAAGCAGGTTGTAGTGAGGGAATGGAGAACATAAGGATGCAAAAATAAAAACTGGTTTTGAGGGGAGAAAAGGAAGGAAGGAAGGTCACGAGGGAAAAACCACCAGGAAAAGAACATTTTCCTATGATCCAATGATGACTGTGCCAAAGGAAGAGTTAAAGCTGGAGAACAAGACAGTCTTTATTGACAGAAAACAACATGTCTGCCTTGTAATGGTATAAACACAACGGCATTCGTCATCTCCTTCCGGCGCCCCTCAAGATAAAAAAAAAAACGTCCAAACAGAACACGTACGCTCGACGTCAAACACTTGAAAGAAAATGGTGAGTCACTTTGTGCGCCATGTCCAAATCAATGACTTCACTTCCTGTCTTTTTTGTTTTTCATCACATGACCACCAAAGCGATAAAAACAATGGTACTGATAACAAAATGGGTGTGTTTGGAATCATTCACTCATTCCCTACTACCTTATCACTTATATAGGGATTTGTACGAGACCTTTAGTGCAAACAATAACAGTGTTGCTTAGGCGCCATCTGGTGGTATCTCTCAGCGCTGAAGTGAGTTGAGGAGCTTCATTTAATCACGAGTCCTTTGCCGCCATCTTGTGGCATTTATAGACAACTGCAGTACAATAAAACATTTGGGGGCGGGCATCGGTAACTCAAAGATTAGGGAAAATCCACACAATTGCCACTTTTTGGTGGCATCTCAGTGCTTAAGTGAGTTGAGGAGCTTCATTTTCACAAAAGTAGTCGCTTGTCACCATTTTGTGCCAGTAAAAAAAAGGGGCATCAATTACTCACGGATTAACCAAAATATGTGTTTAATTGCTGCCTTCTGTAGGCATCTCGGTGCTAAAATGAGTTGAGGAGCTTCATTTTGACAAAAGGAGTCTTTTGCCGCCATCTTATGGCATTTATAGTTAATTGCACAACAGTTAAAAGACTTTAAAAAGACTTACTATTACCTATAGATGTGACAAGATGGCGCAAAAGCACTTCTTTTGTTGAAAGCAAACTCCTCAACTGTCAACATAGTTCCTTGGCACCAACATGCCACAAGTTTGCGTGAAAGTAATACTTTTATTGCTTCGGCATGAGCATAAACCTTTAAAAATAGGTGTAGTGATTCGGGAATGAGTGAATCATTCCGCAAACAGCCAATGTGTTCCACTTCAAAATCAACGACTTCCCTTCCTGACTTTTTTTTTTTTTTTTTTTTTAACTCACATGACCTCTAAACTAATGAAAACCCAACTGAAATCAAAAGCGGAGACTATGTTTTGAGCTTCTTCTCTGAGGAGCCGCACTCACCCTCTTCTGATCCCACGTGAGTCCGCTTCTGCGTGGGGACTTTTAGCCTTTCTCCCGGCCTCGTGTCCGCCGCCGCCTCCGTAACGCCGGCCTCGTCCCCCGGCAGTCCGACAGTGGCGGCTTCTCTGTGGCGTCCGTTCACTCCCGCCTCCCCGTCATCCGAGATGGTCTCAGTCCTGCCGTGACGTCCCGTCGCCGACTGGCTCCCGTCCTCCTGACTTTCGAGCGACATCACCGGGCTGCCGCACACCAAATCCGACAGGCTGAGACGTTTCCCGGCATCGCGTTCAGACTCCTCTCCCTCCGATGACGTCAAGTCGTGGACGGAGATAGACGGGTAGCTGCATGAGTCGACAGCGGAGAACAGGGCCTGCCCGGCGGAGTCGACGTCGGCCCGCTCGCCGGCGCGCGACACCACGCGCATGCGTCGCCGCCTTGACACGTTGCGCTGTCGCACAGCGCTGCGTCGCTCCTCGTCGTCGCTGCTGGAGCTGGAGGCGCTGGCCGAGGAACTGGAGGCGCCGGCGGGGAGAGAGGGGGAGGTGGACGAGGGGATGGACAGGGTGGCGTAGTCGCGTGGGCTCGGCGAGCGAGGGCGCGGCATCGGGTCCAGCCAGAACTCGCTGGAGTCCGAGTCGTCGTTTGCCAGGAAGCCCGACGGCGGCCGGCTGCTCCGTCTCGTGGCGCGCCCCTCGCCGTCCCCTCCTGAGCTGGAATTATCAGAGTCATCTGCTACAACTACGGCTCCAGCCGCACCTTCAGCGGCCACCACCGCCGCAGCCGCCGCCGCCGCCGTGGTAGCACGGGTAGCGCGCCGGCCACGGGCGTGCAGCTGCATGATGGCGTCCTCGCTCAGGTCCGAGTCCGAGTCGGAGCTCCAGCCCTCGATCTCGCGACGCACCAGGGAATCGAAGAAGGCCATCATGCGCGGGTCCTCCTGGATGGATTGGCTCACGTAGTCGTGCGACAGGCCGCTGCCGCTGTTCAGCACCAGGCTGATGTACTCCTCGTGCGTGTACAGGCTGCGGCACTTGTCCTCCACGCACCCGTCCAAATCGCCCAGGCTGTCGGGCTGCTGGTAAGGACTCCACACCTGACGCACGCACACAACAACAATTATCATTTGAAAAACAGCGAGTGTGAGGACGCTGGCGTAAGTCGCTGCTTTTCAATTTGAAAAAATAACAATACTTTTCTATTAGTAGTTTTAAATGAACTGGGATGTGCATCTTTATACGCCTAAATAAATGTAATTACATTAATAAGAATACAAATATGGAGTCAATTAATTACTTGTTTCATCGTTAAAGAGAGCAAGCCATTTTCAACACTTTCATTTGGGCAGTATCTTGTAAAAAATAACAGACCCATGTGTCGACTGACCAATATTACAGATTTGGGAAAAAATATGAACTTCACCAAATTTGGACATATGAGGTTTCCACCCGACAGTAATAATTGTTTTCTGTCTGAATTATTTATTTATTTTCCCCCCCGCTTCAAGCTGTTTATTGCCAGTCCTTTTAGTTAAGTTTACTGTCAAACCAACCCTACAACAAAGACAATTACACATTGTCTATTTAAGCAAACCACATAATGTAACTTTACGGTACAAAAGTCTGCTAGCTTAATGCTAACACACAATGTGAAGCGCCAATAGACAGGCTAACGAAACTGGCACCATTGTTGTGGCGTTACAAACCTTTTTAAGCAACGGATATTTGAAAACAAACGGTGCAGAAACACGTAGAAAGACAATATAGCAATGATCACATGCAAATATCCTCTGCAAAAAAAAAATCACTGCTAATACAGCAGCTTACCGAGCAGTGACGACACTTTGTTCATATCCGTATGAATATTTTATAGTGCCCCCTGGTGGTGAAGCACAAGTGGCATACCGGAAGGAGCGCCCACTGAATTATCATGATGCACAAAGTGTTTCATTCTTTTAAATTATATTTAATGATGTTATTACAATCTGTTACTACAAACATAAATACTATAGAGTGCTATTTTCTATTTAAAATTCATGTTACACGTTTTTTTGTTCGTGTTTCATTAAGGGGCTGAAGCAGATTAATAGCGTTCCTATTCATTTCAATGGAGAAATATGATTTGAGATGAGTATTTTGAGTTAAGAGCATGGTCACGGAGCAACTAATATTCATAGGTCAAGGCACTATGTGTGTGTGCACTGACTTTTGATAAGAAGTATTTTTTTCCCCCAATGAAAATAATCTCTGAATGAGAATGAAAAAAATTAAAAAAGACAAAAAAGAAAACTTCACATTTTCTCTTTTTTGCCCTTTTCTGGTTAACATAACAACCTTTACCCACCTTGATGACTTTTTCCACACCGGACGAGCAGATCATGTACGTGTGCGGGTTGAAGCGGACCTGGTTGACGATGGAGCGGTGGCCCTTGAGAATCATGAACGCTCCATTCACCACGCGACCTGCTGTAAAGCAAAAGATAACAGCAACTGCAAGAGATGTCGCTTTCCTGCTTGATGCATTCACAAATCACTCACCCGTTTCAGGGTCCTTGGGAATTTTCCACATGTAGAGGTTAAAGTCATCTGAGCCGGACAGGATGTACTGAGGACACACATAAGGGAAGAAGTCTCAGGATATTTAAGCGCCGACAGATGCAAATAATTAAAAAAAAAAAATTAAAGGAAGGAAGCTAACAGGATAGCGTTTCACTTTTGAGGTTTAAAAGGTTTTAAAAAAAAAAAACCTAAAGAAATCTGTGCTTAAAAACATTAAAATTCATAAATGAACGCATTAAAAAAAGTTGAAATAATTTTCATTAGAAAATGTATCCATGTAAAACTGAAATTAATGACATTCAGATTGTATGCCTTCATGCTCTAAGCAGTTATTTAAAAAAATAACATATTCTATTTTTCATCATAACCAAAATATATCTAATTTTGTTTTGTCTTTTTAATTTGAACTTAAAATACTTAAGTCATTTTTTTATTCTAGTTATATTTCCTCCATCACCAGGCTTTTTCAAATGTTATTGTTTTATTTATACAAAATGTTCACACAGAGTGGGGAAAATGCCCTCCAATATTGACAGTTTTGGCTTTCAGAGGCTTCCCTCACTGTATTATTGTTGCATATGAGCCAGATTCAAAGGTTGCTCGCTGCCGTGTTTTACAGGTGGTAGAGGTTTGTGTGAAGGCCGTCAGTAAACACGTGGGCGACGTGAGGTTTCAAAAGTAACAGGAAAAAAATCTATTTGTTCTTCATGGCACATTTATCTTTGGGTGAAAACAACAGAGTCAACATGTCACATTCTGTCAATTCACTTCAATTGACTTCTGGGTCTGATTCTCTGCATGTTCTGCTGCTGCAAAATATGATTTTCCTGGTGTAAACTGTGGCCCAAGCTCTGCGTGGGTGTTTTTTTCCCCCCTCTCTGCTGTCTCCAAGGATAGAAGCTCTGTGGCGTGTTAAAATGCTAGTCAGGTATGATTGCGCCTGAACCACCGGGGAACGCCAATGCGCTGTAGTCCCATTTCTCGCAGGACACGATGGGTGGGTGTAGCAGACAAAGAGCAACAAAATGTCTGCATCAACAGTAAATGATCGTATGTCATCGTCACAAGAGAAGTAAAAACGGGCACGATTCATCCATTTTCATGTGAAATTTCTTTCATCTAACGTGGTTGCTCCAACTTTGAAGCTATGACACCATTGTGGTGATTCACTCCAGCAACAGCAATTAATTCCGGCCCAGCACATCTGCTGCTTAAATGGGCAGCTACAGATATTGAAAAAAAAATGTATAAAAAGAGGGTGGGACCAAACAAACTTAAAAATATTTATTTTTTTAATATTTGAGAAACAAACAGCAGATGGCACAATTATTTCAGGCCCAACAAGTTTGCTGCCAAAAAAAGACTGCTGTAGATATTACTAGGCAAAGAAGGTTTAAAAAAAAATAAAAACATTGTTGCAGACCCAAACAACACACGATCAGGTAATGAAGCCAGTTGGATGACACTATTTGGAAACAACCAGCAGATGGCACAATTAATCCAGGCCCAACGAGTTTACTGCCTGAATGTGCTCCTGTAGATACTGCAAAAAAATAAATTAAAAACTATTAGACCGAACAAACTTGAAAAAAAATTTTTTTTAATATTTGGAAACAGATTCTCCAATTAGTAATTAATTAGCTTAGGCCCAACTAGTTTGCCGCCAAAACAGGCTGCTGTTAACACGACAAAATTAAAACTATTTTGGAGACATATATTGAAAATGAATGTTTTTAATATAACAACAGCAAAAAAAAAATGTAGGGACATATTCCAAATCTATAGCAAGTACTACTATATTAATATAGTGTTCACTGGCCTGATGAGTTGTCAATCTGGGGTCAGGTGTTAATTATGGGGGAGGCCTTTATTTTTAGAAAAATAAAAGATAAAATATATTTTTTTCCACTAATGATAATTGATTGAAATAAGATACTTTAAATTTTTATTGATTAAAAAAATATATATTTTTTGGGTGCCTTGTTATTTGAAGTTCAAACCAAGTGCGCCCACCCACCTGATCACGGTCGCCGGCGAAGCAGCAGCTTTTCATGGTGCAGGAGTTGAAGTAGCCCTGGTTGTCAAACTGGAAACTGGGCAGGCGCGAGTGTAGCTCGTAGAGGACGGGCGGCAGGCGGCGGCGCAGCGCTAGCAGCTGCGTGCCCGTGCTGTTGAAGCGCACGCTCATGGCGCTCTGCAGCGACATGCTGCCGCCGTAACGCAGCAGCGTGCTGGGACATACAGAATAATGCAAAATTAATGTTCAATGCTTGGATACAAATACACGTTACAATAAAGTCAATATGTATTATCAAATAATTAACATTCATTTCACTAATTTCACACCTTGTTGCAGGAAAACTGTCATCTGAATACACGTATGAAATAGAGAGCGTGTGCAACCTCGTGGACATTTCATGAGGTATAATTTAGCATCGCCCATCTGTCTTGGTCAGTGTTTCACAACCTTTATTAAGCCAAGGCACACAGCACACCACCAAACAAAATTAAGACCACACAAAAATTTAACAAAACGTTCATATACTCAAATAATGATTATCTCGTCTAAATTTACTCAGATATTTACAAGTGCTGACTGTCTGTCAGGCCATGAAGGTATCTGAATGTGATTGGATGAGTCGGAAGGGGTGAGTAGGGTTTTATTTGGAGGTGAAAGCATTCACAGCGTGTTGACAACTGGAAACAATACCAATGAGGTAATCGATTAATCGACCCTGACCCGACTATCATCACCTTCGCGTCAACTACAAAAAATCTGAAGTTTTTCAACCCCTAATTTGTAGTACATAATCATTTTTGGACCAATTGAGTTGGCACACTTATGTGCTGCAGTACAGTGGTTGGGAATCACTGGTCTAGGATACTGAATTTGCCCAAATGGCTGCTCTGTACCTGTTCAATTTCAGGCATAGGTCCCTGAGACTTTTTCACGCATCCTGTTACGATAGACATGTCTGTCGAATTTTGTGTCGGGGGCTGATTTGAGTTTTCAGGCATGGCATCCTAACCTGCGCGGCTTGCGAATGTCCCACAGCCCGACCCCTTCCTTGGAGTTGGCGGTGGCCAGCAGTCGGGGCTCCACCGGGTTGAACATCACACTGTGAAAGGCCGACGGGTAATTGGCCAGACAGAACGGTTCTAGAGACGGGTAAGAAATGACTTTAAAATACATGTTATAGGCCCGAATGGCTAGACGGGGTGCGGCAGATAGATCAGGCGATACCTCCATGCGGAGGCTCTCGGGTGTCCCAGATGAGGACGCGGCCGTCGTCCGATGAGCTGGCGAAGATGTTGTCATTTACCGGGCTGACCGAGAGGCTGTACACGGCGTCGATGTGCAGGAATACATTGAGAGTCTCCCGCCTGGAACAACAACAACAACCAATTGGTTACTTTCCTGACGACCGAAGAGGCTAAAAGTTAAAGTACCTCTCCACGTCGTGAAGAATCACCTGCTCGTCGTTTCCTGTTCCACAGCAAAGAAACAGAAAAGTCATCCAGAGATCCCACAACATTGCCGCATCAGTGCCGCAACAGACAAAGTAGGATACACCAGTGCCTTTGGATACGAGTGACCCGACTGTATGAGTGTACGGTGGCAGTGAACTCAACTCACTTCACAATAAGCAACACTTTGGCAAATAGTCAACAATTCTTCAAAAAAGAGGCATCAAGTTGTTTAATCCCACTCAGAGTTGGTCTTTTGTCAAACTAAACATAAAACTTAGAATTACACTTTGTGCACTTATAACAAATGCATGGTTAAGCCTTTACTTAATCCACAAGTTTAATGCGAACACATAACCCTTTAAGCAACTGATAGTTGAACATAAATGGCGTCGTAACACATTTAGACATTCAATATAATAATACTCAGTCTTCTTTATTTACATATAATATACATTTTAAAAAATTAATTGCGTGACCCTAGTAAAGATAAGTGGTACGGAAAATTAATAATTGTATTCTTTATCCTCTGCAAGGAGCTGAGCAGACGTCTATACTGTACAGACGTCCATGTACAGTATATCCATCTGTACATGTAACACACTGAGAGTCACTGTTATAAAGTGCTACTTTTCTCATTTAAAAAAACAACATCTTAATAGCATTTAAATTCTTTTCAACGGGGACAGATGATTTGAGACGAGTGATTTCAGTTACAAACGTTGTCACAGGACAAACTAAACTCTTATCTCAAGGCACCACTGTATTGAAGAAATGTGTCGTCGCTGTCCCGCAATCAGATAATTTGATGATATCAGTTTCTCGTGTGACTACAGGTGAAGTGAACGCTCTGAATTCCCTTTACACACAGGCAGTGTACTGCCTCTGTTACTTACGGCTCTCATACTACCTCAGAAGGCAGAAGACTGCCAAGTCAACTTCATTTCCTCATACCATGTCGGTGCCGTTATTTTGGGATCCAAAAAAAAAAAAAAATGCAGAAAAATATCTGCGGGCAGTGTGAAAGGGGCTAATGGAGTGTGCATTACCTCCAGAGAAGACCTTCTTGTTGCTGCTGTCAAAAGCAAGGCAGAAGATGTTGGACAGATGTTCTCCCTTCAACTTGAGTGGTTTGGCGCGAGCGTGGAGGGCTTCTTCCATGTGCCACAGGAGTACCCGGCGGTCGTCTCCACCTGTGGACACCAAACAACAACGTGATGAGGAAATAGATTCGGAGAAGCTAGATATTTCTGTTAGATTTATGTATATTTTAACGTACATAGTTCAGAGTCTGTATAGTTTTTGTCCTACCTATGTAAAGGAGTTGAATCAGCACTTCTACTTTTTGTAACAAGTATCTGTACTAAATTACAGAGTGTGAGTACTTTTGTTACCTCTGTAAATAAAGTACAGAGTTCAAGTCTGGACTTTTTACTTCTACTTAGAGGAGTCGAATGAGTACTATTACTTTAACCACTTTTTTTTTTCTCCAAACAAGTATTTGTACTTCTACTTATGTACTAACTGTGAGTACTTTCGCCACCTCTGTGAAAATTCACAACCACAAAAAAATTCACAACCATGGCAGGGATGTCATGCTACTAGGAGGCCCACACGACTATTTTTAGCCACGTCAAAACACTATTTAGCGGGCTAAATGGGGGGCTGCGTGAACACTCTGGGGCGGCTTGAAGAGCTTCACCCAGCCTGGCTGACATACGGCCACCGCCCGAGGGCTTGTCAAGCAAGGTTTTGACGTTAGGAAAGCTAAGCTAAATTATCACACTTGAGAAAGGGGAGGGGGCTTCGTAGCTAGTTGGCTTAGCATGCTAAGCTAGCTAGCTACGAGGTAGTCCCTTTTCTTAGCTAGTTAGCTTAGCATACTAGCAAAATTAGCTCGGGGCAGGGGTTACCCACCGGACACCAGCCACTCGCCGCCGTTGTTGGAGAACTCGATGGCGTTGACGCAGCCGAAGTGTCCGAGCATGTCCTTCTTGTACAGGCTGGTGCAACCGGCCAGCCTGCGCCGCTGGAACTCGTCCTTCATCAGCGGCTGCCCCGTCAGCCCACGGCGGGACAGAAACCCCACCGACGAGCGCATACCGCAGCCCTTCAGCTCCTTCATGACGATGGTGGTGGTGGTGGTGCTGAGTGACTACCAGAATCCGTGCTCACTGCTCATCTGCTGGCCGACTCGTGACGCCCTGAGCCCGGCGCGGTGCTCATTGTTGTGATGGAGTGGAGGCTGTCTACGGATGGCAGTCCGAGCGAATGCTTCCTAGTTCGGTCGCTGGAGTGGAGGACTCCCCCGTCCCTCTCCCTCCCTCTCGCGCTCTCCCTGCCTGTCAGTAAGCATCATCATTCAACACCTTTAATCCTTTGACGAGCATTATTAATGCTTTTGTTCTTTCTATGAGCCGTTTGACGACTACTACTACACAGAACTCACTGATAAGTGTATACTTAAAAGAGGTCATTACAAAAACTTTCTTAGTGATGTCAAATTATTACATCAGACCACCATTACATTTATATATGTACACAGATAATTACTATTGCAGCACTATACTTTATTATTTATTTATAATTGTTCATATAAACATTAAAATGTGTTGAATTATATGTAAACACACATATATGTCTTGTATTGATTGGATTTCTGGATTGCATTCTTTTTTTTTCTCCAAATATTCTAACCCAAGGTTTTGTTATTGAATCATTTTAGCTATTTTTTTAGTAAATAATTTTAGTTAATTTTCTTTGTCTATTTTTTTCAGTCATTCTAGTTATTTTTAACCTTTAGTAATTTAATTGAAATATTTTCAATTGTTTTTTTTTAATTACATGTTTTTTGTTAAAGACCCTGTAAAGTTAATTCAGATATTTGTTTCTAAATACAGCATATATGTTTTAAGATAATTGCTAAAAAAAAAAAAAAAAAAAAGACTGAGAACTATGTAGGACTCAATTGTGGAGGTATACTTACCTATAAACATTTTTTCACTATTTTTGTTTTCCTGATTTTTTGACTGAGCTTCAAATCACGTGACATTTGACGTTAGAAGCAGAATTTCTTCATTGCCTGAATGAATCACCTGACTGGTTTGGGGTCCAATCAGGTGATTAAGTTGAACCGTTGGAGTCTGAAGGTAGTTTTATAAGGTTTTGTATAGATTCTCCACTGCATTGTGTCATAGCAAGTTCTACCCATATCCCTGGCCTTCTCAGTTGGTAGAGCACTGGTCTTGTACTTGACTTACTTTGTTACTCAGGTTTATATCTATTTATATAGGGTTTGGATAACCCTAAACCTTAACTCTCATCTGTTCCAAAAAAATACATTTTATGCATGCCAACATTATATGTTAATTGTGAGCGATTATTTTCCAAATGTAGAGAAGTTGTGAGCAAAAAAAGACACTGGCTAAATTAAAAAAAAAAAAAAAGTGTGCCTCATTTGAGTGTTTCTCATCCCACTTAATGGCTATAGTTACACAAGGACACCCAAATTATGATTTTTTTTCCCCTAAGACTCTCATCAATAACACAATACACACATTCATCAAGTCTTTTAGCGTGTGTTTGCATAAAATCTTTTTGAAAGCAGATGTTTTAAATCCACTGCAGCCTTGCTTTTCACCAATAGAGGTCACTGTAACTGAAGCTTCAAGAAATGAACCCATTTTCGAAACAATTGCTCCAAGTGTTTCAGTGCGTCACAGTAGCTTAATTTGCCCATTGTTGGCCATTTCTACCTCCACAGAACCTACACCCCGAAAATGCATCTTCCTTGGATGCCACAATTTACAGAACAGCTCAATGTCGTTATTTAAACTCCCAAGTGAGGAGGTAACACCGCAATAGCCCGCCGCCATCCAAGAGAAGCCCCGAAAGCCTGTTAGCTCGCAAGCTAGCATTGACAGCCTTGAGATGACCCAGTGGGATATATTGTAGTCACCAGAGGCTTTAAACAGTTACATGTTCACAGCTCAAACAGAAGATATGTGTAAGCATAAGAAAGATGGTATATGAAGTAGCATCCATTTTCAGTGGGGTGTGGTTTCACTCATTCAGCGGACATGTCCACAGCGTTTGAGAGCGGAGACAACGGGTTGATTTTTCACATTTGTGGAGACTTATTTTATATACTCGGCAAATATTTTTAATTAGTCAAATTTGGCAGTGTTGTTCACAACACTGCGCTCTAGCATGTCAAATTTAGAATACATTTGTTTTCACATTACCGGGCCTTTAAATGTTTTTATTAAATCATTTGAGTAGATTTTATGTGTATTAAATCAATTTTGTTCATTTTTATTTAAGTTTTATTTAATTTTGTTCATTTTTATTAAGTCAGTTAAGTTAATTTTAATTTTAAATTTGTATTTCATAATTTTCGCTCATTTTCCCTATTTTTGGTTTCGCATTATAACACGTTTTTATGTGAATGTTTTCACAGGAAAAGCAATAACTTGACTCAACAGCATGTTTTAGTGTGTGTAGTAGTTTTATTACACGCAGGTTTTGGGTATGACAATGGTTTCAACTTAAGACAACAAAAATCAAATAAAAGCTAATGTTGAAAAAAAAAGGGGCTTTATTTAGTGTTTTTAAACAACATATGAGTGCACATGCAGTGTATGTTTTTGTCCTAGAATTCAATCAGCACCGGGATGTTTTGATTGGGAACTCGTTGAAGCAAATGTAGGCACTTATTGAGAATCTGGCGAACGACTATGCGGACGAACTGCTATGTCAAATGCGCCTTGTATGCCTTACGGTCCTCTCAAATGTGTTAGGTGCGTGACACACACGATGGACCAACATGACAAAGAAGCTGCTGCGATACATTTTACATCTCTTGAGATGTTATCTATATAACATGATGCAGAACACACACACGCGCACTGTTGCAAGTCGCAAATGAGATACGGGCCTTAAATATTGTACTTTGAACTCGCGTTGTGCTATGATTTGTTGTGTCAAGACTATTTTGCTTTAAAGGAGGCATATTATGTATTTTCCTGCGATTTAAAACAGTTCCCAGGTGTATTAATAACATCATCATCACCAAGTGAGTGAAATACATTTGTCAATATATGTAATATGTCTTTCTGCTGTGTAAGTTTTTTTTGTTTAGTTTTTTGCGTTTTTTTGTTCAGTAACTTTGGAACATTGGCTGAAAAACTTGGTGTGAGGGTGGTATTATGTAAAATTGCCCGATTGTGACATCAGAGTGGGGGGGGGGGGGGGGGGGGGTAATCAGAATCGCACTATCACAGACACATTTTCAAAAATTACCATATAACGTAAGATTTAGTTGGTTGTTTAATTTCACATTTTATGGGTGGGCACTCACTCCACAGACCCAATTCCCAACTATTTGTATACAAGCCATTAAAAAGTATTTTTCTTATAATATGTCCCCTTCTTATGATCTTTACTATTGCACGAGTCATCCAACATTTCCCGGCTTAAAAATACGTTCAAAATCTCCTTTTCAAAACGCGTTTTTTTTAAATATATATCATTCATATCCCCTTTTTGTATGCGGTGTGTGCTTTTAGTACGACATCATCCACTTTGGACACGAGATTAGCATTTAGCCTAAGTAGTAAGTGTCTAAAAAGAACAATAACAAAGCAGAGAGGAAGGTTGTAACATAACAATACGACAGAGATGACATAAATAAAGTCGGTTAAAAGGGTTGGCACAAGGGGGAGGGAGAGGAGGGTGAAGGTTCTTAGTAGGAGGGGCCTTTGGCGTGGCCGAAGATGGCGATGGGGAGATGTTTGACGTGCGACGACCACTGCGCCGCCAGCTGGAAAAACTTGACGTCGTTCCACTCCACGCCGTCGATCGACACTGGCCAACAAACAAACACGGCACAGCTCATTCCAATGGCAACACACAAAATACTGTACAAATACATGGGAATTAAATTCATTTAAAAAAAAAAAAATCTAATGAATCAAAAGTAAATCAACAAAAATAAAATTGCGTTAAATGAAGTACCTTTAAAATAGAATAAAATAAAATGGAGCAATTTAAGTCCCTTTAGTTAAAAACAAAGTAAATTTATATTAAATAAGGCATAAGAAAATGAAACACACCTGACTTAAAATTGAAAGAAAATGAAATAACCGGTATATTAAATAATGTAGATGACATTAATGTAGATGACATTAAAACAGACTTTTTAAAGGTATTAAAAATATATAATAAATGTGTAAAATAGTAGTAATTGAGTAATAATACTGTAGTAACCTTTCAATGCAAGAAATTATTAAATGTATAATATAAAATGAATATTGTATATCTCTCTCTCTCTCTCTCTCTCTCTCTCTCTCTCTCTCTCTCTCTCTCTCTCTCTCTCTCTCTATGTATATATATATATATGAATACAATAATATAAAAAACTAAATGTAGATCGAACATTAAAAAAAGTTGTGCGTAAAGTAAGTACCATAAAGTACCCTGAGATAAAATAAAACAACTACCCTTCAATATAATAAAATAAAAAGGGGCAGGTGAAGTAGACTTAAAATAAAAATAAAATTAAGTAAAGCAGCTTTCACAAATGGAGTACCGTTAAATTAAACATTGTTTAAAAAATCCAAATAATATTAAATTTCATTGAATGGGACAAATTAAGTACCCACATAATAAAATAATGCATAAAGTGAAGTCATTTGAGTCACACTGCGACAAAAAGAAATGTCCAAAATGGTGAGACAGTTGGTCTCTTCTTTGACAAATTCGATCTTTTATAACATATTCATCATTCCTACCCGCGTTTTATTGAATAAAGCGAGTGCAACGTTACCTGTCAACATGGTGTGCTGGTGCTTGGCAGTGCAGATGAGGCGATTGATGCCCTCGATCACCTGACTCTTGGACTCCACCTCCTTGTCTTTGCTCTTCTTTGCCAAGAACATCACTGTAACAACGCACCAATCTGTTAACAATTGTACGTTTTCCCCCAATTTTCTTCTTTCGTCCTTCCTTTTTATGCAACTTATTTTGCTTTTGCTCCAAGAATGTAACTAAGGGTTTGACTCTTGAGTTGGACATGTGACTGTCAACAATTGTATATTTTCCCCTTTTTCCCCTTCTTTTTGCTCTTTGTTCTTCCTTTCCTTCTTTCTTGCATGAAAGGCGAACTAAACCCCCCCAAATTTGTTTGAACACATTTCTTTGCAAGTTTGAGTTCAAACCATGTCATCAACCCATGTACATTTTTCACCTTTTCTTTTGTGTACAAGGCTCGTTTGTTTCCCTTTGCTGCAAGAATGTCACATCAAACGACGACAGGTTTGAAACTTTACTTTGCGACGTAACATGACTGTGAACAATTGTACATTTGCCCCTCCTTCTTTCTTTCTGTGACTTTTTGCCTTTCCTCGTGAATGAACACAAAAAGATGATGTTTGACACTTGACGCACATGCGACGTTCTTTTTTTTTCTTCTTTCTGTGCGACTTGTTCGAGTGTGCCAACCTCACCCTTCTTGTTCTTCTCCTTGGTCACCACTGTCATGGACATGGTGGGCAGGGTACCGGGCTCGGCGCCCCCGGCAGGCAGCCGGCTGACCTGCAGCGAGCGGAAATTGCACTTGAGCGTATTTTTGGCGGCGGAGGACGAGGAGGAGTCACGTTTCTCCACGTCCTTCTTCCTGTCGGCCACCCAGTAGTCCACCTGAAGGCCCATCAGCTCCGCCTGACCCCCAGAACTGTGTGAAAAGAACAAACATGACATCATCACACACATGTTCAGCTCTATTATACTTGTTGGTCATATAATTCGGTAAAATATTATGACATACAACACAAGAGCTGTGTCCAAAACATGGGCCAAATAAAGTGCCCTTTAAATACAATTTAATCAAATGAAAGATTGCCTGGCGACAAAGTCAGCTGAGATAGGGTCCAGCCCACCCGCGACCCCGGTAGAGAAAATGCAGTGATAGATGGAGATACAATGAAATATATCAAATAAAGTACCGGTACCCTTTCAAGAAAAGAACATTTTTAAAAAAGCCAAATAACTACCCTTAAAATGAAATAAAACTGGGCAAATAAAGTGTCAATAAAATAAAATATAATGGGGGAACATAAAGTACCTTTTCAATAAATTAAAATAAAAGTGACAAGGAAAGTGTTTTTAAAATCAAATGACATGGGTGTCCTTTACATAAAATGTAATAAAAGACCCTTTAAATAAGATAAGACAAAAAAAATGAAAAGGGAAAATAAAATACACTTCAACTAAATTTCAGTAACATGGGGCAAATAAAGTGTGTCAGTAAAATAAAAGGGCGCATCACAGCGCTTTCAAACGTTCCAGCACATCAGCGGCGCGTCACTCACGCGCTCACCTGTACATGCAGAAACTCGTGTTGACGGACGGCGAGGAGGGCGGCGTGGGCGACGCCTCTTTGAGCGCCGGCGACACTTGAGGCGGCGTGGCGAGCAGAAGCGAGGAGCTGGCGGGCGCCGCGTCGTCCGAGTCGCCTTCAGGGGAGAAAACCAAAATTAAAACTTAAGCGGTCCAGTCCCAATACTTTTGCACATATAGCAGTGGCGAGCCTTTCGTGTTCAAAAACCACCACTGCCGTGTCCCAAATTTAGAAACCGTCAATATTATACAAAAACGCAGTACACTGGTACCTATTCTGAAGGCCCTAGGCAGATTAGATTGACATGGCACCAATCAGGGACAACATTTGACTGAACAAAAGATTTACTACATTCACTTTTTTGGAAGCATTGCAGCTGGCAATAACTGGGAATAAGTCCTGAATACAATTTCAATTCTATTAAAAAAGAAAGAAGGAAAGAAATCTTGCCTGCAGTTGCTGACGTTTGCTCCACTATTCCCACTTTAACCATCTGCAGGATTGGAAGGATGACATCGAGAGGAGTAATCAACAACGCCTGAATAGAAACATCAGTGCTCCATCGTGACAATGAGACATTACTCACACCAACGAACGGGATGAACTTCTGACACGAGTCCTCATCGGGGCTGCAACGAAATAAGAAGAGTTCAAAGCAATGGATGACGCTTTAAAGGCTTCAATCGAGGACAGGAAGTAATCACTCGATGCGAAGGTGAGGAGGGGCGGGGGGGGAAAAAATCCATCTAAGGTTAGTAACTTCAATTTCACATCCGGGTCATAACGTTAGGTACATCTGTACCCTCTAATGTCATACCAATACTGTTTCTAATGAGGCAGCACAAACCTTAGGGTTGCTGATTATACGAGATGGATAAAATACAATGTAATCAAATAAAAACTATTTTTTGAAATTAGAAAACTAAGGTACCTTTCAAATCAAATCAAATGGTGGAAATGACACAAATAAAGCATTCTTAAAACCAAATAAAATGACACATAAAGGTACTCTGCTCGTCGTCTTCAATTGATGACACTAAATTGATTAGACTAAATTTGATAAAAAATAAAATGTGACTAATAAAGTACCCTTTAAAAATGGGCAAAAATAGCATAAATAAATAACAAAATAAAAGCATCCTAAAAAATAGCCACGTGCTCTATGCGAGGTGTCTAAGATAGATAAAATAAAATATTTTAAAAAGTACCTTTCAAATAACATGGGATGGGTGACCATAAAATAAAAAAAAAATAATAATAAATAAACAAATACAAAGATATTGTAATGAGCACCCATACAATAAATACAAATAATGTAAATGTGACAAATAAAGACCTCTTAAAAATAAAATAAAATAAAATAAAATGAGCCACCGAGAACAGGAGTAGGCTAACGCCATTTTTCGTCAATGGCTCGAATAAAGTAAACGTGATAAATAAAGCCATCTATTCATCTATTTTTGTGATTTGAGTCTGCTTTTGTATTGGATCTCATTAGACTGTTTGTTACGTTATGGCCCGGTGAGCAACTTGGACATGCTTGCGCTATGTGCCGATTGGCCGCCAATCGATTGCAGAGTTGCGCGACCTCATCCAAGCAACGCATGCGGCCGAGACGGCAGAGAAAGAGCAGCGAACGTAAATAAATAAAAAGCAAGAACCTCTCTACTCTACTCATTCTATGACATCTACTGCTATCACGCGAGGCGCTATTTTCCCGCCTGGCGTGCGGAAAAATAGCCGTGACGGAGCAGCCTAAAAGGGGAAGGATGAGGTGAGAGGTTGTTGCTCTTGCCTTGAGGACACCTGCCATCGCCCCCCCAGGGAAGAAACTGACAGGCTACACAAGAGTAGGGAGGGGGTGGACACAGAAGAAGAAGAAGTTCACAAGCTGAATGCACCGCCCACAGTCGCCTAGCAACAAGATGCACAGTGATTTGGTCCATTGGTTGAAGATGCACATGCAAAATGGAAGGAAGATTTTCAAATAAGATGGGAAAAAAAGATGAATGATGAATTTTTCGTAATAGTAGACATTTTTTCCTCAGAATTACGACTACGATTCTGTAAAATTCAAATACTATTTAAAAAGAAATCCACTTATATTTCTTGCCAAATTATGACTTTATTCTTGTAACATTCCAACTGTTATCCTTTTTTTGACTTTTTTTTAATTTATTTATTTATTTTTATTTTTGTGATTTCCCACTTTTTTTTGCTCATTAGATTACAACTTCATTCACATCAAATTATAACATTCTCATCATATTACACCTTTTCTCACACTTTGACAACTTTATTTTTCTTCTACGACACTATTCCCTTAATATTACAATATTAAATCAGATTAAAATATGACTTTTCATCTTTTTATTACACATCTTACCCTCATAACATTACAACTTTTTTCTCCCCAAAATGCTACTTTATTCTTGTAAAATGATGACATTATTCTCACAATATTACACCTTTTTTCCTTGTAATAATATGACTTTTTCATCCAAAACAATATGGCTTAATTCTCTTGATATCTCATTTTTTTCATAAGGTTACAACTTCATGTCAAGTTGTGACATTATTCTTGTAATATTACACCTTTTTCTTGTAATCCCCCCCCCCCCCCCCCCCCCCAAAAAATAAAATATTACTTAATTCTCTTGCTATTATACCTTATTTTTTCCTCATCGATTCCGGTCAAAATATGCGGCCCTTAAAGCAGCAAGAACTGAGAGAGAGAGTGTGAAAAAATGGCGGTAACACGCACACAGACACACACCCACAAACACACACACCCAGGGGTGGGGTGGAACATGAATGACGAGGCGGCGTGAGAGAGCAACTGAAGAAGGAGAACAATACCTGATGGCAAAATCAAAATGAAAGCTCTTTTTCCTTCAAAAAAAAAAAGACAAAAGAAAAAAGAACATAACACAAAAGCACACAGATATGTTATTTGCACACACAAAATGATGGAAACACACACACACACACACACACTGATGTTTAACTTTCTTTTGGCTTCTTTAAGAATCAACACGCACTGGACTATTCATTAGGTACACCTACACAAGCTGCAATGACATCCCATGTAAAACAATGCTGCCTTTACAACAAAACGAGTTCATTAAATATAACCAAAGTATTAGGAACAGCTGTCAGTATGATAACATAGAAAATTTGCCTTGGCAGAGGTCTGCGTTCCATTTTTAAGTCAGGGGTTCTCCCTTATGATTGCCATTCAATTATTTTATTTTTTTTCAAGAAGTTAGCAAATATCACAGGATAGGTTCCTCCCAAAAAAATCCGCAAAAAAGGTGAGTTTGCAAATGGTGAAACGTGAATATGTGGTGGTCCGCTGTATACGTATGTAAATTTGAAAACAAAATGTACTTAAATATTGATTTAATTAAATTTTACTGAACGTTGTACCTGAATAAATATTTAAAAACAGTTCTTAAAGATTCAATGCAAATGTGTTAAATTACAACTGAACTGTAGTGAATTTTGGTTGTCATTCATTTGTGTACCACTTGAGGGAGCCCACATAGCAAAAGTCGTACAAAAAAAGTGCGACACTTTCCGAATCACTTTACGAAATCGGTGAGTCCTCCCAACCTTAGATTTGGGCCAGTTAAAAGTTCTGATATGATTGTGACATTAAATCTGAGATCTCTGCAACAATAAAGTCTCTTCTTTTAACAAAAAAAAAAGCAGATTATAATAAGAAATGGTCCTATTTTTTTCAAGAACAAAGGGCCTCTTTTTTCAAGCGTATAGTCCTCTTTTCTCATGAAGCGACTTTTTCAGAATAAAAGCTGTAAAACTACGAGAATAAGTTGAAATTCGCTTGCTGAAATATGACTTTCTTCCCATGTTAAACTTTGACTTTATTGTCCAAATATTACGACTTCATCTTGGAAAAATTGCAACGTTTCATCTCGACGAATGCGTCTTATTTTCTTGAAAAACTACAACTTTATTTTCATAACATTAAAGTGAAGTATATTTGTGGTTTGGCATTCGCAAATGTGCCGAGTTGTGGATTTTCTTCGGGAAACTATCCCACCGATACACCACTGCCAAGTCTAATATAAAAACGGTGCTTTTGGTGCCATCTTGGTTGCCAAGCAACTCAGGGCAGGAGCTTCATTTTTTTCCAGCTGTAGCTTTGTCGATTATGAGGGGGTCCTTGTTTAAAGCTGAGTACACCCCAAACATTGTTGTCTATATTATATGTTGGAAATTCATAGTAGGCACACAAAATATCGACACTTTGTGCATAATTTGGATAGTTTCACAACGGGGTGTTCTCACGTTTGTTGCCAGCAGTCTCGATTAATGGGGGGGGGGGACAGTAAATCTACACTATTATTCAAGTTGTACACTCCCAAAGTGTCTTTTCTTCAGTGTTGTCCCATGTAAAGATATGAAATATTTCCAAAAATGTGAAGGCTGTACTCACTTTTGTGGGATAATATATATATTCATAAAGGAAAAAGTACCTCTTTTGTTTGTACGTGAGCATGGCCTCGGCGATGGGAAGCTGGTGCGCTCCGTTTGCCCCCAGCATGTACTGCGTCACTCTGGACACCACGTCCGGACCCTCCTGAACTGCACACGTCGTCATAAACGTACATATACGGTACACTACTCACAAACATTTCTGGATGAACCTAAAATGCACTTTTCATCTTTTTTTAACTACTAATATTATGGGTTTACTCTCATACTATTTTTTTCCCTTTTCAGGCTGGCTCCTTATAATTGGTATAAATACAATATACAAGTGTTATTATGTATCTTCTGGGACACCCTGCAAATACTTATTGGACAGGCGCACTTTGTTAGCTACACTTACGCAATCCGATGTCGTCTTTTAGGAATCGAAACGTTCCGATGGAGACCCCCTTACCGACTACAGGCGCCTCGGGCTTGTGAAAGAGGTCCTTCCAGGCGGCGTCCTGGAACAAAGCGTTGTATCTGTAGTCCATGGTGCCGAGATACTTGGACACAGGGTGTGCACCTGGACGCAAACACATAGAGCATTTCGTATTAAAGAGGGAATATTGGGGAAAAAAATGACTTTTGAAATATACAAATACTTGCGTCTCTTCGGTGCATGCAAACCCATCAAGTGTGAAATAAAACAGCCAAGTGAATCTTTAGTTATTTGCCGATTTCTGAAAATATGTCCGTGAAAGAGCCATTTGGATTTTTTTTTCCCCCGCTGTGATGTCACAAATTTACATAATAGTGCTCCCACACTGACTTTCTCTGAGAGATCAGCCAGGCTGCACGACATTGCAGAGCCAAAGAACCACTTCTTGTACTACTACTGTAAGTGACCCAGTAAGATGCTGTAATATTCGTCATTTTTCGTAGAAGATAATGAATATATGCCTGTGAGTATTTTATTGTACATTATCTATCTACGTGTGTTGCTCCACCATTTGTGTTCAAATAGCCATCGCTCGTAAAGCTACGACTATCGACGCTAACTGCTAGCATGTCAATGCTGTTTTGCATTGTTCGTTAGCATTGAGCTAAGCACTAACATTGCATCAAGATGAAGCAGAAAGAGAGTTGCGATACGCACCCAGCGGGATGATGAGGAAGCGCATGTATCCCAGCCAGTCGGGCGTCTTGTGGGTAAGGTGGTCCACAAAGAGGCGGAGCACGGCGCTGAGGTAGTGCTGCGCACCGGCCACCGCGATCTTGATGGGGACGGGCGTCTGTGAGTTGCAGTTGCAGCTGCACACACACAAACAAACACACAGATATGCACAAAATTATCCTCAACAAAATTGTGCCTTGTTCTTTTTTTTTTTTAAATACAAATTACTAGTATTTTATGTTTAAAACAAAGTAGTGATTCAATTGCAGAATTATTTTTGTACAAATACATTTCCATAGCCATTCAAAAATACGTTTTATTAACTTGCATTAAATCAATGACATTAAATCCAAAGTAATGTGCAAAAGTAACGCTGGCGATGGGGGCAACAAGTGAAAAGGGGACCAGGTGAGAGAGATGTACGAAGTAAAAATCTAATGCACAACACTGTGAAAAAGAGAGGCTCACAATCTCTGTATGCGGGACACGATGGTGTTGAACGCCGCCTGGATGTCCGCCGTGGTGCATGTGCACACCATGGGCAGGTGGTGGTTCTGGAGCACGTCTGAGAGGTACTGAAGGTAGACGAGAACGTGCGCGTGAAACAGGAGCTCAACAAAAGAGCGTTCACAGATGTTTCGGAGGCGAACTCGCCTGCCCCTGCCAGTCGGACGTGTTGATGAGGATGATGCTGTCGGGAAGCCGGTTGTCAGACACCAGGATGTGGTTGAGCTGATCGTATACCGTCTTCCTTGGGATCTGCAGCCCCGGAATGACACACAAACGGAAACTAGGAATCGAACCCGTGCCGTCTACATGAAAGGCAGCAGCATGTACTTCTACACTACCAGTGCATACCGTTGACACTGCAAATGATCAGAATGGTACGACCTCTGCCTTATTTTGAGCCAGGAAAAACCCTGTATGGTGACCACTTACTTGCAGGTGGCTGCGAGTGTCCAGCGCACGCTCGTTGTCTAAACTGTTGGCTCTCTCGTTCTGATGCCTGCTGGGCTGGCGCTCCTTCAGCGACGTGCTGCGACCTCGCCTGCCCGCCAACTTGGGCTCCTGCCTGGAAACGTAAAATATCCGCACGCAGCTCCTGATAAATGAGTCAATCACGGGTTGGACTCGAACTTGTCAAGATATTAACATTTGCTTCCAACTTTGTGGTATGTGTTTTGAGGGGAAAGTTGCTTTTCTCTTCCCAGTGTATGTACCAAACAAGGGCCATTTAAAATGAAATTAAATTTGCATAGATTTTAAAATGAAAATGAAATGAAAATTCAAGCCGGCACGGTGACCGACTGGTTCGCACATCTGCCTCACAGTTCTGGGCACCGGGGGTCAAATCCCGGCCCCGCCTGTGTGGAGTTGGCATGTTCTCCCCGTGCCTGCGTGGGTTTTCTCCGGGCACTCCGGTTTCCTCCCACATCCCAAAGACATTAAGACATTAAATAATATATAAACAAAAAGGCTGACACTAACTGTATGAGGAAAGATGGTGGACTTTGTTCCTTCATTCTACGTGAAGTCAAGTCCGCATTATCCAGTCACATTCGTTTACCTGTTGGACGAAATGATGAGCGACTCCGTCTTGGTCATCTTGCCACTCGGGGGCAGTCTGTCCAAGAACGTGTCCATGTTGTCCATCTCCAGCTCCGTGGTCGGCGTCACCGCCTCCGGATGCTCCTGGGAAAAAAAATGGAATAGCTTCCATTAATATGGACCAGCATCACTGTATGTCTCTGCGTACACGTGCACCTGCCTGTGTGTGTGTGTGTGTGTGTGTGTGTGTGTGTGTGTGTGTGTGTGAGACACGCACATAAGAAATGTTGTCAGACACACTGTCCTCGCCAACACACTCGTTTTTATCAGGCTCGATCTGGAATAAGAGCACAAACGTATGAAGATGAATATAATTGATGGTATTGATGACTGACGTATTGATGCTCTGACCGGGCTGGGCGGCTCGCGGTGGCTGCGGCTGCTGTGGATGCTTCCGATTTCCGTCTGCGAGCTGGAAAGGGAAATACCCTCGAAATACGGCCTGAAATAGTAAATTAATATATATATATATATATATATATATATATATATATATTACTCCTCTTCAGGCATGTAAAATAAATAAAATGTGATGTGGCTGTAATGGGTAGCATTTAAAAAAATATACTTTTTTAAAATTCTTAAATAATCGAAATATTTTTAATTATGGATTTTTTCAAAATTGATTTATTTTCATTCATTCCTATGTATTGATTTTATCAATATATTTAGGTGCAAATATGATCAGATGTATTTATTTATTTCAGGTAAGGCAATTGAGAACAGTTCCTCACTTCCAATGCCGACCTGATGCAGACAGCAAAGCAAAACAATGCGAATTTTTTTTTTAAGTACCAATACAACGAACTGTACGATTTGCAGCGCACGACATATTACACAAAACACAACAAAACATGAAACATAAAATAATACAATCACAACCAGACAAAATCGTCCTCTCAATCAACATACATCATAGCTCCCATCACAACAGCACAATTCCCATCTTTTTGGCTCTAATCACCACCATAATGGATTGGAAATGAAACGAATAGCATGTGCTTTAACTGCAGACTTTCAGCTTTCATTTGAGTGTGCTTACCTCCAAATGATGCGAACAGTCTAGGAATTACAACAGTTTGTAAGAACAGGTTGCAAATGCGTTGCAGTAAATTACAGCCTACAGTCTGGAACACACAGACGAAACCAGAGGCTGGATTTCATCCCTGGTGATGCTCTGCCAGGACTGCAAATGTTTTCAGTTCCTGATTGTTCTTGGGGCATTTCCCCTTCAGTTTTGGCTTAAGCAAATGCAAAGCATGCTCACTCGGATTCAGGTCAGGTGACCGATTTGCCCATTGCATAACGTTCCACTTTTTTGGTCGCTTTCGCAGTGTATGCTTCAGATCATAGTCCATTTGCACTGTGAAGCGCCGCCCAATGAAGAATTATTTCTCTGGTGAAGAGAAACCCCTTTACCACAGTCAGAGGAAGGTGTATGCGTGTCAAGGTTTTGAAAGAAAAATAAATCTGGAGGTCACCAGAGTGAATACTGAGGGTTCACCACAAGATGTAAACCATTGGTGAGCCTCAAAAAGAGGAAGGCCAGATTAGAATTTGCCAAACAATATTGGAAAAATGCCTTTCCAGTTCTGGACCAACATCCTATGGACAGATGAGACAAAGATCAACTTGTATCAGAGTGATGGGAAGAGAAGCGCATGGAGAAGGAAAGGAACTGCTCATGATCTAAAACATACCACCTCATCAGTGAAGCGTGGTGGTGGTCGTGTCATGGCTGCCAATGCAACTGGTTCCCTTATATTTATTGATGATATGAATGCTAGCAAAAGCAGCAGGATGAATTTTGAAGCGTTCCGAGCAATATTATCTGCTCACATTCATCCGGATGGACATGGACCCAAGAGATGGAATGCTATGCAATTGCCAAGTCAATCACCTGACCTGAATCCAACTGAGTATGCACTTGCTAAAGACAAAACTGAAGGGGAAAATGCCCCAAGAACAAGCAGGAACTAAAGACAGTTGCAGTGGAGGCCTGGGACCAGGGATGAAATCCAACATCTGGTGATGTCTATGCATTCCAGACTTCAGGCTGTAACTGCAAAGGATTTGCAACCAAGTATTAAAAAGTGAAAGTTTGTTCATTTGTCTCATTACTTTAGGTCCCTATAAAACTGGGAGGCACATATGCTGTACTAACTGTTGTAATACTTCCGCATACCCTCAAATTAAAGCTGAAAGCCTGCAGGTGTTTCATTCAAAATCGTTAAGGTGGGGTTTAGAGCCAAAAAGATTAGAATTGTGTCAGTGTCCCAATATTTATGGACCTGACTGTACTCACTTGAGTTTGGGTTTAGGCGTGCTGAGGACACTGTCATCGTCGTCCAGCTCGGGTCCGCTGTCACTGGGATTGTCGAACTCCACGCTATCCAGGTCCAGATCTTCCTCCTCCACCTCAGGAGGAACCTCGGCTGGATCCTGCTCCGAGTCCAGAACCTTAGTACAAACACACGCGTACAGTATTAGCTCCTGCAACTCCAGTCGAATCATCATCATTATCATGAAGTGTCGGTCACCTCGTCGGACACTCTGAACCTCTTGAGGAGAGCCACCACTCTCTGCTTAAAGTTTTGCTGCTAAAAGACCGCACAATGGACACAGAATCAGCAACAAGTCTGCACACTAGACAGCTTTAGCATTAGCTTCAAGTTCATGTTCACATTGCCCTTCCGTTTTAGCGTTAGCTTTACCTTAATTCTAGTTTTACGTTTGGATTAACCTGAGGCTTTAGTCATTGCTTTAGTTTGCAGTGCATGTTCACTTTCCCCTTCCTTGCAGCTTTAGCTTGTTTTAGCAAAAGCTTTACTTTTAGATTCAGTTTGTCTAGCTTTAATCTTAGTTTTAATGTTGTCAGCTTCATCTGAGGCTTTACCTTTAGCTTTAGTTTTAGTCTTAGCTTGTTTACCCTTTTGAGCTAGCATTTATTTTATTTTTTTTCTAGCTTAGCTAATTTTAGCTTTAGCTTCAAGTTTCTGTTAATGTGGCTTTGGCTTTAGATTTCGATTGTTAAGCTTTAACTTTAGTTTGAAAATTTGTCTTAGCGTTAGCTGAAGCTTTAGCTTTGGTTCTAGCTTCATCTTTAGTTTGTGAAGCTGTGACTTTTATTTTAGCCTTAGTGCTAGCTTTACCAGAAGATTTTGTTTTAATTTCAACTTTAGCTTTAGTTTTAATTTTACATTTGATCATATTCACCTTCGCCCTCCCTTTAGTATTAGCTTTAGCTTTAGTTTTAGTTTGAGCTTTGGTTTAAGATGAAGTTAAAAGCAATTGAGATTAAGTTCATTTTTATCCTCAGTTGAAGCTTTACCATAGCTTTCTTTTCAGCCTTAATATTCATTTTATCTTGAAAGCCATGTTCATGTTCATGTTTTAGATTTTGTTTGTCAAGCTTTAAGTTTAGCATAAGTGTTAGCCCTTTAGATTTAGCTTTATCTTTGCTTCAAGCTGAAGCTTTAGCTTTCATTTTAGCTTGAGTCGTAGCTTCATCGTACAGTTCATGTTCACCAATCCACTCCATATAGGATTAGCGTTTTCTGTTTTATTTTGTTACTCAACTCTTGTGATGGACGCCGTCCTGACAATGGACCTTCTCTGCTTCTTTGGCTTTCGCACGTCGTACTCATCATCTTCCAGATCCTGAAGACCACCAATAAAAAAAAAAATAAAAAAAACAAAACAGAAAGCTCCTTCAACTTCAAACCAGATCATCTATTGTTTGTTTGTTTGTTTTTAATCTAGATGATCTCACCTGAGGCTGTGCTGCATCGTCGCTGGCCTCCTGCTCTGAGGAGAAGCTCTCGTACTCCTCCTCCGAGTAGTTATCTGGAAAAAGAAGAAGTGTTCGGAATTATTCAACACTTCCCGGGCGCACCGTTAACAACATTGCTGTCGCATAATTACCGGTACAATGCACCGGATAAACCTCACCTGTTGGACCTTCCGTTAAAAATATCGAACAACTAATAAATAACTAAAACAATTGCCACAGAAATTTTGAATGGACATGCTTCCTGTTGCAAGTTCAAAACCCGCATTTGTGAATAATATTTATGTGAGTTGGGCTTGCCTTATAGAACTAAAGTATTTTAAACGTTGGCCTCAACAAAACGGAAACTCTTCCAATTTAATTCTAATTTCAAACAGCTGTGCTAAAATGATCACAGTTGGTATGTGATATAAAGCAAGATAACATCCTTAGTATTAAAAAAAAAAAAAAAAACTAAGACAGATCGATGACGATGTGGTCAGGAACTGTTGTCAAAGAGAATAACTCAAATACTAACATGCTAATAGTTGCTACGTTAACAATTAGCAATATAGCATCTTGACTGAGAAAGCTCTGAGGCACATAGATAATGATTTTACATTTTTCCCTGTGGTTGCGAACTATTGATATTGATTGATATTGATACAATGTTAACATGCGAACACTTACAATGCTAACACATGCTATACCAAGAAGAAAGTGCAGAGGCAGAGTGACAAGGATCTGAAATTCTGCCCTGTAGTCAGTCGCTATTTCAAAAGGGTATACTTTAACTCAAATTCTAACAGGCTAACAGTTGCTATGCTAACATATAGGAAGACTGCAACCCTGTGACCTGTGGTCAGGTATGATTTTCAAAGAGAATAGCTAACGTGCTAACATTTGTGATGCGGACATACAGGAAGCTAGCAGTCTGAGAATGTGCAAAGGTACATTTAGAATGATTTGACTTTTTTTCCTGTGGGTGCGTCCTATGTCCAATGAGAACAGTAGGTGTGCTGACAGAGCAACATTGCAACCCGAGCACAAAAAGCACTAGGGCAAAGCCATAAGGTATTTAGTTGACGATATGGAAGATCCACCACAACACAGTAGTGTTCCAAAACTATTTTTCATTTGACTGGTGAGTGCACTACATTGCCCACTTTATAAAAAAAAAATCCCTATTTAGTAATGAGGGAGTTGGGAATGAGTGAATGATTCCGAACACAGTCACTGTCGAGATGGACATTGACAGTGGTACCCGAGCATTTGATCTTGTGTCCGGCCTGCAGGCTGCCGTCCTCGTGGTCAATGGGCTGGCTGGAGAGCGAGAAGATCCAGATCTCTGCAACCTTCCCCAGCAGGTCCTTCTGATGGCTGCACAGAGGCAGCACTTGGCCTCCCTCCGTCGGGTGCTGCATCACCTGGGGGATGACAAAAATAGCTGGGATGCACCTCTGTGAGTATGTAAGAAGCGGTGCACTTATCTCACCCGTACTGTCAAGGTTTCAAGAAAACTAAATCTGCAGGTCATCTGCATACAAGTTGTATGAGATGCCTGCAGGTAGCTGAGAACACATGCACGGCGCAAAAAGGATGGGCCCAAAGACTCATCCTTGAGGAACACTTTGTCAATGTGGAATGTGACCAGTCGCACGTACCTCTGCCATGTCGATGGAGCCCGCAGCCAGCGTCTTGTATCCTAGGATGGTTCGGTTCTTGTAGCGCTTGCGTCTCTGCAGCAGGATCTGAAGCTTGTTGCCCTCGCGCTTCAGGAAGTGAGGGTACTGATACAAGGGAACGCGAAACGTCAACGGCAAAAAGTCACTCGGAAATATTGTTAGTGAATGAGTCAGTGAGTCAATCAGTCAGTCAGTCAGTCAGTGAATGAGCCATGTGGACCAGCACTGAGCGTTCTTTAAAATAGCACACAGAAATGTTTCTATATAGCATATGAATGCTGATTGTACTTGATACTGCGTCTTCAATATTGCGTACTAGAGCGGCTCCAACTACCGGAGACAAATTCCTTGTGTGTTTTTGGACATACTTGGCAAATAAAGATGATTCTGATTCTGATTCAAACCTGCAGTGAGAAGGTGAGGGCCAGGTCTGTCTCCACGGAACCGCTGGGCGGCAGCATGATCTCGTGGGACCTCAGGATGCGCTTGGAGCCCTACATACACGCATACGCATGCACACACACAGTCACCAACACACACCACACTTCCTGTTTTGCATATTTTAACTCACTCATCGTGCTTCATCAAGCGCATCACTGTGTGTATTCCTACTTGAATTTTGACGGCAATGACCACAGAGATGAGCTCCTTGTCGAGTTCTCTGAGCACCACCAGCTTTTTCAGAGTCAGACTGCAAAGCCTGATGGGAAAAAGCCAACATGTCAGAAAACACAAGTCTTTGCAGTACATAATTGTCTCCATAGAGGGCGTTAATTTTCCCTGCGACAACCCATTCGTTAGTTTTTGTTTCATGAAGCTGCAGACAGAATGGCAACAAGTCCACATAAATTAAGATATAACATTTACGAAATGTAAAAAGTATTAGCATATAGTAAAGTAAGAATATATAAAATTATATGAATTATGTGTATTATTGTTATGTTATTCTATACAGAAAGAGAATAAAATTGTGGGAAGAAGTGTATAAGTAAAACATACATGGAAAAATAAAAACAAAATATATAAAGAAAAAATTGAAGAATTTAAGAATGGAAATATGTAAATAAACTAATAAGAAAACATATCTATACATATTAAAACATAAAAATACATTGCAGATGGAAAAAATCATTTGATGAAATAAAAGTAATCACATTGGCCCATTGGTCAACTGGTCAGCATGACCGCTTCACAGTTCAGAGGTCGTGTATTCGTATGGCCTTCCTGTGTGAGTAAGCATGTTCTCCCCGTGCTTGCCTGGCTTTTCTCTGGGTACTCTAGTTTCCTCCCACATTTCAAAAACGTGCATGTTAGGCTCACTTAAGAGGTGATGTGAGTATAAATGCTGGTTGGTCTATGTTTGCCTATCTGTGGTTTGCTGGCATCCAGTGCAGGGTGTACCCCGCCTCTCGCCCGAAGTCAGCCGGGATTGGCTCTCGCACGCCTGCAACCCTAACGAGAATAAGCTCTACAAGGATGGCTTAATTAATCACGAGTCGAAGTGAATGTGGACTTGTGGATAAAAGAACATTATTATGGATGTGATGTAACATATTGTGAATAAGTCACATAAATTAAGAGCGTGCGGCAGTTCTAGTTTCATGTGAGCTACGATGGGGGCTTTAGTATGGGGGGCATGTGCCAACACAACCAAATGGGCACCCTGGAAAGGATTGTGCAGGGGGTCCGGCCTGGGGGTGGCATTGTTTGTGTGTGAGGCAAGCGGATGGGAGTTTGGGGGGTGTTTTGAGACACTTCCTGTACGAAACAAAAGTTAGTGGGGGAGGATACCTTTGGTTCTTTTGGACTAAATTATTCGGAGAGGCTCACCATGAATCATCTCCTTTTGAGCACCCCCACGGTGCACTTTGTACCACTGACCTCGCCCGTGAAACATTGGCCAGTGAAATGTTTCCCCGTTACCAAAAAGTTCTTTTCTTGCCAACTTGCTGCCTCACACAGCAGAGAAAGGACGGGGCGGGCCCTTTCCCCTCACGTCACGTTGGTCCGCCGACTTGTCGCTTGGCAGATTTTATGAGCCGCAATAAATATTTTGTATTGCTTTTATTTCTTATTTTATCTGCCCGATGAGCTGTCATAATCCATGAATACATAGAGTATCCCAAATAAATTGAAATATGTATTAAAAATAATAGACTTTTGTAAATACTTGAATACTCAAACCGGTTTTATTGTACTATTGTTATGACTTGATCTGTATTCAATTGAGAATACATCACTAAATGTATCTATATCTAACAATGCCAAGTCATAAACGAAATATTAAATATTAGATTATATGCCCCTTCATGAAATACACACATACATATATATATATATATGTATGTGTGTGTGTGTGTGTGCGTGTATAAATATATATATTAAATACAATACAGGCAAGCCTAACACAAAAATAAGAGTTTCCGAACAAAAAAAAAAAAAAAGCAAACATTGAGACAAGCGGGTTTGAGGCACCTTTCAATGGCGACCTTTCTCCTCGCAGGACTGCGGCGCACGAGCGCCGAGAACCCCCAGGCACGGCCACCGCGGCCCCCGTGAAGGCGCGCATTGTCTTCCCGGACCTGCGTGCACAATGACAATAGACGCATTCTGCGTTCTGGTTCCGAGTGCGGTGCCGTGGTCGGAATTGAGATGCGAAGGCGGACGGAGCTAAATATCTTCCAGCCACGTTTGGGTTTGGATGTTGTTCTTTGTTTTAGAATGGAGCACAATGGGCTTAATTGGCAGCGTTAATCTACTCTCAAGAACAGCTATTTTTAATAGTTATATAAGTTATTTCTAAGGGGATATGCTTCAATGGTGCTGACCCATTTCTCCTTGGCTGGCTTGCAGGCTACACTTATGTTATTGACTTGGATTTTTCACCTGATTTATTATTATTATTTTTTTAATACCACTACTACTACTATTTATAATCATCATCATCATCACTGTCATCATTGTAGTAATAATAGTTGTCATCAACATAAATGAAAATATTTATTATACTTGTTTTAAAATATTAACTTTGATGTATTATTTGTATTTTATCTTAAAATTACATTGCATTGACTTGGCTGTATGAGATTATATGCGCCACCTATTTCAAATAATTTACAAATTTACAAATGTACGTGTTTTAAATGTTTTCCAGTCATTTATATTATATAATAATGTTTACATTTTTTATATTGACTTGGAAATATTACATTATGCAATATAAAAATATTAAAATATTTAATATTATAATATTTAAATATTTAAATTTTAATATATATAAATATTCAATCATGTATAAATGTATACATAAAAATGGTGTATCGATACGTATATGTACAGATGAAACCAGAGGTTTACATCCACTATATAAAAAGACTTTTTCTCACTGTCTGACGTGAAATCAGACTAAACCTTTGACATTTTAGGTCAATTAGGATCAGCAAAATTATTTCTATTTGTTAAATGCCAGAATAATGAGGGGAGGATTTTTGGGGGGTTCAATTTTTCATTACATTCTGCAAAGTTAGACGTTTGCATACATTTAATTAGTGTGTGTTATTTGTTTTTATGTAATATGATTTAACAAAATAAATACAAAATATGTGTTAATATGTAATGTTACATATAGATGTTTTATATTTATTGTCATATTATTGTTGAATAATTTGTTTTTAATACTGATCTGCATGAATATCAAATATTTATCTGAATTTATCAATTCTAAATCAGTGCAAGACAGAAAAATAAAATGATATGTCCTTAATTTAATTTTTATTTTAAATAACTTATCGATACATAATAAATTGAGGTTTTGATATGTAATATTTGTCGTTTGTTTGTTTATTCTACTATTATTATTATTATTATTGTTCCTGTTAACATAAATTTATTTTTAAATACTGATCTGCAGTCAATATAAAATCCATCTAAATACATCAACATTTGCATTCCCAATGTATTCTGCATTATATATCTATGAGTCTTTACAAACCGAGATCATCTTTATTCCCCCTCCACAAATGTACGTAATTTCACTATTACATCACTCCTCAGTTTTAAATGCAGATATAAATAAATTGGGTGGTTTTGGCTAAGCTACATTCAGGTTTCATTTGGTGTCCGTCTGTGTAATAAAGTGTTGGCCACCCAAAAACTGCGACTTCCATCTGTTCTGGCTGTGCTGCGCTACATTGCGTGTCGCACGCACTAGACAGCTGCTGATTTTCTGTATTTTTATTTTTTATTTTTTTTTAAACACACCCACATTTTTGCCGTGACACGCACATGCATACACACGCGCACATGCACGGACACACACACACCACAGTGTCACCCCAAAGGACACATGGCCTCGCGAGCCTTTGCTGAGGTCAGCGTGGCGCTACGCTGAGGATTATGCAATCGCCGAGTCACATGATACACTGGATGGACAAAGGTTTTGGGACACATTTCCACTTGAAGGAAGTAGATCGGTCCATCTGGTGGGTCACTGCCTCACTGGGACCCGATGCAAGCAGACTGTAATGGCTAAAAGTGAAAATTCATTCTGTGAACTGCCTCTTTATCCAAATATGAACAAATCATTTTTTTTTTTTTTTACCACAGCTCCATTTGGTAGGTCGCTACCACACAACAAAGGTTGAAATGACCTTTTATTTCTTCATCTTCTTCTCCTCTGGAGTATTATTGGGCCTTTCAAGGTTCAAGGTGAGCCTGCATACAATTCCATTACAGCGGAACTGCTGCCGGGGATTAAAGACATTTAATGAAGCCTTGACCTCGCTTTCATGCGCTCGCAGGCTTTTTTCTCCTTTTTTTTTTTTTTTTTTTTCTTACGCAAAATTCCATCTATTTTCAAAGGCTCTATATTAACGATTGAGGCAGTAGAGTGCTGACATGTGATACTCGATTAAGTGACGTCTTATAGGTAATTTTGGCCGGTGGACGAGCAGGAAGTGTGGAAATGTCATTATGGGTGCCGGCTGCTTTTTTTTATTGCTTTCATATTAGTTTTCTATGGCATGAACAGGATGGTGATGGGCTGGCACTGTGTCAGTTGTGGAAGACCTTCAAGATCAAACAATATGCAGGATGACGCAAAATACACATCGCCAATGTCTAATAATAGCACAAATGTAGAGAGATGCGAGAGAGCGAAGAAGGGCATTTTGGTCCACATCCGATCAAAAAGGTCAAGATCGAGGAACTCATTTTCCCTTTCGGTCCGTACGATCTGCTTGCATTGGGGGGGGACACGTGGGGCAGTTGCCCACCCGACCCACCAGATAGAGCTGTCGCACAACAACGCTCGGTGTAGATCGAGGGATGTACAGCGAATTCCTGCATATTTGCGGTTCGGCATTCACAAATACTGGGGTGGTGGGGGGAGGGGGTACCTTCTCCGTTATTTGCAGAAAAACTCACCATTAGCTATTAGCTTATTTTGATTTCGCAATTTGATATGGACAATCACAATTGACTTTGGACACATGTTTTAGAAAGTGTTAGAATGTTGCTAAGGGTATTAGCATAAGCTTGAAAACAATTGTATTCAGATAGTATTGGAGGGAGATTTGGGGCGTGGGGTTAAAAAAAAAAGCGGTTATTCTCTGTTTCATGCTAAGCTAAGCTAACGGCGCTAACTCTGCAACTGCCACTGTCCATTGTTGTTGTTTTTTTAAGTCATCTTCATAACAAAAGCGTCTGTCTTGGTTGTCCTCCGGTGAGCATCCGAAGGTTTCCTGTCGTCAGCGGATTTTCTATCGATCACAAAGATTTGGGTTTCAAGCGGGCCAACCTTTCGTGTTCACGGGGAAAGTTGCCGATCGGGATCTGATTCCCGGAAACGCAACACCTGCGGCAAAGGCGCACAACATAGCTGCCACGCACGCATGGCCGCAGACAAAAAGAAAGGACCGAGAGTGTTTGGGTATTAGTTCCCTTAAGAAGAGAAAGGGCAGCTGTTTTTTTTTTTCATTAATAATTGCTGAGCGGAGCCATCACATTAATTATATGACAAGAGCGTTGTGTGCGCATGTGCACGCGCGTAACTTGACTGGCGTATTTCTATTGTTCTTCTTATTTCTATTGTGCAAGGTGGCTGTTTTCATTATGTGATTATTTTTGTCATTCTGTTTACAGTGGTGAGTTGAGATGCAAGTGACTGATTTATGAATTTTATTTTTTTTTTTTTTAGATACGAGCCGCCATTCGGACGATTTTTGTTTTGTTTTGACCCGCTAGCTAAAGAGTTACTATAACGATACAGACAGGTATATATTATTAATCGTCTATAGAAAATGACTGATATTCCATTTTACTGAGTCACAATAGTAGTAGAAATACTACAAGGCGGGCGCACCAAAAGGAAAGCCTGTTATCATGCAAAAACGAAAACGAACGCCACTCCGCCGATTTGCGAAAATCTCTTTCGGCCTTCTGTAGCAATGGCGAAAAGACGTACAGTATGTTGACTTCTCGCTTAATAAATGTGATGCATGTTCACGTCAAATGATTGGACGCACTCTCCTGGCCCAGCATTCGTGCGACGAGCACACGAGAGTACAGTAGCTCGTAATGCATCTCAGATACACAAACACACACACACACACACACACACACATATACAGTGGTGAGAGCGTGTGCCTGGGCTCCACTTTGTACATAATCGATGTGCGCTTGTTAACCTACATCTGCAGCACAGGCCGAGAAGAGGGAAATGATTTCCATGGCAACCCTGGAAGTCAACGCAGAAAATCAAAGCGCACGACGAGCCAGGTGCTCGGAGTTCTCGGGAAAATGTCTGTTTAATTGAGACACGTCGTCCACTAGCTCAGCTACTTGTTGCTGGGCAGAATTCGTTGGGCACCAAGCGCAGCAAAAATCGATGCATACACCCGGGGAAAGGGGAAAGGACAAGGAGACACATTCAAGTAAAAAAACAACGCAGCAGCGTTGGCTGCGTTTGGTGCGGCACGGCCCCTAATGCAAAATCATTTCATGTGACATAAAGATGTGTGTTCTCGGGGGTATTTTTTTATTTACTTATGCATTTTATTTGGATTGATTTAGGTTTTATTTACATCTGTTCAAATAAATGGGATATGCAGGTCCGGACGTGGCAAAAACAACAAAACATTTTGTCGCCAGCCTATTTTTATGCCAGGTCAGACTATGTTTACATGTCAAATATGTGCTTTTTTACATATGTTCGATAGAAGAATATACTGTATGATCACGTGGAAAACAAAAGATTTTGTGTTGTGTGCTTTTACAGCAGATCAGCTTTTACGTGACAAAACGGATTTTTTCAGCTGTTCAAACAGAACGTTCACTTGACAACACCAGTTTTATGCTCTGCGGGCAGTTTTACGTGGCATATTGTGTTTTTCTTGCAGCTGTTGTAAAAAAAAGAAGCTATAGTATGTTCACATGAAAAAAAAATGTTCCGCGGTCTGGTTTTCGAGCGGATCAAACTATGTTTCCGTGACAAAAACGCACATTTTTACAACTATTATGTAAAGGTATGGTTGCGTGACCAAATTTTTTTTGTTTTGCGGGCTATTTTTATGGTGGATCAAACTATGCTTACGTGACAAAGCATGCTTTTGTGGCTGTTCAAAAAAAAAAAATAAAAAAAAAATAGATGTGTACTTCACAAAAATAGTTTGATGCGGCTATTTTTTTTACAGATGATGTTTACGTGGCGTGGCAGATTATATTTTATTTTAGCAGCTGTTGAAAACAAAGACAGTGTGTTTACATAAAAGAAAAAACATGTTCTGTGGTCTATTTTTCAGTGAATCTGAAAAAGTTGAATTTTTACAGCTGTTAAAACTCATTCACTGCCAGCCTTCCCAGTGAACAAGGATATTTGCCTTTTAAAGCCGTCAATGGCAGTGAACTGCTTTTCGGACAAAAAGGATATACTGTATTTACGGAATGGAAAGATTTTGAAGATATATTCTCCTGTCTAATTTTACGGCAAATCACACCACAATCATGAATTCTGCCTAGCAACATCGACATTTAAACAGAGCTCTCAATTTAAACATGGCAGCTTGGGAAACAGTTCAGCAAGTACGAATATTTCAAAAGTCTGCGGGCCAGAGCGCTTTTGTGTGAGTGTTGCAATCCGGACTACATTAACACACACGCACGCACAGTCATGAATATTGGGACACACTGGTCACTGAGCATCTTGCTAAGTCACTAACATTTCGTGTTGAGTACAAGATGGTAAACAGGTAACCACAGACCACACACACACACACACACACACACACACACACACAGTGTAGAATCAATCCGCTGTGGCTTCTCCACATTTTTCAGACGTCTGCCTGCCGTCGCCTCTTCACTGTTCAGCTGCTCATGCAATATTCAGCAGCGGGATTTACGGGCTGGCTCGGGACGTGTGTGTGCGTGCGTGTGCATGTGTGTGTGTGTGCGTGATGGCAGCCCAAAATAGATTTGAAGCCCAACCTGTCAGACCAGAGAAGAATATGCTATAACAGGACAAGTCTGTGAATAAGTGATGCTGCATTAACAACACACACACACACACGCATGTGATATGGTGGAATGTTAGTATACGATAATAACAGGCAGAATATTTGATTTGCCCATTTACTGATCATTGGGTCTCATGGTGCCTTGAGATACAAGTGACTCGACCTCCAAGATTTTTGTGATACGAGCCATCATTCGGCTAATTTGTTTCCGTTGACTTGCGAGCACAAACTTGAGATACGTGCGCTGTATGACGGCGGCGAACTCAACTCAACTCACGTCACGACAAGCAACGGTTTGGCAAATTGTGAATAATTCATCCAAAAAAAAAAAGGCTTCAGGCTGTCTAACGCCAAGACCCAGTTGAAGTTTAAACGAAAACAAAGACAATTACACCATGTGTACTTCGAAGAACCACATAGCTTTGCCTTAAAGTCCGCTTAGCTTAATGCTAACGAACGATGCAAAACGCTGTAAATATTACAGTATACTATTGAGTCCCTTACAGTAGTGGTAGAAGCAGAAGTACTATTCTTCATTTGTCTGCATGACTATTATGACTGCACTCTAATGGCCCCCGGTGGCCAAGGCGGGCACACCAGAAGGAGCAGCGCAATGAATTGAATTGCAGCATTTAATCATGTTCCACAAACAGTTTCATTCTTGACATTAAATATATCCATCCGTTTTCTTATGTTATTACTTGACGTTTTTATTTGGGGGGTTTTTCCAACTCGAATTGAATGCTGTCAAAAATAGTCACGATTCACTGATTTCCAAGGAGATCATCCTGAATCAACACATTGACCTCATCCTTGTGAACTAGTTTACAGGCCATATAATTAAGTACACTTGCACAATCTACAAATAGTACGTGTGTGTGTGTGTGTGTGTGTGTGTGTGTGTACCTAATAAAGATGCTAGGATAGCAGAAACTTTGGACTTGGAGTGCTTTTGTCATTTAGCTCAGACCCACACACACAAACACGCACACCCTATAATAATAATAAACAGGGGAGTCAGTGAGGCAAAGTCGAAACTCCTTCCTGGTTTTTGTGTGTCAGTGGATCATTAAAATCTAAAGCTCACCTTCTCCAGTCTTTTTTCTTTTCTTTTTCTTTATGAGGAGGAACACTGACTGGTGAAGGACTGGCGTTTTCTACCTAGCGACGTGGGAACGCCACGACTTGTGAGTCGAAAGGCGAAAATCCCAGAGCTTCAGCCCGTTTGCCTTTGTAGAACAGAGACGCACATGAGGCTACCTGCGAAATATTAATTCTGAATCAATATGAATTGGCCCGAACGTGGGAGGCGAGAGAAGGAGCGTGCGAAATAGGAAAAATAGAAAAGTGCCCAAGTTGCGCACAATCGTCCACATGGATTTGTTTGATTAAGTCATTGATTGATTTATTTATAATGTTGTGGCAGGTTGAGAAGGAAAAATCATTTTAAAAAACACAAAAATATATATTTTGTATTTCACATGACTTTGTATTTTAAATAATGGCTAATTAAATCGTCAATTTGTAGTGCAAGAAGGAACAAAATGTTTGTTAAAATATATAAACATATTTAATTTCATATCATATTTTAAACAATGCATTTAATATTAAATGAAATTGCATTCATTATTATTTATTTTTAATTTGTCCTTTTAATAGAAACAGCCAAATCATTCATCATTAATTACAAATGATAACGGCCAGATCATTAATCATTAATCAGACCAAGTAACCCTTGGTCTGATTAATAATTAAAGTAGTAGGAAAAAATGATTATATATTTGTTGTATTTCACATAAGTTCATATTTAAAATAATCATTTTTTAAAAACATTTGTATTATTAATTATTGTGAATTGTAAATGTGAATGTTTCAGTCAAATTCTAAGTTGGGCTAATTAAAAAGGAGTATGTCAAGAAGAAACTAAGTTTTTTTTAATTATAAAATACTTACTTTATACTTAACATAGGATCACATTAAAAATACATAAAATAAAATGACGGAAAACTAAATAAGTGTTTTATTTCTACATGCACTCATTAGCATTAGCGTGGAGCTCCAACAGATTAATTATTCATACAAATCGCTTTTTGTCCTCCGATGACAAAGGGAAGAAAGAAGGATTTAAAAAAAGAGTGATTAAGGTGAGGGCAAATCGTCATCATCATCTTTTCTCCGCAAAGACCCAGAAGATACAACTGCGTTGTTATCATCATCATCATCATTACCATCATCATCATCATGATCTTCATCATCGTCATCATCATCAACAACATTATTGATAGGGGCCGCCAAGACCCGTGTCAGGCTCCTTTTCATCTTGAATATTTTTGGCAGCGGACTCACTGTGCTGCCTTTTAATTAGCCCGACACACGCACGCACACACGTACGCACGCACACGCTTATCTGGGGAAAAATGATACGATCCGGATGGCTCCCACAGAGGCGAAAGAACATTCTTATTATCCAAGTAAATAAAAGATGAATGAGGAGGAGGGGTGATGAAGAGCTTCAGCAACAAGAACAGGTCAAGCAACGAGGGCAGGAAAAAGGGAACGGGCACAGGACGGAGTGAGGAAAGTACTTGTAGAAGAGAAGAAGCAAAAAGGGGGAGAACAAGACAGGAACTGGAAAAGACCGGGAAAAGGAGAGGAAATGACAAGTACAGGAACAGGAACATGCAAGGGATACGGATGGGATAAAGAAAGAGGACGTGAAAGGGAAAAGGAAAGGAGAAGAGTGGATGGAAGAGGAAAAGGATAGCAAATGGGCAAGGCGAGGCAAGGAAGAGGAAACAACAGGAAAAGGAACAGGGAAGGACAAAGAAACAGGAAGAGGACAGGGAAAAGGAAAGGTGAGCAGAGCAAGAGGAAACAAACTAAACATGAACAAGAACAGGCCATGGAAGAGGGGAGAAGAGTCAGACAAGGAACAGGACGAAGAGATTAAGAGGAACGAGAGAAGCTTAAAGGAAAAGGAGGGGGGGAAATGGAAGACAAAATTGATGAAAAGGAACAAGAAGAGGAATGGGAAAAGAAAGAGGAATTGAAAAGGGACAGGAAGAGGAACCGTGGATAAAAAAGATGAGTGAATGAGTGTGCCAACCCGAATCCGTTTGGATGCCCAACACACACACACACAAAAAACTGGTTTTAACATGCATTTTATTCTTATGAGGGCTGGACTTCTATCCTTAAACTGCATATGTTGGTACCGAGTGTATGGTATAAGCTGTGTACAGAATTTCAGACAACAAAATCAGCCTTTGTAAACCGGTTAGCAGTAGCGCACTGGGGGAAAAAAAGAAAAAGAAAAACTACCATTCAGCTCACTCATACAGGTTATATGTACGTTACACATCGAATTGTGTCTTAAAAACTACTTACAGATGCTCCTCTGTCGTTTTTAGCAAAGTTTATTAGTGGCCCACCACCGCGTCCGTCTACAATAAATGTCCGTGTGAAACAAAACAAAAAAAAAAAAGGTTCCGGCTGGACCCTGTTTGCACCGCCGGAACCTTTTTTTTTTTTTTTTTGTCCCGGCGGAGCTGCGAGACAGAAATTCTCCGTCGACCTATTTTTGAAGTTGACTTTGCCGAGTTATTTGATTTTTTTCCCCGTGGCGTTCTACTGCGCTGCATGAAACGGATCGATTATTATTTTGAACAAGGACTTTTCTTAATCACAATAAATGCTAAAGCGGACTGCCAAATAGTGCTGCCATCAATTACTAATGTCTTTTAAGTCAACATTTGGGTGCAAATCAAACAGCTTCCAGGTCATAAACTAAGCACAGCAACAGAGAGAGACAGTGCCAAGTAATAAATATGACAAATCAATGTGCAAAATAAGAAAACATGACAAATTCGCATTTAAGAATATGAATCAAAATGGAGGCGCTGGTGCTAAATGACAATGTCAACATCTGACAATTACATCACGAGAAAACTTGCCAGGGGTGGGTTAAAAAAATAATAATAATAAATAAAAAGTGGAATTTGCTTGAGTGATGAGACGAGGTCTGTAAAATGAGTAATGTGCGCTACATTAGCAGAAAGAAGTCGCTGAGCAAAACAATCGGGTAAAAAGCCATTTTGGACAATAGCGTTCATTAGTGAGAGTCCCCGTTAATCTGCTAACGCGGCCAAGTGGAGATTTGGAAGCGTTCAAAATGACTCCCCCCCCACCCCCCACCCCCCCACAGCGTGTGGAACGGGAATGTTCATTTAGTGACGGGAAATCGTTGCCGAGCGTGTGTGCGTGTACTGTATGTCTGCGTGTAATGGATTAATATGTTTAAATCCCGCTAATGGCGAGGACAATCAACGTCCTCGGAGGCCGTTTGTAACGCAATGTTATTATTGTGTGCTTAGCATGCCGACTAAACCAAGGAAGGAAGGCAGCAAAGTAGGTCAGCGAAGGAAGGAAGGAAGGATGCCGAGATGCCAACAACTAGCATCACCTCTCAGGAACATTCTTCATATGTGTTTAGCCACGCTAGCTAGCCAGCCGCAGCTAGCTACCCGCACGATTGCCAGACGTGAGGAAGATTGGTGTGTACGAGACAAGGGGGAAGACAATAACCAGAACGCACACCCATGACACACTGGCAAACTCCAAGCTAACCTAGCGTGCAACATGGCCTCTCGGGAATATTTTTTTTTTTTACATATCTGGAATAGCGGAACACATGGCAAAAGCCCGTAACAAAATACGGCCAAACCCGAAAACGTGGCATCACTGAGAATGTACAAAAATAAAATCGGGTCTGACAGAAAGCAAGCAGCAAGCAAAAAAGGAAGGAAGGAAGGAAGGAGGTAAGGAAGGAAGGCAGCACAGGGAGGATAGAATTAAGGATGCGAGAATAGAAAGCAAATCTGAGGGAAGGAAGGCGGGAAGGAAAGAAAAAGGGAAGAAATGAAGGAGGTCAGGAAGTAAGGCAGGAAAAAAGAAAAAGAAGGATGTAAGTAAGGATGCAAAATAAAGAGCAACACTGTGGGAGGGGAAGAAGGAAGAGAAAATGGAGGCAGAAAGGAAAAGCTGTAACGCCCCCTGTAAATGTAATAAAATGATTTTACATTCAAAGTACCGACTTTGGGCCCAACCTGTATGCTAAGTTAGTTAAGTATGCTAACCCGTACTCTTATATTGTATTGGCGCAAATACAGTGTAATATAGCTGCAACTGCGCAATGTCAGCCTTTGTGTGTGTGCGTGTGTCCTCCAGGACTTTGCTGTGTCAGCACGTTGCTCTTATGTAATAATTAAGATTCACAAGGAGGACAGGAAGTGTAACGTCAAGTACAAGTAACATCGACGAGAGCTCACTTTAGTCAGCATCAAAAGAGCAAATCGATTTCATTAAGATTGGCTTTTCGAGAGAAGAAGAAGAAGAAGAAGAAGAAGATCCAATGGGTTTTACCATAAGGTTAGCGAGCGTTAGCTTGGTATTGACCAATTTTTGGTGAACAAAGGACTTCCTCGCAGGGTTAACATGAAAGGAGGCTTTTTTGTTTGTTTGTTTTGTTTCAAGCTAAGCATACTTAACTTAGTGCTGAGTTTAGCATAATTAGCTATGATCATAGCTTAGCACACTTGCCTCACATTAGCTTAGCAATTTAGCAATTGCAATATTATGACATTTTATGGCATCAAATGTTTGTCTTTCTATTGTCCGATTGGCATAGAGAAATAATAATGATCATGAATATGTGGAATATTTTATGAACGTGTATTATTGTATTTTATTGTTGTTCATAATTGGAAATAATTTAGTGCATCTAATTATATTTAATAATATACAAGCTGGATTATTATTATTGTTGTTGTTGTTGTTGTTGTTGTTATTACTAGTACTACACACTGGTTTGTAAATGTAACCTTGATTTGAGTATACTGTGCAACATTAAAGTATGTTTTCATTTTTGTTATTATTATGATTTTATCAATCATGCCATTTTATTACCGGGGCATGAAATTGCATTTATTTATTTTTTATTTGAACAACAACAACAACAAAAAGATAAACAGTATAAAACTAATACATACATACATAAGGCTGAATTGTGTTTATTCATGTTGCAACTATTATTATTATTATGATATGAAATAACACCCATGGCTATCTTTGCTAATGCTAATGCTATTAACAGCTACATCAAGGCACGAACATGAGCAAGGCTTCCCACGGAGAAGATTCCCTGGATGCAGGAGGAGGAATTCGAACAAAAGCGGGGGGCGTCCAAACAAAGAGAGGCTCTCGCCGCCTTCTCCGCCGTCCTACTCTGCATTCCTGCAGCGCGAGCATCCCTGGTGGACAAAAGAGCGAGTGTCCCGAGCGTCGCCAGCCGGGTCGGCCTTCGAATATGGCCGGCTCGCACTGCGGCGTCATATTCAATGTTCTTAGGAGTTGACACTGTTTCATATTGTTTCCTATATTGACGTCATCGTTTACAGTGGTGCCTGGAGATACCTGCACAAGTTGAATTTGTTCCTTTACCACGCTTGTAACTTACAAAGCTTGAATCTCAAATCATCTTTCCCCCATTCAAATGAATGCAAATGCTATTAATCCATTCCAGCCGATACAGTAATGCCACAATGAAATAGATTGTTATAATTTTTGTCACACTTTCTCCTTCAATGCACTTGTGCTGCTCAATCTGGTTTGCGCGCCTTGGCCACCTGGGGGCAGTATTAGACAGACATACAACTACACAGTACTGGAGCCGCAGCCCTCCCTCAGCTTCTCAGTATGCCAGTAATATTAGTCGTTCTTCACAGAGGATAAAGAACATATGCCTGGGAGTATTAACATATTGTCTGTCTAGATGTGTTGTACTACCTGTGCATAGATGATAGCGGTTAGCCCGTGTGCCTATGGTGTTTCCCATTGTATGCTATCATTAAGCTAGCAGAGGCTGTCCACACAGGTTCTTTTAAACACAGAATGTAGAATTTGTGTATAATTCTCTTTGTTTTATGTTTAGTTTGACAAAATAATTTTATGTTTTATGTTTAGTTTGACAAACAGTGTTCGTAAGTCAAAGCAAAAAAAAAAAAAAAAATCAGTTAATCAACGACAGAATCAATTATTCTGTAGCATTAGCACACCGCCACAATTCCGCGTCGAGAAGGCTGATTTAGCGTGTGGGCGAGTAGCCACGTGTGACTTCAAGAAGCTTGGCCGCTTAATAGCCTCGCGCCTCTGAGGCCCCCCTCGGAGTCCTGCGGGCACAGCAAGAAGTAATGGCGGACATGGATTAGATAAGGAAATAAGAAATCACTGCTTCCGATTAAGACCAAAGACAATCACGAGGGAATCTCATGGCGAAAACGGAAGAAGAAGAAAATCCCTGCTGAAGCATCGTTTCACCAAGCTAGCCAGGCTCTTATGTTAGCACACTAGCATTAAGGCTTATGTTAGCATACGCATCCGGTGCCGCCCCGCACCGCGCGATACAGCCGAACCAGCGGAAAAATATGACGGTTGGCAACTCGCACCCACACACTGAGCGGTTTGCTCCATGGATGCCTTTAGCGTAAACAGTTAAGGAAGAAGCGGGTTGCTACAAAGAGAGGACGTGGGCGAGAATAAAGAGAAGAGTGGGGATACACTGAAAGGCTCAGCTCGCTCCCATTCACTTGAATGGATTCGGCCGGTACGTACATCGCCCGCAAACATTTGGGCAACAGAAACTACAAAGCTTCGCTATTTCATCCACAGGCACATAGGAAATTATATAGTTAATTATTGTTTTAAAATACAATATGTGGCTACTTTATTTAGTATATAATGTCTTGGCAGCGGCTCGGAAGCTTAAAATCCGGAATTGTATTTTTAGGATGTGTGAAAACTTATGCTCATTTTGATTGGCTGTAATCTGTGAGTTGCTACATCGGGCAAATGAGATTCTAATTTTGAATCTCCGCAAAAAAAAAATGTTGAATCACTTTTACATTTGCTTAGCTTATTTTAGCATTCTTAATTTAGCATTCTTATCCTCGAGTTTAGTTAAGAATATATTTCACGTACTTATTTCTTTAGTTTACATGGGGAAGTTGTTGAATTACTTTTAAGTAGACTTATAGTTTAGTTTTAAACGACTATCTTAGCATATGCATCCGAGTGCAGTCATTCTCAAAGTGTGGTACGCGGGTTCTCTCGAGTGTTACGCGATAGAATCATTGCCTGAGTACAGTTCAGTTGTATTTAACTTTTTAGTGCAATACATTTGCATTCAATCAGATTTTTGGGGTATTTTCCTATATTTAAATGAAGCGTCAAACTGTGCATAATGCTGCACACGAATGGAATAAGTTGTCAGCAGAAGTGAGATCAGCCACAAGTGCGAATGTTTTTAAGTCCAGGTAAAAAAAAATAAAAAAATAACTCTTTTTATTTTTCTCATGCTTTTTAGAGCATTTCCACTTTTAAATTATATTTCTTGCACTGCACACTCTTTTTATTGTATTTTTTATTTTCTCTTTGTTTTAAACGTTTTTCAGCAGTTTTTTGCTGTTGTCGTTTGTTTGCATGTTCTCCACATGCCTGTGTGGGTTTTGTCCGGGTACTCCGGTTTCCTCCCGCATTCCAAAAACATGCATGGTCGGTTAACTGAAGACTAAATGGTCGTAGGTGTGAATGGTTGTTTGTCTATATGTACCCTGCAATTGGCTGGCGACCAGTTCAGGGTGTGTGCCCATAACACTCTTGCCCAAAGTCAGGTGGGATAGGCTCCAGCACACCTGAGACATTAGTCAAGATAAGTGGTGCAGAGAATGGATAGATGGATACAGTATCATGAGGGGAAAAAATGGAGACCACCAGGTGGGAAACACTGGGGTCGTCTATCATTGCATCACATTGCAAACAATTGTGTTGGATTGATGGCTGCAGGTGTACCTAATGAAGTGTCCTATTATCATATCGGATGTATTCTGTTGGCATAAATGTAAATGTGTTTGTTTGAGCCACATTATATATCAAATGAAATCAAATGTTGTTTTCTATGATATTAACTCTAAGGTGGGGCGGGGGCATTTGGGTGTGGAGCATCCCTCCCAGTTGCATGCAATCCTTCATCTCAAACGACCCACCATAGTCCTGGGCCCGGGGACCCGCCGCAGAAGCCCGGCGTGGCAAAGGTGCTGCGTGGGTTAAAGTTTTTCAAACGGCGCCGCATGCCGTGGGGTGCCGCGGCGGGCTTACCTCGGGACGCAGTTCGGTGACGAGCCGTCGATCTCCCACGTTGCGAACAGATTCATCGGCACCGGTCTGTTGAGAGCCCCGCTGCCAGGGAAGCTCAGCCGGCCACTTCTCTCCGCCATGGTGCCCGGGTCGGGAGTGTTCGTGCACACCGGCTTAAGTGTTGGATGTGAGTCCGGGAAAAGAGAGGCGTCCCTCGGTCACGCTAGTGCGACGGTCGAGGGCGAGTCTCCTTCTTTGTCTCGGCCGCAGCTCGTCGTCGCTGGCCGGCCAGGTCGTCTCGGCTTCAGGTGCGGTGCCGGTGTGGTGGATTTTGGAGGGCGGGGGGTGCGGGGGAGCCGAGCCCGAGGCGCAGATGAGCGAGTGACCGCTGCGCCGGGCTTGTTGTGCCCACACCACGCCGCTCCTCGTCCCGCCTATGAGGGCCGATTCGTGGCGCACAGGCAGAGGGGAGGGGCGGAGCTGGAACCCTTTTTTTTTTTTTTATATATTTTTATAAATATATATTTGTTTAATCTAGAATAAAATCGGAAAATGTGACATTATATGTTTTACATGTTTATCTTTTTTTTAAGGGGAGAAAGGAGAGGAACTGCACACATACAGAAGGCATCTTAAAAGTCTATATGAATTGATTTTTCACCCAATCTGTGATTTAGGGATTTTAAAGAGAATTTATAACGATTCTTACTCATCGCATAATTTGAAGGTGTTAGTTTGTATTCTTTAATCGCACCAGACACATGGACATTTAAGTCTACTGAAGCAAAAGATTTTTCTCCAAATCTTGTTGATTTAAGGACTTTTAAGACGTTTTTTTTCCCCCTTTTTCATTTCAATCATGTGCGAATGGAAGGCTACTTCAGGATCAATTAAAACAAACGGTGATTTTCACCCAATATTCAGTATATCGTTGGTTGTATGATTTTTAAAACATTAATGTATTAGTTCATCAATTTTTATTCTTAAATAATCGCACCAGACACGTGGACATTTTAAAGTTGGCTGAAATGCTTTTCCACCACTCTACTTGATTTAACGACGTTTAAGAGCAAAACATATATGAAATAAGCATTCCTCTCCGTGTTTGTCCCTGGGCGACATTTGACCCACATTCACTTGTTTGCGTTTACCTGGTTGATAACTCATTGAGCTCAGGTTACTCTGCACAAATGGGGAAACAAATGTCCACTTGTATTTGCCTTGCAATTTGTATCCTAACAAACATCAAAATTCACCATTTTATTCAACTACTGAACAATGAAAATTTATATTCAGGCAGTTCTCAAACACCGAGATTACGTTGCAGCGCCCCCAAGTGTAGGTCAGAAGTACTAGAATACCCCCAAAAAGATTTTGATGAATTAAAAAAACTTGTTCTTTAGGTAGATTTGGTCGCTTCTGGAGTCAGTGTTCCGCATCACGGCTACCAGGGAGCGTAGCGTGGACTTTTAAAGGACTAACACAAGCTCATGGAGTAATTTTATCTCTAATCATTAAAAAAAAACAGACTTTGCTCATCTTTTAGCTTTTAAAAATTAGCTTAACCCCAACAGTATGAAAAGTTAAGTTTACCTTGAACAGACATTGAAGGCATTGTAAATCATTAAAAAAAAAAAAAAAGTAGGTAAAATGAATTATGAGATTCAAACTGTTTGTGAAAAGTTTATTTAGTCATCCCACAAATATGTCGCAAGGCACACAAAAAAACATTTAAAAAAAACAAACAAAAGCCACTAGTTGTTTCGCCATCACAAGAATGAGCGAGCTTTTATTTCAAATGAACAAAATGGCTGATTGGGAGTCCCGTGTGTAACGACACCCTGATACGTTACACAGTCCAACCAAAGGAATCTTGTTTGTAGGTGCACTGAAAAAAAGTACTAGATCTGCTCATGTACAGCAGTGGCACAATTACAATGTGGTAAACAGATGCAATTTTCCCCCACTTTGGAAAAAAAAAAAAAACAGTATAACATTTTAACAATTTTAATCATGTGCAACCGATGTACATGTTCGAATGAAGTACATTCACAGGACTTTTTCCTTTCTTCAGTGTGAAAGCAGTGAATGCAACAAGTCATCTCAGAGGTCTGCGGCCGCAATGAAATTACGCTCGCTCGCTCCCCCTCTGATGCAAACACTATGGAATTAGTTTTAAACCAAACAAAGCAGTACAAATACATAATAGATGGTGGGGATCCAGACTTTCCTGTGGAAGCACGTTGAACTAAGAATGACAAAAATAAAAAGGATAAACAAGCCAACCCTTCATGGAGTTTACCAACCACAAATCACGAACACGACTTTTTTCCTCAGTGTTTGCTCTCTGCGGAGGCCGACCGGGAGCGCGAGCGGGACCTGGACCTGGAGCGGGAGCGCGACTGGTTGTTCTGAGCCGGAGGTGGCGAACGGGAGCGGGAGTGCAGGGAGCGGGAGTGGGACTTGGAGCGGGACTTGGAGCGGGATGGGGAGCGGTCGCCGGCTTTGGGACCACCGCCGCCAACAGCCTTCTTTTCCGGGGTGCGGCTGGGCGTGCGAGAGCGGCTGCGGCTCCTGGAGCGGTTGCGGCTGCGGGAGCGACTGCGCGAGTAGCTGCGGCTGCGGGAACGGGAGCGAGAGCGGCTCCGGCTGTGGCTGGAGGGGCGAAAAGGAGACCAAAGGATTTAAAAAATATATATATCTATTTTCCTACTTTTGCTTCAAGCATTAATTTGACACCCTAAACCAATGAAACCCTTTTGGACACGTGGTGATTTCCATCACCGACAGCGACAATATCTCATGTACAATTTTTCTGGCCTGATGCAAACGTAACATTTTAGTGTGCTGCTCCTGTCACAACCAGAGTTTGTCTAAGGCGGACCACTAATTAAGACTCCTACTATATCGTCGACTCACCCTCGGCTGTCCTCGAAGATCTTAATCTTGCGTCCGTTCAGCTCTGTGCCGTCCAGCTTGGAGATGGCGTTCTTCATATCGCTTCGGGATGCGAACTCAACGACCCTGCGGCCAAACCCCGACAGAGAGAGGAGTCAACTTGCGTTTGACGGAGCAGAAAATAAACAAATGCGACACTCGACAGCTCACCCTTCGTTTTTGTTGGGCCTGTGTGCGTCAACAAAGGTCACCTCTCCGGCTTTTCTCATCAGGTCTTTGAGGTCCTGCGTGAGAGCACGAGTTAGAACATGAGCGCCGCAAGGCGGCCCCTCAAGAACCTGAGTTTTGTTCACACCTGGAGGGGAGAGACACGAGCATAGCAACACAAGCAACATACACACTCGCTGGCTAGTCTAGTGTGTAGACTGTCATGCTAATTGTGTTCAGAACTAAACAAATGTAGGTGTCGCTACTTTTGAAATAGAAATTTCCCAATATAAAAGACTGTTTTCCACTGCATGGTACCTTCTCGACACACTGGGAAAAAAGCTAATATTTCAAGTACAATTGATTGATGGGTGGGCAAAATGGCCGACACACCACAGCTGGTTGCTCACTGGATGAGCAGATTTGTCCAATTGTGACTTTTGAGGAAAAACAGGACGCAATACACAAACAAAATGCTAAGTTTCTAACACTGCGTTGGGGCTGCAGTATTTTACTCCACAATGTCCGTTTTGCCCTTAGTTGCTTTTCGGATAAAAACGTGTCTCCTTACCGTAAATGACAGCACATTCCGGACAATACAGAAAAGAGTGGTTCTCCGCTGTGCGTGTGGTGTTGATTCTGCAGTTCCCCAAGTCGGTACTTTGCAGTGGAAAACGGGCTGTGTGACTTTTTGGGTGCAAAAAATATGGGGCTGGAATAAAAAAAATAATAAACTGCGCCGTTTAAAAAAATGAAAAAGAAAAAACAAAAAAAGACACTTTAAGTGCCTCATTATCGCCATTAGCTTTAGCCATTGAATATTGATTAACGCTAGTTCGATATTTGTATTGTAGAATTTGGCCTGTCGTGTAGTGCGGAAAAGCATTTCTATAGTGCAGAGGTGGGCAAAGTATCCATACTTTCATCTGGCCCACCACGCATTTTCATCATCAAGCGTAATGTAATTGCCGGTGCATGCCTTTATCAGTTTTCCCCTGTAAAATCAGTTAAAACATTTATTCGTATAGCTCTGTACATAATTGTTTAATTGATCTATTGTAAATAAATCAGTAAAATAGACAATTTCACATTTAATTGCAGTGTAACAATACACAATTTTCGATGGTGGTGTATTCGGTATGCACTAGACTGAGCAATACTTTTCCCAACTTTATAGTTGACAAAGGCATCAAAAACGTCAAATGTTAGGAATTTTGCAAATCCATAAAATATTCTGTATTAAATATTTTCTATGCTTCCGCACAAATGTGGTGTAAATCGGTCGATGCGCGTGCACATTTTTTTAACCCTTCGCTGGCCTGCTCTTCTTGTTGGCTCATATTTTCTGTCACTTCCAACTGCTAATTTCATGAATGTTATCAACTACAAATGCCTAGTCTGTGCTATATTTAATAATATTTAGTAAGTTTATAACACGCTAATTAGCTAATTCTCTTATTTTTCTTCTGTAATTTTAAGTAGTTAAAAGGCATGAAAATGTATTTTGGAAGCATCGAACCGTGGCATGAAAGTACCGAGCAGAATAGTGAATTTTGTGTATCGTTGCATTCCCAATATTTAACATTTAATTTCATTTGGTTAATTGAAATTCAACGAGAATACAGGGGTCACCGTATTAAAATTTTCCAGACATTTTTTTAAAAAATTTAAATACCCCTTCTACAAATCGCCTGACTCACCCATTGTTTTTAAGAAGCAAATGTGGCCCTTGAGCACAAATGTTTGCCCACCCCTGACAGTGGTTTGTGCGTCCATTGTAAGAGTTTGTGTCATTGGTAACATGAATGCCCCGCTACAAAAACACAAATCACATGAGTTGTAATGCTACTTACCGTGTCCATTACCAGGAAGACATTAGCATAGCGCCACGTGTCCAAATAGCAAATGGGAACCAATGCAGTGTTAAGCCCTCGAGAAACGACCTCGACCTCCAGGCCTCCACAAGTACGGAACCACCAGAGAGCAAGTAGTAGCAGTGGGAGACGAGGGGGCACTCAACACCCCGTCACAGCAACAGAAAAAGACCCCAAAGAGGGCGGCGGGCGGGCGGGGGGTGGCCCTCCCCCAGATTTGAGAGGGCGTTACAGCAGTCGGGGATGCCAGCCCACAGAACCTCCAGACCGGCTTACGGACCTCCTAAGGCTACCGTATCCTGCGCTAGACCACTTTCGCCCGCTACCGGGGCCCAGCCAAGACTTTAGACCGGCGGCAACTGCGTGTAAGGAGAGGCACCAAATGGACACTATTCAGAACACAACCAGGAGAGAGGGCGCTGCAAACTTGTGAGCCCTCCGTGGAGGGTGTGCGTTGGCCACTTTTGACACAAGGCAACCATACAAGGCTGTTTTATTATACTAGCCATCAACAGCAGTTAGCTGCTGTTTTTCTGTTGCTCACTCTGGGAGAAAAAAAACAAACAAAAAAACTGCATTGTTGGCCAATTCGCTAATGGGACCCACATTGTCTTGGGCCCCGTTGCTAAAATGTTGCATCAATTTGGGAAAAAAAAAAAAACAAGCTACTTTTATAAAAGCTAAGACTACTTATCAATGGCGTATTTGGAATAGAAACAAAGGCCGAGAACAGTCTTACCTGCCAGCTGATGCGCGACGACAGGTTCTCTACTATCAGCCGGTGGTCCGTGCGCACCGGGGGTCCGTACCTGCGCAAACACACGATCGCACCATAACAAAAGTGAGCTAGGCAGAAACCACATGTAGTAGCAAGACTAGCAGTTCGGCCAGCGGTTGCTTTGAAGGAACGCACGACCGACCACGGTGGCATCTTATAGGTAACGCCAGACTGTTGTAAGTGGTTAAAGTTGAACTTGGACAAAGCAACACCCCTCACGAACATGAACGCGCATGAGACACACATTGTACAAACATTTAGCCTTAGTCACTGATAGGCTGTTGCTTTCACAGTGGGACAGGTTTGAAGACTAAATTCAATTAGAGACATAACATGGAATGACGCCAAAAGTTTAATTGTAATAATATTAAAAAGATGGCTTCCTAATTCAGGGCATATAAATGGAATATTGTGTTCAACCGTAGAGATGCTAGTGTAAATGATTCCTGGAGGCCATTTAGTACCTGGAACCACTACTGCGCGATTGCCGATAGCCACTAAAGCCTCCCATTCTGGAGCCGCCGCCGCCGCCGCCACCGCCACCTCCTCCACCGCCGCCGCCGCCGCCGCCACCGCCCCTTCCTCTCCTGGAGCGAGCATGCTCGATAGTGACCCTGCAACAACGACGGGGACGGCAAGCCCTTGTGAGTGGCAGATAACACAAAACCGCATGTGAACTTTGGACCGTAGAGAGCTCACCTTTCACTGCAGAGTTCTTTGCCGTTTAATTCGTACACTGCGTCATCAGCGTCCCTGTGATCGTCAAACTCCTGCAAAAAACAAAAGGTTTCATTAGATGATTTTTTTTTATTTTTTATTTTTTTTACAAAAATTGGATTTTAAGAGATTTTTCTCACTCGTCTTAAATTAAAAAGCAAATGGCAATGACATTATTCGAAACACTTTCTTGTTTTTTTCTTTTTCTTCTGGGATTTGCTTTTTTCCTGAGGCCTAAGAAGCTTTTGGAAAGTTTCACCGCGATGCAGCTTATATCAACTTCCACAGACAATTATTTTTATTTTTATTTTACAGATTATGATTGTCTCCTCTTGGAAAAATCATTTAAAAAAATAAATAAGCCATTGTCTCCACTTTTCGTCCACGCCTTTCTCTGTGTGACATGCGCGCACTCAAGGTCGACAACGAGGCACTCTAAAGCGGTCACGTCAGCGGACCATCCAAAAGGAAGACAATTTTGGGGTGTCAGGATAGCTAGCTAGCTAAATGCACATCACAAATGCACTGGATAAACACTGACACGTTTACAAAAACAAACCACAGGAAAACCGCAAGGATGACAAACTGTTTAACAACTATATCGCCATAATTGAGTACTACATAGTTCAGTCTTTGCATGTTTTCAGCAACTGCCTTCAAAAATGTATAATGTATTCCAAAACAAATCTCGGAATTCACTATACAGTATCTTTAAAACAACTAAGAAACAGAACTACATCGACCTAAGAGTAATACCACACATACCTCGGGTCAAAAGTTGCCAAACTGTGTACTGCTGTTGCAACGTATAATTAGGTAAAAGTCTTTGGCAATGACTCCAATTGCCTTTCACCTGGCTCCTTTTCTGTCATACGCAAAATAATTTCAAATGATCCCGCTCATGCTGTCGGTTTCTTGGTGGGAATTCCAGTTGATAGTCACTTTTATTTTTTAAAAATAAATAAAAATTAAAATAATTGAAATTAAATATAGCATCCAAACTGCTAAGTTGGGAAAACACTGACTGTGTTTTTGTAAACTCGCGTCTTTCTGTTTGCAGCTTTGTTGTTAGTTGAAGCAGGGCAAGTCAGCAAAGACATGCTTTGACTATGATAAAAAATAAATAAAAATCTTACTGACAAACTTTATTCGACATGAAGTTCGCCACAACGCAAAGCTGGGCGATTACTCTCAAAGGGCACAAAATGACCGCTCTCACTGACCACAAAACCAAATCCGTTTTTCAAGTTGATTTCGCGGATCCGTCCGAAACCCTTGAAAAACTTCTCCACGTCTCTCTCTCTGGCATGTGGGCTCAGGCGCCCGATGAAGACTCGACTACCGCTCATGATCTGTTAGAAGAATAAGCCACAAAAAACACCGCACACAAGTTAAATAGTTACCAATACTAAGTTAATGAGCAGCTTTGTGTTCAAGGGCCACATTACATTTTGAAAACATACATGGGTCAGATCAACTGAAAATTTTCTTTAAAAAATTTGCACATGAATGTGCACTAGTATATTTTAATACTGTAATTCACTCACTCTGTTCTATTTGAAATAATTTTGAATCGGTTTACTTTACCAATTGCTTAACCAAAATTAAATACTGAATTAAAAAAGTAGTGACACTTTTTATGCATTATGGATGTCATATCACACAAAAAAAATAAATCGCAAAGCAACCAACGAAATGCGCAGTCAGACCTGGTTCAATATGGTAATAAACCATGTGATTCATCAACCAGTTTGACGACCGACTGTTTACGATACATATTTGGTGCAACTTGTGTGATATGCCGTAATTATTTCCTAAAACACAGTAAACCACACCATTACTATACGAAATGAATTTTAAAAAAATAAAAAGGTGGCTTCATAAGAAAAAAAGAGCAGGGAATAGCGTTTATAGTGGATAGCACCATAAAAGACCGATACTATACACAAATCACGTTAGTTCAAATAATTTGCTGTATTTCGAAAGTTTTCTTCGTTTTCAAAGTACATTTGGGTAGCAGATTTAAAGTCCAACAGTGCAAGAAAACAGGCCGAGCTCATCCTTAACTACGACGAAGTTGAGACGATTCCCCACAAAAAAACGACGTCTTAAATTACATTTACTGCATAAAAAGCAAATTTTCATCAATTCGTTTAACATCTGAAACTATTACTGGACTAAAAGGCGGAGGGAACAACCCCAAAGATGAGCTTGTTTCGTGGAATAAACTAGTACTGCTCATGTCTAGCTTGCCACGATGTCGGTTAGCCGCGGCGAGCTAACGAGCCTTTAGCGCGCAAAAAAAAATGAAAGTAAATAAAAACACGGCATTAGAGTCGAATTTCGGTCGACGTATTTGAGAACATTAATGCGGGTGCCAAACGTGTGTCGCGTCCGGGTCTCACCTCGCTTTATCCTGGGAAATTCTACGTTTGAACTGAAGTCGTTTAAGGGCTTTTTCCCTCAGCTACGCTCAACTGCTTCAAAATGGCGAACGAGCAACTGGAGGCTGAAAAAGGGCAGGCAAAACGGTTTCCAGATTCTAGGCAGGACACGCTTCTCTGCAATATGATTGGCCAGAGGACATGCACTGCTGCAATATGATTGGCTGCTGCATCAAGTAGGATGCTTACTACGTCATCCAGGACGGAAGTACAGTAACTGACCTCAGTGTGGCGGCCATTGGCGTTTCTAGTCCATATTTGTGGGTACTCTTAAATTGAATCAATTATATTATATTATAGAAATTTAGATTATTTTATTTTATTTGTCAGTGTATGTCCTTTTTAAACAAGCTAGAAAACTGCATAGCCATACAGTTCTTAGTTGAAATGTAATATTTTAGCAACAACCACAACAGTCCTCCCACCTCCTTACCTCAAAACTGATTTGTTCCACCCCCCTTTTCCCGACTGGACTATCTGCACAGAGCAATATGCTGGTTTCTACTGATATACTTGTGGTGTTAGTCCCTGGTTTAAGCCAGGATATGTGGAATTTTTTTTTTAACTTCTATCACTCAATACCAACACACTATTATCATTACTGTTTTTCACTTTGCTGCATTTAATCATTAACTCAATCACCAACTGTACTGTTTTTTATGAGCGATTTTGATTTCTTATTCCACATATTTTGCTGTGTTTGAACTGGTGCAACCATGATACAGATACTCTGGAACCTGAACAAAAAAAAAACATATACAGTGGTGCCTTGAGATAGTTTAATTCATTCCATGACCACGCTGGTGACTCCAAACATTCATATCTCCAATCATTTTCCCTCCGAGATGATCCGTTGTTTTGTTTTTTATGAAAAAAATAGAACCCTATATTAACGCTTTGCAAAAACATACAGTGGTGACATAATTAAACAGAATGTAAAGAAATAAACAGTTTTTGCTACATCCATCCATCCATTTTCTGAGCCGCTTCTCCTCACTAGGGTCGCGGGCGCGCTGGAGCCTATCCCAGCTGTCATCGGGCAGGAGGCGGGGTAGACCCTGAACTGGTTGCCAGCCAATCGCAGGGCACACATAAACCAACAACCATTCGCACTCACAGTCATGCCTACGGGCAATTTAGAGTCTCCAATTAATGCATGTTTTTTTGGGAGGAAACCGGAGTGCCCGGAGAAAACCCACGCAGGCACGGGGAGAACATGCAAACTCCACACAGGCGGGGCCGGGGATTGAACCCGGGTCCTCAGAACTGTGAGGCTGAAGCTCTAACCAGTCGTCCACCGTGCCGCCTTTTGCTTCAATTCGATGGACATTTTGCTGCTCCTCCTGGTCTGCATGCCTTGGCCACCTGTGGGCAATAAATACAGACAAACAGATATACACTACATGGAGACGGTCCTCTGTAAGCTGCACTTATGTTTGTCATATAAATATACAGTAGGGTGGTTGGATAGGAGGATAAATAATGCCTGTAAGTATTGCTATATTTTCTGCCTACTTGTTCCTGAACTGTTTGTGTTCAAATAGCCACAATAGCTTTAAAGGGTTAAAACATCGCAACACTCAATAACACATCTATAGCGTTTTACATTGTTCGTTAGCATTAAGCTAAACGGACATGTTCGCCAAAGCTGAAGTTATGTGGTTGTTTTATATACACAGCGCGTGGTTTTCTTTTACGTTTAGTTTGACAGTGAACTTCAACTGGGAGTGTCATTAAAAGGCCTGAAGCCTCTTTTTTTTTTTTTTTTTTTTAAACAATAACAACATAACCTGTATTTTAAAATTTAATAGAAGACAAACACTCACTTAGTACTCGTCTCTTTATTCTAGTACTAATAAGTCAAGTCTTGGGTTGAGAAAAGAGAAATACAAGGTCTCGGATGACGCTAGAAAAAAATACCTGTCTAGTGTACTCTGTAAGAAAGTTATATACTGTATTGTACTGTATGAACCACTGTACAACCTGTGTGTGTGTGTAGTGCGTATACTATGTGTGTTTGTTAGCTGCAACACAATAAATACACTCAGTGAAATGTCCAAACCAGTCACAACGACGAGTGAGTTCCTTCCTGAGAGAGAGTAGCTGTAGCTGTCCTCGAACGCGTCACAACCATAGCAGGAGGGATACAAAATAAAATAGTGTATTGTTATCCCAAAATGAAAAAAGAAATTCCCTTTTTATGCCTTTAAATGCTTTGCAACCTGTAAACATGTTTACAACCACAACAATGTTGTCTTACAGCGTTGGCAAACAGAGTAACAAGCTTTAACTAGTTAGCTTACCATAAAAAGACATGGTAAAAGGCCCAGCTAAGTGTGTGCTAAGCTAACTACTTGATCAAACTGAAATTAAATGTATGTGTGCCGTCAGATGACAATAACTACAAGGAGTATACCATCAATTATAAAGTAGCTCTGACTTTTAAAGTCAAATGGTATAGCTAAGTATATGCCAAGCTAACTGCTAATGAAAGTTGATCCAAATGAAAACAAGCGCAGGTGTCATACGATGGACTATAACATCACCTATAAAGAAGCACGGACTTTTGAAGTCAAAATGTAAATCGAAGCTAAGCCAACTGTGAATGTTAATAGAAATAAAAATATGGGTTCATTTTGTATGCCATCAAAATTTGCCACCACCCATAGACATTTTTGCAATTTAGTGCCGTCCATCTGGCTTGTGTGCATGGTTCAAATTTGGTAACAATTTAACAAAATATCAACAAGAAGTTAATCTTTTGAGGGTCTCTGGATATGATAAAAAGGACTCAAAAATGGCCATTTCAAACCAAAAGGCTTTCTGTGTGTTTTTGTTTTGGATTCTTGAGACAGAAAAGCCAGAATTACCATTTCGAACCAAAATGGCAGACGGCCTGGTCTTTTCGTGCATGGGTTCTTGAAACCTTTATGTGGGTTTACTCATGATAGACATGTCTACCTCAAATTTCATGCTGTTAATGGAAACTGACTTTGGGGGCTGAAATAATAATTTTAAAAAAGAGAGAGTTCACTCCAAAATAGCTGAATCAAACCAAAATGGCAGACCTCTTGTCTTTTTGCGTATGGCTTTTGGAGACATTTTTGTGGGTGTAGTTATGATAGACAACATGTGGCCCAAATTTCATGCTGCAAGGGATTAACTGGTTTTGGGTGCTGCTGTCGAGCCAAAATGGCAGACCTCCTATGTCTTTTCAGCTATGGCTTCATCAGACTTTTTTTTTGTGAGTCTATATATGATGGACATATCTACCACATCTTTTGTTGTTATGTTGAAACTGGCTTTGAGGGCAGAATTTTCTCAATAACGCCAAAGGCCCCATGTGACCCAAAATGGCCGCTTCAAACCAAAATGTTGGTCTCCCTGTGCCTTTGTGTCACCGAACACATTTAATGCCGCTAAGGCTTTAGGAGCTGACTTTTTCAAAGAATTCTGGGCAGGGAGCGGATGCTTCCCAGCAAAGTGTCAGGAGTGTTAGGAGTTGTCAACAACCAAACCACGATACAAAGAAAGTGTAGCATATGACGGAAAAAAGACACATTCAGCAGTCTTAAGCTGTACAAAAAGTGGCTCCAACAAGGCTTGGCCCTCTGCATTTCCTGGTCTACAGGTTAGTCGGCGGCGCTCCCTCACACCCTCGTGTGGCGGCAGCTGTGCGAGGAGGAGGAAGAGGAGGATCCGGCGGCCCCGGACGATGAGGCCGGCGACGGGCGGTCGCGGTCGTCGTCGCTGGACTGGCGTCGGCACTCATCCTTGTGAAGGCCCAGGCTGATGTGGGTCTGCAAGGCGGCCGGTGTCAGCCACTCTTTGGGCAGGCAGCTCTGCAGGAAGGGGATGCACGAGCTGAAGTAGGCCAGACGATTGACCCAGCGCGGGATCTCGCGGCCACACAGCAGCTGGAAAAAGCAAAATGTGGGATTTTAATGGAAGGGTACATTTTCTGAGCCGCTTATCCCCACAAGGGTCGCGGGAGTGCTGGAGCCTATCCCAGCTATCCTCAGGCGGGAGGAGAGGTACACCCGGAACTGGTTGCTAGCCAGTCGCAGGGCACACATAAACCAACAACAATTCGTACTCACATTCACACATTCGGGCAATTTCGAGTCTTCAATTAACCTCCCATGTATGTTTTTGGGATGTGGGAGGAAACCGGAGTGCCCAGAGAAAACCCACGCAGGCACGGGGGAGAACATGCAAACTCCACACAGGCGGGGCCGGGATTTGAACCCCGGTCCTCAGAACTGTGAGGCAGACCCTCTAACCGGTCGGTCACCGTGCTGCCAATGGAAGGGTCATGTTAAGCTAAATGCGAACATTAGTTGATCAGAGAAAATAAGAGCGTGCATAGACTCTTTGTATGTAGTCTCAGCTCGGGAATACGGTTTTGAAAAAATTGCGTATTTCTACACACCCTGTTAACAAGACTTACCCAAACTAACCATCACAGAAGTATATCGCCTTTATAAGTCCTCCTCCAAAGCGTCGAGCAGCATTATAGAGAAAAGCTTTTATATGCCTCCCCGTACATTCAGGAATAGGAAGGCATAAATCAATTTTCTTCCTAACATTGTGGTTACATTAGGAATATGTTATCAATATGCTAGTATACATTACGGTTTAGTGACATAATCTGCATGTGGTAATGTATTAATATTAGTACAAACATTTTCATAAACTTTCTAACACTGTAAAATCTGTGGTTGGAATTATTAGTGTTGAATAAAGGCAGACAGACAGACATGGGAATCATCTGTGTGCATACATAATAATGTATGTATTGCAACTCAGACTTTTAAAGACAAAAACAGTCAAAGCAACGAGTAAGTGTATGCTAAGCTAACTGTTTTCTGTTCATAAATAAAATATATATTAGACAGTCGAGTGACCTCGGAGAGCGAGGAGGAGAAGTGGTTGCAGTTCTTGTGCATGAGGTGGTAGGCGTTGCCTTTGAACTCCTTGCCGAGCTCTTCCATGATCTTGTCCATGTCCTCCTGCGCGAAGTCGGTGGTGCCCAACACGATGGCCTCCCTGTGGAGAATCACGTTACAATCAGTCATTTATCCATCTCCAAAGTGATGTGGCTAAATCCCAAAAGCCTCACTTGAATTTAAACGTCTCTCCCAGCTCGGCGGCATTGCCCGGGTTGATTTCGAAGATGCCGCTGAAAGGGTACGGGTGGCCTCCGTATGCAAATTCTAGTCCAGAAGAAGCGCCACAAAAGGTTAAAATAAACGATAGAAATTACCCAGCAATTAATGACAGCATCACATCCTGTCATGTGATTGAATGCTCTGTCATGTTATGTCATGCCCTGTCATGTCATTTGATTTATTGTCGTGTTGTGTCCTTTCATGTCATGTGATATAATGCCCTGTCATGTTATGTCATGTCCTGTGATTTCGTGTCATGTCAGGCCTTGTCCTGTCCTGGGATTTCATTTCAAGTCATGTCCTGTTCTGTCCTGAAATGTGATTGTCATGTTCTGTCATTTCCTCTCCAGGGAATGAGCAGAATGTCATCTCCTAACGATTAAGGTCTTGTCAAGTGAGTTCATGTCCTGTCCTGTCATGTGATGTGATTTAATGTTATGTCCTATTCCGTCCTGCGAATAAATGTAATGTGATGTGATTTAATGTCATGCCCTGTCCTTTCCTGTCCTGTGATTTAATGTCAAGTCATGTCCTGTCCTGTCATGTGAGTTAATCTCCTGGGATTTAATGTAACATCATGTACCAAAGCACCACAAAGGTTAAATCAACAATAGTTTTTTACTAAGCAATTAATTACCCCCACAGTACTTAGGCCCGGCTGACTAATTGCAGTATTTACTTCATTTACTGTAGCAGTGATAACAGACAGAATGTAAGTGCAAAGATGTTTTAAAAAGATGAACTCAATTCTGTCACTCCCACTTTTTGCGCATGGACTGTATTTAATTGTGGACGGATTTCTTGGTGCAACGTTTGAGCATAATTAAATTCTCAGTGATACACAAACATACACACACAGAAAATAAACTACGAGTCGCTGGTAACTCAGCCTCGAGAAATTGGGTCATGTTATTCATTCATTCAGTCATTCATCTTCCGTTCCGCTTATCCTCACTAGGGCCGCGGGCGTGCTGGAGGCTATAGAGGCGGGGTACACCCTGGACTGGTCGCCAGCCAATCGCGATTTAATATCATGTCATGTCCTGTCCTGTCTTCGGATTTACTTTAACAGTGATGAGCTTTTGAAGATACGAGCTGTCCTTCGGGCGATTTTTACTTTGACTTGCGAGCAAAAATTTGAGATACAAGCGCCGTATGAAGGCCGTGAATTCAACTCAACTCACTTCACACCAAGTAGCAATTTGGCAGTCATCAAAAAAGTGGCCTCAATCTTTTGAATGCCACTCCCAGTTGAAATTTACCGTTCATGCAAACATAAAAAAAAGAGAATAACATGTTGCGTATTTAAAAAAACTACACAGCTTTGCCTTAATAAAATTGGTTTAGCTTAATGCTAGAAAACAATGCAAAACGCCATAGACGGGCTAACGAATAATAACATCGGTGTCGTGGTATTATAACTCTTTAACACATGTAGACAAACACTATAATAATACGCACAGGGATATTTTTTAATCCTTTGCAAAAAATTATTAATACTACTGCAGCTTACGCAGTCAGTTCTGTGTCTCTATGTCTGTATTATACTGCCCCCAGGTGGCCAAGACCTGCACACCAGAAGGAGCAGTACATTGTCCATTACACTGAAGCAAGAAATATGGCAAAAACGGTTCAATTCTTTTGTATTATATTCAATTATGTCATTGCTGTATGTTTTTATAAAGTACAATATTATAGGGTGCTATTTTTCTTATTAAAACACATTACAATTTCTTGGGGGGTAGGCTGGAAGAGATTAATGGCATTTTCATTCATTTCAAAGGGGAAAGATAATTTGAGATGAAGAACAAATTAAACTTGTATCTCAAAGCACCATTGTTTCATGCAATTTAATATCATGTCCAGTCATGTGATTTGAATGTCCTGTCCTGTGATTTAATCTGATTTACTGCCCTGTTATGTGACTTCATGTCATGTCATGTGATGTCCTGTTGTGTTATGCGATTTAAAGTCATGCCCTGTCCTTCCATGCAGTCCAGATTTAATGTCCTGTCCTGTGTTTTAATATGTCACGTGTTTTAATGTCACATCATGTTCTGTCCTGTTCTGTGACTTAATGGAACGTCGCGTAATTTAACGTCATGTCTCACCTCGACCATAAATCTCGATGCCTGAGTGGAAGACTCCAATTCCCAAAGTGGAAGTGTACTCATTTATCCAGTACTGCAGGGAAATAAAAAAAAGAAAGAATATAAACGTTTAGGCAGGACTTTAATAGCATTGTGACATATTAATTTGTTCGTAAAAAGCTTTTATTCTTGAAAATACAACTTTATTTTCACAAGATTACACCTTTTTTTCTGTTTATAAAAATAAAAAAATAAAAAACTTAATTCTTGTAAAATTGTTGCTCAAATGATGGAGAACTCTGTCACTGGATGAATGGGAAGGTATGGTGGCCTTGGCGGTACAAAACACCATGGCTAAATTTGTGACCAGTGACTTTATGAGTGTTTTATTTTGCTGCACGTTTACAGCAAACGCTGAGAAGTCAATCTTGCCCTGTGACATTAGCTGCTACCCATCCCCCACGCCGATCTAGCTGTCTCCTATCAATAATACAAGACGTGATGCAATGCAGTCTTTACTCCTCAAGTATCTGCCGTCACCTTTGTCCTATTAGGGGGGAGGACAGGAACAACAAGCCTTGCGGGAGCTCCCCCTCCCCGTCTTGTTTTTATGAGCTCGTGTTGCCTGCAGCCTCACGTCACACATTGATTTCACATTGGAAAAAAAAACATCCACCATCCTCCCTCCTCAGGATGTTCTCGCTAGTCTTTAAAGTATTGCAGTATATCCACTTTGGCTACCAAAAGTCCGCTTAGCCCAAAACTACAGTGTGTCCAGAAAGTATTCACAGCACTTTTTTCCACATTTTGTTATGTTACATGCAGCGGTGGTCAAAAGGTTTATACCAAGTACCACCTCAAAAAATACAACTAAAATAATACCTGCACCTCACACATTTTGGTGTTTAATAATGCAAAATCCAAATCCACAATTTAGTTCTTAGTCTATTTTGACAAATGTACATTATCGTTATATGTTATAAATCTACAAATATTTTGTCATACCGGTGTTTGGATTATATATTTAAATATATACGCATTTTTTAATATCCAGAGAAATATTTATTATTGCTAGATTACACCTATTTTTCCTTTAAAAAAATAGGACTATTATCAAAGGATTGCATCATTCTCGTAAAATTACACTTTTCTCTGAAAATACTACATATGATACATTTACATTTATTATATATAGCTACAGGCGGCACGGTGGACGACTGGTTAGAGCGTCAGCCTCACAGTTCTGAGGACCCGGGTTCAATCCCCGGCCCCGCCTGTGTGGAGTTTGCATGTTCTCCCCGTACCTGCGTGGGTTTTCTCCGGGCACTCCGGTTTCCTCCCACATCCCAAAAACATGCATTAATTGGAGACTCTAAATTGCCCGTAGGCATGACTGTGAGTGCGAATGGTTGTTTGTTTCTATGTGCCCTGCGATTGGCTGGCAACCCTGCCAATCGCCTCCTGCCCGATGACAGCTGGGATAGGCTCCAGCACGCCCGCGACTCTAGTGAGGATAAGCGGTACGGAAGATGAATGAATGAATATATCGCTACATTACAAAATGAGATTCAAAAAAGCTAAAAAAAAATACTTACACTTATTTGAGTATAAATTCTAAATACAACTTAAAATATATTATTACAGTTGAAACCAGATGTTTAAATAAACATTATAAAAAGACAAGCTTTTTTTTTCTTACTGGCATGAAATCAGAAACCTTTCCTGTTCAATCCCAAAATAATGAGAGAATGATTTTCTTAGGGCAATTTTTCATTACTTTCGTCAAAAGTCAGACGTTTACATACAATAAGATTACTGAGCCTTTAAACAATTTGGGAAAACCTGGATGATGATGTAATTTCTTTTGTTGCTTCTGATAGGTTTCTTGACAACTTCTGAGTTAATTAGAGACACACCTATGGGTTTATTTGAACTAGGCACACCTGAAACACATTGCGTCTTTGTGTACCATCATGGGAAAGTCAAAAGAAATCAGCCAAGATGTCAGGAAGAGATTTGTGGAATTTTGGTTCATCCTTGGGTGCAATTTCCAAATGCCTGAAGGTGCCACGTTCATCTGTTCAACAACATTATACGCAAGTATAAACACCATGGGAATATCCAACCATCATACTGCTCAGGAAGCAGACGGGTTCTGTGTACCAAAAATGAATGTGCTTAGGTCCGAAATGCGCATATCAACCCAAGAACAAAAGCAAAAGACCTTATGAAGATGCTGGATGAAGCCGGTAAGGGGTGTGTCATCATCCACAGTGAAACAAGCACTGCGCCGACATTAGCTGAAAGTCTGGTCTGCCAGGAAGAAGCCATTACTCTAAAAGAAACATCAAGCAGCCAGAATGCAGTTTGCAAATGCACATGGGGACAATGACCTTCATTTTTGGAGAAATGTCCTCTGGGCTGATGAAAGTCAAGTGAGCATTGTTCCGAAAATATCGGAAAATGGGGGAAGTGTGCAGGTCTGAGAAACGGGGGTGGTAGCATTATGTTGTGGGGTTGTTTTTCCACAGGAGGGACTGGTGTGCTTCACAAAATAGATGGCATAGTGAGGAAAGAACATTATGTGAAAACAGTAAAGCAACATCTCAAGACATCAGCCAGGAAGTTAAAGAATTTATGTCCTTAAAAAAATAATATTCTCACTAAAGTTGCATATAAATTGTGCCTATGCATTCAATATATTTTTTAACCAAATGTATTGAAAATATTTTTGATTTAAAAGTTATTCTTGCATTTAACATTTAGGCTCCTCATTATTAATTTTGTTAATATTTTTCAAATAGAAAAAATGCATATATCAATAAATTATATATTTTTGAAAAAGTGTTCTAATTTTTAAAAACAGAATGAAGGGAATCACTTTGGTCTATGGCGCTGCACACGTACACGTTTACCACAATTTCTATTGAATACAGAGCTGCTGTCTCCTGATGTGGCAGTGGCGGAAGGCTGCAGGGCTGGGCAGCAGGTGTCACGTTACCAAATATTCCCTACTTAGATGAATAACATGTTACAAAGAAGGGAAGAAAAAAAAAAAAAAAAAAAAAAGATCTCACCATATCATACACGTTGAGGATGACAGGTTCACTGGCCATGGCTTCAAACTGTGCGTGTGGTGGGTCTCAGCAGCACGCCCACACCCTCCTCCACCACCACCTCCACACACACGCACACACACTGGGCCACGCTGCATCCACGCGCACGCAAAGTCAGAATGTCACCGCACGAGGGCAGGAAGGCATCAAAGCTCAAAACCGAGTGCAATAAAAGCCTCCAAAGTGCTCATGCTGAAGGCCTGAGCGTCCTCCTCATGTTATCATGGGCGTCCATTTTGATGATGATGATGATGCGTCCGGGTCCACGGTGGATGCTCGCGGCTTCTACTAGCAGCATCTCCGGCCGGCGTTCCTCCGGTGACTGTCCCGCGTGCAGCGTCCTCCGCGTGGGCGGGTGAGGCTCCGCCGCTGCGACATGACGATGAAGACTTTGCCCCGTCGTGCAGCCCGATGTTAGTCCGCTCGGTGTGGTTGTCACTGTGACTCTGCCTCCTCCTCCTCCTTCTGGTCGGGCGATGATGTCATCGCAGTGGCGTGAATGTATATCGCTCCGGGGAAAACAAATGTCCTTTGAGGCGTACAAATTGCCATTAGCAAGCCCTCTGTCCAGTTGATGAACAGGTTTGCAGGTGCAAACTTCAAAAGACATAAATAAGTCAACTCTCATTTATTGAGAGGGGGGTTACCGTCCAGAAAACCCTTGCAGTAAGTGAAGTCCATGAAGTAGAGACCAATTATTTATTACATTGTATACATTTCATACATTATTTTTTAAGCCAATTTGAGAAACTGCACTTCAGACAGAGGTTAGAGGATGTTTGCAAAGGTCTTCTTTTGAAAAAATAAGTCTGCTTTCAGGAATACAGAAAACAGAGAATATTTTCTGAGGGCAATTTTAGGTTAAACTGTTGCTCTAAACTATTAATGAATTATCCAAAAAATTCAATTAATTTGATAATCAATTAATTATTGCACATCTAATTGAAAATTTGTTTCAAAAGATGGGGCATTGATTGTGTGCTTTTGAATGCTGGGGAGAATATATATATATATATTTTTTTTTTAAAGAAACAATATTTTCTGCACTGTACTTGTGAGTCAGTTCTGTTTCTCCCTATGGAAATAACCCCTGAGGCTTTGGAGGAAAAGATGAGACTTTTACATGGTACCGAGGAGGCAACAAGCGTGTATAGTCTTGGATACATTTACCTGTAGCTCTCTCAGTACAGAAGGGAATCCTAAATTACATTACATTTACTTAAAGTTACATAAATATGCACTAAGGCGACTATTTGAAAAGAGTGTAAATTAATTTTTTTTTTTTTTTTTAATGTAACATGAAATGAACAGTTGCTTTGATGTAAACCACTTTAATTTTTCTTATTTCCTCTTCTGGCATACAGAGCACAGTATTCACAGTCAGCAGCAGAGTGAAATGAAATGTATTTACAAGACAACAGACGAATAAAACCTCGCTGACACACGGACGCACACGTTCCATGATTGTGGCTAGTGCAAAAATAAACTTTTTAACTCCCTCTTTTATTTCAAGGAACCATTCACACCTCTGTGCACAATAATGGGGAATGTATATGCAATGTGTTTGCCGGAGGACGTACCAAAACACAAAATATGGCGGCATCTCGAATTAATACTTTAAATTCACAGTTCACTCACTTGGTGACTTGAAAAGACAAGGCTGGATTTAATGCAATGTACAGTCTGTGGTATACATACTAGTAAGAATAGCGACAACAACAACAAAAATATAGTTGATCCTGTTTGTGCGATTTCATAATAATGTATTTGACTATCAAACTATACATCTGTTTAAAAATTGCCTTTTTGCCTGAGAAACATTCAGAGCTCTACTGTTTACTATGGATTAGAATTTGATATTTGATATTTGAATCACAAAAAAAGTTTTCAGATATTTGTAATCGTCTCGACATTAAGGAGCATAAATGCTTTTGAAAATGTATTAGTTCTATTAAATGCGAAAAATGTATGTGTAAAATGAGAAAATATTTCCTCTAATGCGCAAACTCGCTGAGTGACTCGACAGCACCCCTGCAGGTCGCAGCCAACCAGCACACTCCATTTTGAGTCTCCAGTGCATCAAGACTCGATTACAGTAAACCCCATGTGTATTCTCAGTTCGGCATTTGCGTAATATTATTGGGAAACTGTCCTCCATTATGTGCTGTTTGAGTGCACAGGCCCAAGCCTTACCTCATATAAACATTTTGCTTTGGCGCCAACTTGTGGCCAAGGAACTATGTTGAAGTGAGAGGAGGAGGTTCATTTAGTCAGGCTTAAGCCTTGGCTAATAGAGTAAAAGTGCTTTGCCGCCATCCTTTGACATCTACTGGCAATTAAAACAAATTTTTTAGGTGGGGGGGGGCATCACTTAATAGCGGGGTTCAATCTAATCAATAATCCAGCATCATCAGGGGGAAAAAAAAGTTCCTACCTAGGTATGGGCATTTGATAGCATTTATTTGATCTGTCAAACAGGAAAATGTATACTTTTTTTAAACCTTTTTATGAATTTACAAGATTTAACATTTGGATTAATTTGTAAATTGAAAGTGGCCCAATGGCACGCCTGCAGGTCACAGCAGGTAGTGCACTCCATTTTAGCCTCCATCGTCTCAAGATAGGATAAATCAATTCTTAATTTTTGATTGATGTCTTATGACTGACTGCATTTGACTTTTTAGGTCAGAATAGTGTTAATTCTCTGCATTAATGGCCAGAAATGTCTATATTAGACCGCGATAAAGCGGAAGAAAGAAGCAAGCGCGTCATGACAAGGCACTGCCAAGTCCAGTTGGGATATGTTGAAACACAACAAAAAGGACAGCAGAGCTTGAGGCAGCTCTTTCTTCCCTTTTTTTCCTTTAAGGGCGGCCATGTCGTGAAGTTACGTCCCCTAAAGCTGTGCAATGACGATTACCTCTGCGAAGAGGATTGAATAGTGTTTTTTTCCCCCCTCCCTTCTTTGGCCTCAAGAAAGAAGTTTGAACCTAAAAAAGAAAAAAATACGGCTTTGCTAAAACGGTCTTCTGATGTTACGTATGTAAATGAATGCAAAGATGGCGGCAGCGGCGGCTCCCGTTAGCACAGCGAGTCTCGTCAGATAGGGCGCCAGGGGCGCTTCCTCGTCTTGGGATTCAGCGGGTCCGTTCGTATGATGGGATGACTGCAAAAGGGAGGGGCGAGGGGGGGGAAGATTATAAAGCCAACCAAATCGAAAGAACAGATTGTGGTCGGACCTTGGAGGTAACATTGTACATTAAACATTAACAAACAACATATGAGTCGATTTAAAAAAAAAAAAAAAAAAACATTTTAAAGTACCTTTTTCAGAACGCACAGCTCCACGTCTTCCCCCGCTGTCCGGAACAAATCCACTGCAGCTTTGTGTGTCTGATTCCCCAGCTTGACGCCATTGATCTACATTTATAAAAATTTTTTTTAAAATTAATTAATTAAATAAATAAATAAAAAGCACCAGGCTCAACAAATCTTACATCCTTTTTTACAAAAATTATGAATAAAAATAAACAGGTAAATACAGTTAACCCTCATTTATCATGTGGGATATGTTCCAGATACAGTATGTCTCACCTGTGATCATGATTGAAAATTCACAATATTGAGAGACCGTATAAAAAACATTTGAAAAGACTTTTCAACACTTAAATGTATTAAAACCCACTTTTTAAAAGTATTCCTTAGCACCTGTTCTCTCTTTCGGTGTCAAGTAATGGTAAACTATCCCATAGAATCACTTAATCAAAAACGAGGCAGGTTTAAACGGTAATAATATTATTACTTTAAGTACTGTTTTTGCCTTGACTTGCGAGCGCAAATTTGCGCTACGAGCAGTATCGGGCAGTGAACGCAACTGAACTCACTTCACAATAAGCAGCAGTTTGCCAGATGCTGAACAATTCTTCACTAAACGAGGCTTCAAGATGTTTAATGCCTCTCCCAGTTGGTTTACTGTCAAACTAAACATCAAACTCGGAGAATTACAATTTGCGTATTTAAAACAAGCATATAGCTTAGCATTTAGTGTGCTATCTTAGCACTAATGCTAACACAAAACGGGAAACGAAGATACAGTGTAACCCTTTAAGCAACTATTTGAAGACAAACAGAGCAGCACCATATTTAGACATTCAATATAACAGACGTCCATGTATAGCATATCCGTCTGTCTTATTCTGCCCCCAGGTGGCCAAGGTGGGCAATCAGCACAATGTGTATTCAACTGATGCAAAGTATGAAAAAAAATATATATATATTTTTAATTACATTTAATTATGTAACTACCGTATGATTTTATGAAGTACAATATTATACAGTGGTAATTTTCTCCCTGAAAAAAAAGTTTCCATTCATTTTAATACGGAACGATGATTTCAGTTGAGTGGTTTGAGCTACAAATGTGGTTATGGAACAAATTAAACTTGTATCTCAATGCACCACTGTATACTGTAAAAACCTCCCCAAAAAAAAAAAAAAAAAGCTTAAAAATGAATGCTATAGCGAGAGTGCCAACGGTAAACTGCGATGTAGCGGTGGTTCACTGTACAGGAAAGGGTGCGTTTGTTTTCCCCAAAGGGTGCGCAACATTTGGGCGTGAACCTCATGAATTGTGTTTTCGTTTTTCTTTTTACCGCCAGGATCTGGTCGCCCTCCTGAAGCCGCCCGTCAAACGCCGCCGCGCCGTCCTCCTTGAGTTTGGACACGTAGATGCCGCAGTCGTTGACGACGTCCTGTTGGTCCACGCCCCCCACGATGTTGAAGCCCAGGCCTTCACGGGAGCAGAAGAAGGGAATGACAGGAATGTCGCAATTAAGGCATGATCATATGGCCTTAAGATAAAATATCTTCACCCACATAAATCCAATCCAATTTCCAATTTTAATCAATTTCCCTGCTTTGCTTATATTATATATATATATATATATAAAGCAAATGACAATGATATTTAAAATAGGTAAATTTACAGGTAGTTTATGGAAAGATTCCATGGGACTTTAAGACAGGGGATTTAGGAAATTTCCATTGGAATTTGGGGAATTAACAGGGTATTGAAGGTCATTTATTGGAAAGCCATCATATTCAAACATAGATAAACATTTTTTGTCATAAGCAGACATTCAAGAAAACTACTGTACCCATGTGAGGCACTAAAGACCTTAATTTCTCAATTTTGCTCCACTTTATTCGAAAATCAGCAGCAAAAGAAAAAAAGAAAGTTGACCACACAATGGCTTGTCACGCCATAAACTCATAAGTTGGGAAATACCTCAGTCAAGGTAATACTGCAATTTACATTAAATGTAATTATTTTGGTGGGGATTATTCTAAAATACGTTTTCCAACATTTAACTTCTCTATTGGTAAATTCCTGGTTTATTCCCGTAAATATATATATAGTATTTCCCATGGAAGTCCCATGGAACGTTTCCAAATATGAAAATCCATGGAATTTTTAACCCTATTCTTTCACAGGTTTGCGTTGTTTCTTTAGAGCAGAGAGATAATGATGTGTGGGGTTTTTCTCAGGTCCGATAACGATTATTAGTAGTCAAGGGGGCCGATTAGCGATATTTGGACCCAATATTCATTTGCAGCAAAGAGAAACTATTTGCATCAAAATTATGAATAACTCCAAACACTTAATTTTGTTTAAACACCTTTAAGCATGCTTATTAAACAGCTATTCAGATTTGCAACATGTTAAAGTTTTTCTTCTTCTTCTTTTTAAATCTTAAACAATAGACATCTTTGTTTTAAACTTTCTAACAAAAAGTGCAGGGCTCGCCCAAGCTTTTTGTTAGAATGTTTATATATTTGACTTTATAAGACAAGCATGTCTTATAAAGTCAAAGGAAAACTTAAACAAACAAATAGCTGTTAGTTTTTAAAAAAAGTGTTAGTTTTTTTTGTTTTTTACAGTAAATACAACGTTTCAAAATTTAATTCATCTTCCGTTCCGCTTCTCCTCACTCGGGTCGCGGGCATGCTGGAGCCCATCCCAGTTATCTTCGGCCTTGAGGCGGGGTACACCCTGAACCGGTCGCCAGCCAATCGCAGGACACACAGAAACAAACAACCATTCGCACACACATTCACACCTAAGGGGAATTCGGAGTCTTCAATCAACCTACCACGGATGTTTTTGGGATGTGGGAGGAAACCGGAGTGTCCAGATGAAAACCCACGCAGGCATGGGGAGAAAATGCAAACTCCACACAGGCGGGGGCCGGGATTTGAACCCCGGTCCTCAGAACTGTGAGGCAGTTAACCTTTCACTTATCTTTGATTTAAGTTCAAACAAAAATAAAAGGCGCAGGCAGTTACCAGGGTGAGCACAACCTCTTATAAAGTTAACTGAAAATTAAAAAACAAATAAATGGTTCCCTGCAGTTTACAGTTTTAACTTGAGCTCCTAACCGTAGGATTAAAAAAAAAAAAAAAAAGGCAGATGTCAATGTGTCAAAACGCCGAATATCGATGCCGATCATCAGTCACTCTCGACTTTAGAATTGTCCAAGTGAGACGAGGTGGCCTGTGAAAAAATATTTGCAGTTTAGAAGCACATACCTCGGGTCAAATGTTTCCACTATGGGGCTCAATCACTGCTTTTCCTGATGTATAAATGCACATCATGTTTATTCCACTGTGCAGCACGATTGCGTTTGTGCTTGCCTTCAACCGGGCCTTTTTTTTTTTCTAGTCTAACAGAAAATAACTTTTAGTGTTAACCCCACACACGCACTGTTTCACTTTGTCTGACAGGCCGAGCGAATACGTAAAATTAAGCGTCAAATAGCATACAAACGCGTTCACGAGCCACAACAATCGAGAAGTTTGACTTCATTTGTCAGCTCGAATGTTTTAACAACGCCACCAGCTCTGAGTTTGCTCATGTTTTGCTGGTTAGGAATTAACAAGATAGCTTCCCCGCTAGCCACGTAATTTAGCAGCGGCCACGGCCATGAAATTATCTTTACCTGCAGGCCCACGCTTGAGTTTAATGTCCACCGTGTTTGAAATGAGCGAACCGTTCATAGTTGTCGTGGAGGAGACTGTTTTCAAGCGGAGGCGACGCAGGAGACAAACTTAATTGCGTGAAGGTGAACTCATTTGGTGACGATTATGCGACTTGCTCGCTTACGCCCATGGCGTAAAATGAAGCGTTGCGCGCGAGTGCTGCCCCCTAGCGCAGATTAAATTCCGGCTAATACACGGGGTTCTTCATCTCATCGTTTTAGGTACTGACTCACCCATGGCTCTAAGACCTTTGAAAGAGTTTGGGAGGATGATGTAACACAGGCGTTTGCTTTTGTTAAGTTAAAGGCTATTTATACAGTCAGAGGCCTGGGGTGATGACGACGGCTGCCGTCTGTTATTTTCATCAATGACAGCATAACAAATTAGCCATATTTAGCATATTAAATTATCAATTGTACATCATTTTGGGGTACTTTTGTATTGAACTGAGTGTGCAACGGTACATGATAGCAATATAAAGTATGTCAACTTGAAAAAAGGAGTGTTAGGAAAGTCAAGCAAGTAGTTTTTTTTTTCCCCTTGAAAAGTTGTCCTTTTGGAGGTGCGAGGATTCTGCCCGATGGCGACAATATATACAATATGGGTAAATACTGCCACTTTATAGTATAGTACATTTAAAAGTACTTAATTTTCCGCTGCACATGATTAAAAGGTAGTAAACTGTCTTGATTTTCTTCTGTTTTCCTCGAAAATATTCACTACCGTATGTTAGTTTAACATAGATTAATGATGTGCAACCGATGTACGTACATGTTTGAATTAAATAAATTCACAGGATTTTTTTTTTTTTTTAATTCCAAGTCTGCATTCCTTTGTCCACACCCGCCAGCTATGCAGCAAATTTGGTCTCCAGGTCTGCCTCTGACATCATAGCAAGACATGGGGGCGTATCGATATTTCATTTTCCTAAGCAAAAAATTCATAAAGAGCCTGTTAGTGAAACAGGCCATCTGGATGCTATAGCCCCTTTAACATTTCATATATACATTTATTTAAAACAATCTTAGAAGTCACACTCGTATAAAAAGAAGTTATTACATTTCCAGTATTTTACATTGAAAATTAACAACTATATTTTACTGAAAATATTATTTTTTAGATTAACTTAAAACAATTTAGGTAGCAAAACAAATTTGGTATTATTTAAAAGTATGTTATGTTAGATATATTTTGTCGATTTAACCATTTTCTTAAAAGAATCTACATAACACAGTGTATTTATTTTACTGAAAATATTTTACATATTCTTATATTACAATCATACCATTTACTTAAAATAAAATCCATTAGACACATAAGTGTAAAACGTTCATTTTGACTTATTGTTTTGTTTCCATTTTATTTACTTTTTCTTTTATTTAATATTTACTGTATTTGTCACACAAGTGTCCAGACAATTTGAATGAAAATACTCAGTTTTATTTTTATTCACTAAAACTAAAATCATCTAAGTAGCACCCTGCACTTAAAGTGTTGCGCAAGCAGAACAAGTCGAGACGCAAGTACATTCTTTCGCTTACTTTATTATATGTCTGAAATCCATTAGTACTAGTATACAATGTCACTAATGCTGAGGCAATTTTGAATCAATTAAAATTTATTCAGGGTGCATAAATGAATGATTTTAAATTAATTCTAACTTATAAAACCAACTATAAAATGGTCTACACAGCATGCACTGCAGGAGTGCTTTGAACAGATTATTTTTTTATTAAACAGTACTATTTTATTTCTGATATTTTTGTTTTGTTAACTTCGTATGTATGTACAAAACTTTGTTTTAGCAGCTTTTTTTAGAGTGCTCCATAAAGTTGAGGATTTAGTATAACACTCATTATGTACTGATTATATATGTAAAAATGAATGAATTATATTTCCAGATGATTTTGGAGTTGCGTGCATCACTTCATTGCATTATTCAGCCAGCGGTATTAGCCAAGCATCACTGACACATCTTTATTTCAGTCACGTCCAATACACAGAAGTACATTTTGGGGGGGGGGGGAAACAAATCAGTCTTTTAATATTTGCCATTATATTGAGGGGTAGGGGAATACTTGTGCCACTGTTATCTTTGGCAATGAAACACTTCAATCCATACACGCTCCTTAGACCGTGTCGGGACACCGGAGAACACAGCACGTGCAATTTTGCAACCCGGAAGGAGTCAAGGTAAAGAATGTATTAATGGCTTTAAATAGTCAGTTAAATAGTAAGTTTCAACTTCAAGCATCCCGCTTTATACATTACAAAAGGACACTGACACTGTCAGAAAGGCATTCATCTAACGGTGTCAACCAAAAGTCAGCATTTATTATCTTTGAAAAATCTTGGCATTTCATCTCAATAGAAACGTGAAATGTTTCGGGACACATGATAACATTAAATGGACCTTTTCACTTTATATATATATATATATATATATATATATATATATATATTAAAAAAACAAAAAACAAAATGAGTATCCAGTGGAAATAGATAGCAAGACAGTAGTTGTCTTTGAGTAATTTAGCAAAGCTAGCTAATGTCAACTCTACAGTGCTTTCAGTGTATGTCATTCAGCGGAGCAACAAAGAAGTCAATTAATTAGCCAGTCTTTCAATGATCATGTGAACAAAGTAAATTTCCACCCTGTCTAATTTTGAATCAACTTACCTGTTGGAACGTAAATTACTGCTGGCGTTCCGTCTCCCTTGCAAGCAATTTCTCTCACTTAACATCGTTTCGGCTCACCCTTCAGACATTCAAACTACGGTGGTAAAGAAGAAGGCTGGAATCGGTCATTCAAGCCATTTCACTGGTTTCTCAATGGCTCTACCTTGGTCAAATGACATGGGTTTGTTTACTAGTGGTGCAATCAGCACTTTTGCCACCCGCAAGTACGTGTGACGTCCTGGTGAAAAGGTCCATTCATGTTTTTTTCCCCTTAGATTCTATTATGTTACAAGTGCAGTTCTAACATCAGTATATAGCAAAGCATTATTTTTCAGCATTTTATGCGCATCTACGGAAAACTTCGATAAATTATATTTTTAAAAGAATGCCAGGTGGGCAAAGATTACCTTCTGTTAACAGGGTACGCGCACATATGTGTGTGTGTCAAATTCCAAAAGGTGCGTGCGTTGTATCTCAGGGATTTTGTTTCAAATACGGTTTGTCCTTCCGCGGGGCGGCGTTCAGATCATGTTGGGCGCCACGCTGTACAGCGCCACGTCGCCCGTCACCCGCAGCAGGGTGACGTCCTCCAGGCCGCCCACGCGGTGCTCGTACTCCAGCAGGTGGTTGCCGTCCACGGCCACCTTGAACACGTCCTCCTCCACCAGGATCTTCAGCTGCGCAGAGGATCAATCGTCAGCGCGTGTCACCAGAAAGCGCTTGTAAAGTCAGTCAGACCCCCGCCAAGGCCAAACAATACTGTCAGGTAATGCTAGACTTGTCTGTTCTAATTCAGTGGCTTGTTAATAGTTAGCACGCACACACTTACTCTCAAACACTCGCAACCTCACACACACACACTCTCTCTTTCAGTGTAAAAGAGTCTATACACTTGCGTTAAAGTCCCGTTTTCCGTGGCTTACCTCAAAGCGTTGGCCCTGAACAAAGGGGAAAACTCCGCCCCTTTCCTCTGGCCCCCAACATCCTCCGATGCTGGAGTTTCTGACGATGGTCTGCTCGTGGAAGCGAGGGTTGAAGTGAAAGACCACGTCTGAACCCTTCATGAAGTCCATGTGGAACCTGTATCACAGGAGTGATTTAAAAAAAAAAAAAAAAAAAAAAAAAAAAAGGTGGGAAAAATCAGCATGTACAATGAGATGATTTATCATACTCAATGTTTTCAATCAAAGTAAATTGTCATTTTATTGAATTCTGCAAGGAAGAACGGGCCAAAGTATAACCACAGAGATGTGAAAGTCTCATTGACACTTATAGAAAACGCTTATTTCAGTTGTTGCTGCTGAGGATGGCCCAATCAGTTATTAGGTTTAGAGCGCCATTACTTTTTCACAAGGCCAGGTAACTTTGAATAGTTTTTTTCCCCCACTTAATAAATAACGTTTTTGTAAAGGCTCCAAAAACAAATGAAATCATTTAAAAACAGCATTTTAAGTTCACTTGGGTTATATTTGTCTGACATATATATTTCTTTGATGATCTTAAACATTGAAGTGGGGAAACTATGCAAAAATATAACCATTTGAAAAGGGGGCCAATACTTTTCACGGCACTGTAATATTACTAAAAATTGACTTGTGCAGTCAAAAATATAAAACAAAAAAATTAAGCAATTAGTAATTCTCATTATTCATGGTAGTTATACTAATAAATCATAAAAATATTTAGTAATGACATTCCACTATATAAATTACAATATACATCAAAATGACATGAAATATAACTCTATAACTATATATATATATATATAAATATATTCGCTTTTTTAAATGCAAACCTCTAGGCTAAACTTCAAGCAGAATGAGAACATACCTGCTTGCTCCAGGAATCGGTTCCCCAACGATGGTGATGACAAGACGCGGCATCAGTCCGGCATGAAGCGGGAGATCGTATGGCACCATCTGTAAAAGCAAAATACCGTCATCATATTTATGAGTACGACAACATGATTACGCCACTTTAAAGACAAAGCTTCCTCTTGGAGCTAAACATACTAAAAGAAAGACTGTGCAAGTCATTACATGTGAAAACAAAATGCATCCCACCAGACAAATATGTAGCCCCCCCACCCCCCCGCCATTGAATACTCGAGTGGATGAAATGAACACTTCTATACAAAAAAGCTCATCCATACCGTTGTACTCATGTTCCATGAATGTGACAAAATGGCTGCCGAAGTAGTACTACAAATCCAGTGAACCCCTGCGAATAGCAAAAAGCAGCGAGTAATTGACGCTCCCCTAAAAAGGTTTGCAAGTGACTATGGATGCCACAAGATGGTGGCAAAGCCCTCATGTCTAAATGCTAAACTCCTCAACTCACTTCAACATACTTCCTTGGCACATAGATGCCAAAGCAATATTATTAGTTTTTCAGTGAATAACTTAAGATATGTCCGCCCCCCCCCCCCCCCCCCCCCCAAAAAAATCTGTGAATCTGGATTTGCGAATGTCAAACCGGAAATATGCGGGGTTTCACTGTCGAATACAAATGGTCACTCTGGTTTTCCTTGACATGATGACAGAGCAACCACACATAGGGGGAGGGGGGGGGGGGAAAGAGCAAAAGAAGTTAAACAGACCTTTTATTACTCGTGACTTACAAAATGATGGCCAATAATACAAAGTGATTTTAGTTAATACAGTAAATCAATAATATAAATGTAATAAATGTGTCCATCCTGGTATATAATACATATATAGCACTGGTACACCAAGTCTTAATTCCCCCTGCACCGTGTTCTAGTCAAACCACATGTTGATTCTGGAAGTGACGTCCTTTGTCCCGTTCATTTATATGGTGGATAAAATCTTGGCTGAAAGACAAGAAGACATTTGAAAAAAATATATATATTTTTAAATGATCATATTCAAATTCTTGATGATGCTTCTCGCCCGCAGCAGAGTCTGACACATTATTCCCCAAGCCCTTTTTTAGGGAATTCCTGTATCATAGCGACACCAGAAGTTGACTTGATAGCTAAAGTGGGAAAAGTTTGCTGTTTCCACCAAATGGCACAGTACGTTTTTGTAAAGGCGCCAAAAACAACTTTTCCATCCCACTTTTTTGCCAGGTTTAATTGGGTTTCCCTCCTCTTACACTGCCTTCACAAATTGGCATATTCAGGGTGAAAAATGGTAGCGACAACATTTATTTGCTTGTGCCTTTCAGACAGAACCCACCGAAGCGGGACCGTGCAGTTAGTGCTAGCCATGGGCTGGTTACCAGTTTCAAGGTATACTTTTTTTTTTTTTTTTTGTCGTCGTCAGTGCAGGCAAAGTGACATGATCACGCCCCCTCCCGTTATTGGTGCAAGCAGTCACTGAAGGTACTGCAGCTTGTTGATTAGCATTGCTCAGCAAACATACTAGTGCCACACATGCGGGCGAGTCACTTCAACGGATTTCACAATCGACGATGACATAGATTCAATCAAAACAAATTATACAAAAGTCAGCTGCCCGGCCATCACCTGCCGTCAGAGGCTCGGAGCGAATCAAAACGTGCAATGTGATTTTTCACCTTCCCGAGGCGCTAGACTTACCACAGCACAAAATGAGTGCGGATAAGGAAAACGTGTTTAACACACATGAATGTGTTCTCTCATCCCAGTGACTAGGGATCCAAATAATATTTTAATAATCGATTCATTTATAGTTTCCAAAAAGACCAGAAAAAGTCACTCAATTTGTTGGTAGGCACTTCTTTCCTTTTTAATCGTTGCTAAAGGGATAAAAAAAAAAGTTTCAAAATTCAGTGACAGTGCTAAATTGGCAACACCGAGTGGCCATTCGCTTCACAGTACGCCCTAGTTCCGCTCTTGGTAGTCAGGGTAATGTTGCGGCATAAAATGGATACAGATTCTCCATTCTGCTGGCCGGAACAAGTAAATAAATAAATAAAAACGAAAAGCCATTGCCATATTCAGCATTTGCATGAGACACAACCGCCCACCCCAAAACCGAGTGATTGGATGTCTAAAGAGCTGTAATTATTCATCCTTTGTGTATTGTCTCTAAGGTGCCTCAGTAAACATGTGAAATATGAAATAAAATCATACGCGCATTCCTGGGTTCCTGACGTTTTTCTCCCCAGAGGCCTGAAATCAGTTCATTTGAATTTCTCAAGTTTATCTACATCACTAGCGAAGATTTCCACGTTCCTCTCCACGCCCGAGCCAGCGCTGTCAAAATAGCAAACAGGTGTGCCCTCACAAGTGGGTCTTCTACACAGAGGCAACCAATCAAAGGAAAGGGACTGTCTTACCTATATATGGACAAAGCGGATACAAAACTGGGTCAAACAGAAGTAGCTGTCAGAGGGGCCTTTTCTGGACACTCGTACAACAAAACCAAGGTAATTTTTTAAATGAAATTGACAATTTATATTAAGTCCATGTTAGAGAGTCACTTTATGGTGGTCTATATAACCAAAACACAAGAGGTTTAAGACAAAAGCATGATGAGGATTTCCCATCCCTAACTGGATTGAACCAGACCACTTGGTGGAAAAACATCAAGCAAGACAAAAACAAAAGTGGAAGTATGTCACCAAAGAAGCTCTACTGCACACCACAGCAAGCCAGCAAGCAAATTGACTGGATGCAGTTAGTTGTACTCACCAGCATGCCTCCTGGAGCAGCGGGGTTGTCGTAAGGACCCATCGGGCCAGGACCGGGACCGAAGGGGCCGGGTGCCGGTGGGAAACCTCCGCCGCCATCTCCCCAAGAGCCAGCGGGAATAGGGGGGAAGCCTCCACCAGAGGGGAATGCCGGGAAGGCACCTGGGCCGGCAGGAGGGGGGAATCCGCCCGAACCCCCCGGACCATACATGCCGTTACCCCCTGTTGGGTAGTTACCCGGGAGAGGCATGTTGGGATAAGGCCCAGGAGGAGCTCCGGGACCAGAGGGGAAAGGTCCAGCTGGGTAAGGAACAGGCCCACCGGGTAGCTGACCAGGTGCTCCTTCAGGTGGGTAGTGCCCTGGGAACTGCCCAGGCGCACCGGGGCTGACGGGGTACTGCCCTGGAGCCCCTGGCGCTGGAGGATACTGTCCAGGCATCCCGGGAGCAGATGGGAACCCACCCGGCGCCGAAGGGGGCCCCGGGTAGTGGCCCGGCGCTCCGGGGCCAGAGGGGAAAGGGAACTGGCCCGGCGCGCCGGGGCCGGTGCCGCCGGAGAAGCCGGAAGGGGCTGAGGGCTGGGTGGGAGCTCCCGGGGCTGACGATGGCCATCCGGGGTTGGAAGGAGGCGGAGGGTTGTTTGCTGGTGCTGACGGGTTGGTGTTCCCTTGCGGTTTGGCCTGGCTCGGGGTGCTGTCTCCCAAAGCGTCTGTAAGCTGCGGTGGAGAAAAACAAGTGTCATCATACAAGAATTACTGTAACACAACCATAACATTCAGGGAAACTTACCGAGAAATCCGACATGACCTAAAACAAAGACAAAACCGAATGTGAGTATTTTTGGGGCGGGTAACCAGCTGTCAAGCAGGAGGTGGTGACTCACTCACTCACTCACTCACTCTCTCACTCTCACACTCTCACACAGGAACATCTGAGTAATGACACACTAAACATTTCCATTCCGAACAAATTATTAACACGGTCCACAAAGGTAGACGCCCGAGTAGACTAAAACGACATTAGGGCAGGCAAATCATGCACTGTCAGCGCGTACACGCTACAGGCTATCTACTTATTTGGTCAAACGAGTTAAGTTGCAACACTGTTGACAGGGCGAGTGGGCTAACTGTAGCTGCGAAACTGTAAGTGCACGAAGGCTAACTCGCTAGTTTGTCAACTCCGCTGACAGTAAAAGAAGACAACAGGAGAGAATATAGTATTGTCGATAAAAACCTCGCCGGGTGGTGGAATCTTCAGTGGTTTAAGTGGGTCGCTTGTTGTCCTGGAGTGTAGGCCAGTTAGCCTGCTAATTTAGCCTCCGCGTCAGGCTAACTACAAGCAACCGCAGCTGCCTACTAAACACAACTCTTCAAACAGGAAGTGTGACGACGCCCATTTGATGACGCCACAGCGCAGATTTTATTTTTTTAATTCCATTTTTATTTTATTTTTTCATCTTTAAAATACAATTCACGCGAAATATTTTGACAAAAAAATGACTGAATCAGCAATAATAACAAAATATTTTGAAGGGGGGAAAAAACAGCACTAAGCAATAAGACATAGGTATCTATACAGGTAAGAGGCTTTTGGACGCTTCAGTATTTTACACATTTTAAAAACATATATTAACGCTTAGCCAATTTATTATTTGTTTTTGCCAATATTGTTTACAATTTTTTTATACCGTGATGCCTTGAAATGCTAGTTTAATTTGTTCCATAACTCAAAACACTCATATCTCAAATCATCGTTCCTGATTGAAATGCCATTAATCCGTTCCAACCTCCCCCCACAATTTTTTTTTTGTAATAAGAAATATACCACTTTATAATAGTGTACTTTATAGAAACATACAGTGAAAATTGAAAATTTTTAAAATTGAAAAAGTTAAATTCAGTGAATATTGTGTTGCTCTTTCTAGTGTGCATGACTTGGTCACCTGGGGTCAGTATAATACAGACATATGGGTACACTAAAGGGCTTTTCACGCTGAACTAAGCAACGTGCAATCCGCCGTCAACTAGCCCATTCATTGTGTATATGATGCGAGTGAGCGAGGACGGAACGCTGTGTCGCATTGCGATGCAGGGTAAACGTTTGCTGTGAAGTGACGCGCCCGAGAATTGAAAAATGTTCAATTCGAGAACGCCATCGCTGTGACATCAGAAGGTGCATCCAATGTGAGAGGGGCTGGCGGAGTGACTTCAGATTACTAGCAGCAATAGACCAATCAGCGAGAAAAAATCTTCCTGTTACTTTCTGGTTGGCTGCTACACGAGCACTTCCAAATATGGGCAAGCTTAGCATTGTCATCCTTGTGCACTCCCTGCGGCAAACACGATGAAAACCAAGAACAATGTGAAAAAACTTAATTGCACTTTAATTGCATGGTATATATTCCGGACCAACCCTGCAATAGATAAAATCCGCAAAGTATTTAGTGTATTATCTATACATATAGTTAAAGATTCATGCGTACACTGCATTATTAACAATCGGTACTGTATATACATTTTTGGCCACTTGGGTTCACCATCCACACATTCTATACTACAGTAACTGTGCCTGTGAATGAATGTGTGCCTAAAAAGTTGGGCCTCGCCTGTTAAGTGACGTGGAAGTGAGCTATTGAGGACTGCACTGGGTTTAGCTTTCAGCCTTTGTGTGTGCAGAGGGACGGCGTCAGTTGCGGCCGTTGTCGGTCAGCAAGTATATACTTCTGCTTACTGTGTTTTTTAAAATCATTTGTTCAAAAAAATAATAATAATTGAAGGAGCACCAGCGTCTGTTTCCATCCTCCCTCTATCCAAACCACCTGTTATGGATTACATTTCATTCTAACTAGTGGTGGTAGGCTATATTCAATTAGCTAACAATGTTTACTTCACATGTGATGTGCTGTTGAGTCAGCAGTAACAGTTCTTGTGGAAAAAATAATCATTGCAAAATCCCACAATATAAATCTATATCTAGATCTATTTACACTAACACTCAACGAAAACATTTTTGTAAGTGTTCAGTTAAAACATATTTTTTACTTTATAAACATACTATTATCTAATTTCCCATGCTTACGACTTATTAGACCCAAACACACATTCAAAAGTTAACAGGCTAAAACTGCAACAATTCCTATTTGGTGACGTCACATCGTCGAAGCAAAGTGGCTACGTTCAATGGACAGAACACGAAATAACTTTTTTTATATATAAAAAAAGTTAGTCACTCACGATCACCATATCAAGTTGAATTTTAATTATTACAATTGAACTCGATTTATAAAAATATATAGGCATAACTGAATAATCTATCTATTCCAAGAGCGTACAGTATTGATGTTATCCAAGTACAAATATTAGGTTTATGTCACCGAGCTGCTCATACTGTAAAATTGTAAACTCTTAATCGACTGATTTGTCAAGACAGTGGTGAGTGTGGACGGATGAAGTTTAGAAGGAGGATCTCTTGTTCGGGATTGGCCAAAGCAGTCACAAGCTGATGCGAAGTTTAAAAAAACAAAAAACATTGAACGCGTCCCTGCCATTCCGAGCACCAGCTTCCGCGTCTTCGAGCTTCGAACTCCTAAAACAACAATGGTGAGTGTGTCGTTCATGTCGGGGAGAGAGTTGACGTGACGTTTGCTTGTATGTTTCAATGTGGTGATGTTGAGGAATGTAAAGCTTTGGGAGTACGAAGTACGGAATATTACGACCGTTTGCTGGCTAGCGTTAGCTTGATAGCTTTAGCATGAGTACCATCCTCTAGTATCAAGCGGATAAGCGACTTGGCAACCGTTTTCCGGTTGTGGGTGTCAAAATAAAAGCCAATGTAGACTGACTAGATAGACTTGGAGTTTACGTTTTGTTTATGTTGGCAGGCTACATACATTGGTGCTCTTATTTGCTTACCCGGGCGTCCAAGTTGTTTATGGGAATGATATTAACCCCACAAATTTATATTTCGTGAGCACAGGCCACAAATTAGTACAGTGGTACATTAACTTGTTAGTTACTTTAAGTGTGTGTGTGTGTGTGTGTGTGTGTGTGTGTGTGTGTGTGTGTGTGTGTGAGAGTGAATTTGCTTTGTATAGTCACCAAATGTTTTTATTATGATTGCAGAAGTGGGGGAAAAAAGAATAGTGACAGTGCACCACTGCACTTTCAGGCAATTATTAAATGGAACAAACAGCCAAACACACAAGTACAAAATGAAAACCGTTGCAAGGAGCGTGGAGAAGATGCTCAAAGTAAAGTGAGAATAGCGACATCGCTCACTAAGTCACGCCCTTTAAAGTTACACATCTACACAAGTTTGTGTGTGTGTGTGCCCGTGTGTTACCGATTTCAAGGTATACTGCAATTTTATAAAGTTACAGTTTCAAAACTGCAAAAAACAGTGGTACGTGCTGTTCTTTATTATGTTTTTTTTATTTTTTTTATTGGAGTCGTTGGGGCGCCCTACGACTTTTCCCCTTTTTTGAAAAGTCGGTTCTTTCGGTCATTTTTCAGGTACCACCGCTTAGTTGAGGAAGGATATGCAAAACTTGTGACCGCTTGAGGAGGCATCTATACACCATTACAAGCCCCAATCAGGGTCGGCATCAAATATTTGCGGATTTTCAGTATTTACGGATGAATAGCGGGGGTTCACGCTGTTGTTTCCACAAATTAGAATTTTGTGCACAAATATATTATGTCCACCATCCCCCCCATGTCATATCTGGGGGTCTGTAATTTCACGTTGAAAATAAAACAGTATTCAAAACTGTTATGAAAACACAGTTACATGATTATTAATTGAAGGAGTTGTCTTATTCTGAAGGAGAATGTAGCAGGGTTCCGTCCGGTGTGTGGGGAAACTTTCTGCTGCGGATGCCCTGCAAAGCTGCGAATAATTTGCTTCAACACGCCCGAGTTCTGCAAGCTGTTATTCCACTAGCTTGCCTCCTCCTCCTCCACCACCTTTCCTTGATAGTTTTTCACCCGTGTCTGCTTTTCACTGCATGTCTTGACAATAAAAGACATTTTCTGATCAAGACGTGTCAAATTAGCTTTGTCTAAGTTAGCCTACTAGCCGTCTTCCTGGTTAGAAATGACGTTCTACAGCAAAAAGCAGAACTCTTGTCACAAGTGTCATTGTGGTTCCTCATTCTTTGTCTTCTTATCTGCCGCACTTCCTGTTGTGTCACTTGCGCTGAAAGTCTGCCAAATCTCTGAGGATCTTCTCGCAAAGCTCAGAAATCCCACCTCCCACCCGGGCCATCTGTTGAGGAAAGTGTAATTATAGAATGGAGACTTTGAAGGAGCTCTTATCTGCGTGCTGCGGAGTTATGTAATGCGATGATGATGATGTGACACAGAGGTGGATAAAATAAAATGATAAAATCCCGTTGAACCAGCATGGTACTTTTTTGTTGTGTCTGGCTATGGGTCAGATTGGGTAACCTTCAGTGGGTGGTCCTGTGCACCAGCATAGTATGAACTCCTAAGCTGCTGTGCTTGCAACAATTTACAGAACATCTCTGGCATGATTTAAATTTACAAGTGTTATGTCTTTTGTGTTATTCAGGCTACCGTAAATATTGGAACACAAAGCATGTGCATATATAACTCGCGTGAAGTATGTGCTCAAATGTCTGTCGTGTTGTGTGAGCCACTACATCGATTTAACAACGGTTAACTTTCCCTGAAGTGTATCTGTTATGTGGACGGCAAGATGACCACTAGTCATCTGTTGGGCCTTTTGTTTATTTTGATGGTTATTTCTTTTTTTGATCAGAGTGAGTCACTGACAGTGTGCGATGTGGACGAAGATCTGGTCCAGAAGTTGAAGAAGTTCCGTCTCCGCAAGGAGACCAACAACGCGGCCATCGTTAGTGAGTATCTGTTCAAAATTCCTTCCTTTCATATTTATTTCTTGTTTTCCTTGAGATCTAGCATTAATGGGCTTTTCGTGAAACATTCCGTTTCATCAATCTAAAATCCTTGACAGTTTCCCAGAAGTAGGTCACTCACAGCATTTAAGCCGTAAACCGACAGTTGTGCCGGTGGGGCTCTTTACACCGCACACACGCTGGGAATTGGTTTGATTTGTCGCTGCTTCCCGCTGGGTCGGGCAAAATTAAGGCAAGCGCTTTAAATCTGGAATCAAATCGGGTTTACATCAATTTGGAAAAGCTTTGTCCAGAACGAAATAATTTTTTTGTCCATTTGGGGTCTACTCCTGACTTTCCAAACAAGGCCAACGGTTATCGACTTTTTTGTTTAATCCAGTATTCCCATAAAGGGACGCAAGAACCCAGTTGTATAGATTTTACTTTTGCAGCGATAATGATACCAGTACCCAATACCCTGTTTGTACTCCCACTCGGATTTGTAAAAACGCTCCGATACTACGATACCAGCATGTCACATACGTACGTACTGTACTATTCTGTCCTCCCTGAGCACGCATGTGCAGTTTGGTAGGTAGCAAACAGCTTTTGTAAATTATGCCCTCGATGTTTGTCGCCATGTTGTTAGTGCAAGCAGTGCCCGTCAGTAGGGAGACGCCTGGAACTATGGAAGCTACCCAAAAAAATGATTTAAAGAAGGACAAAAAATTTAATTAGTCAATAAAATCTATTATTAGCCCAGCCCCACTTTTGACTCATTCAACGACGTAACACAAGATTTCTTTACTTGTGCTTGTATTATTTATTCCCTTCCCATGTTTGATTTTCTTTCTAATCCAAACAGTGAAGATCGATAAAGACAAACAGCTTGTGATCCTTGAAGAAGAACACGAGGTACGTTGAATTATTGACGCTAAACAATATGTCAAGCATCAATGTTTCGTCATTTGTTTTGTTCCAGGACATTTCTCCCGACGACCTGAAAGACGAGCTCCCGGAGAGACAGCCCCGATTTGTGGTGTACAGTTACAAATACCAGCACGATGACGGACGAGTGTCCTATCCTCTTTGCTTCATCTTCTCTAGCCCCGTGGGTACGTATGCACGCAAAATGCCAGACGCTTAAAAAGCGCTGACTTCCAGCCTAAGCGGAATATTTCGCGTTTGTGCATTTGGGGCAGGTTGCAGACCGGAGCAGCAGATGATGTACGCGGGCAGTAAAAACAAGCTGGTGCATACTGCTGAAATGACCAAGGTTAGTAAACGTGGCTAGGACAGCAAAATAATATGATAACGTCCAACTGTGAGCCCGAGCCAATAAACAAAATTGGAGCATTCGCCAATAATTAATGATACAGTTGTGCCTTGAGATAAAAGTTGAATTTGATCGGTGACCACGCTTGTAATTTAAAACAGTCATATCTCAAATGATTGTTCCCTATTGAAATGAATTAAACTGCCATTAATCCCTTCCAGCCCCACAAAAAACACCAACAAAAAAATAAATTGGAACGAAAAAATTAAACAGTTTCTGCATCATGATTTTAATGCTTTAATGTTTTTTGACATGGTGTTCCTTCTGGTGTGTGAGCCTTGGCCACGAGGTGGCAGTATAATACAGCCGAGAGAAGAGTTTCTCAATTAAGTGACTCAGTAAGATACAGTAATATTAGTCTTTTTTCGCGAAGAATAACAAATAAATTGTTCTGTTGTCTACATGTGTTGCTGCATTGTTCAAATATCTGTTGCTGAAGTTGCTTAAAACGTTATAACACCGTTACATTGATGCTAGTTTTGTTAGCCCGTCTATGGCATTTTGTATTGTGCGTTTTGTCTTAGCATTAAGCCAGCGGACTTTTCTACGTTTTGTGGTTTGGTTAAATACACAATGTTTAAATCTCTGTGTTTGAACTGGGAATGGCAATAAAGCGCTTGAAGCAAGCACTTGACCTTTCTTTTTCAATAATTGTTCACTATCTGTTCCTTGTTGTGAAGTTTGCTGCCACCATTTAGTGCTTGTGAGTCGTAACTCAAATATTTGCTCTTAACGCAAGACAAAAAAGAAATCGTCCAATCGACGGCTCGCGTCTCGAAACAAGCCAGGTCTCTCATAAAAGCTGCCACTCTATTTTGAAAAAAATATATGCCTTTCAAACATGAAGTGCAATCTTTGTCGCTGCAGGTGTTTGAGATCCGGAACACAGAGGACCTGACGGAGGAATGGCTGCGGGAGAAACTTAGCTTCTTCCGCTAATTACCATCAGAAGGTTCACCAGCGCTGTTCTCTTTTTGAACACCGACCCGATTTAAATAGTGTTTACTACTTCCTGTCTTGTTTTAGGCTTCTCACTGGTTAAAATGTTCAGGAGGGTTATGGTACTGCCGCCAAGCACCAGGTCTGATTCCATCATCCCCCATTTGTCGTCTTTGTGGACCAACCTCTTCCTCGCTTCCCGAGTGTTTCATTTTGGGAGCATTTCCACAGGATCCGGAATTTGTGAATTTACACTTTTTATTGTCATTCCTCTTAATTTTAGTTCTGGTCTAGTTTTGTCTTAGTTTTCAAGTACTGTACTTCATTTTTTTTTTTGTGGGAAAACAAACATTCATTTCCAGAATGTGAAATTCAGCTCGTGTTGAAGATGAATTTGAGGGCATTTAAATCATTGTCAAGGACAATAAGGCACATAGGACTTCACTATGGTTAAGTTTCCATTTCAGATGGCAAATTCTCGTTTTATTTTTTTTGTTAATCTGAGTATACAGAAGGTCGTTGGTTTACGATGGAGTTCTGTTCCTAGGTCAGCGGCGTGACCTGAATTTGTACGTTAGTCGGAACGCATGTATTCTATCACTAGGGTAATGTAATGCAGTAATTCAAGTCAGAATCGCAGTAAATATTTGTATAAATATATATAAATAGTTGGAACCGTCTTAAACCGAGGACCACCTGTAAATTCTTTTGTCATCTTTAAAGAGGACATATGCTTTATTAACAATCTAAATCAGCTCCCAGGTATCATTATGACATTTCTGTGTCGTGCTTTTTTTTGGGTCAAAATTCCCCAAGGATCAAGAATTACAGCAATGCTAATCTGCGCGTGCAACATCAGTGTCGTTCTTCTTAGCGTTTTACTTTGAATTGACATGATTTCGGTGTAGTTCGGCCGTCGCTTGAAAGTGACGGATCTTAGCCTAGTCTAGCGTTCAAGTCATGGGTAGAGGACCTTGGTGTGGGGGCAGGGTTATTTACAAAAACTGCCCTGTGACGTCACAATCTGTCGAAATGCTGAAGTGCTCGCTTACAGACACATTTTCAGAAATAGGCAGCTCACAAAAAAAAAAAAAAACAATTAAATGAATAATTTCACACTTGATGAGGATACAATTTTCTATACAAGTTCATTTTCATAATAAGTCCACTTTAAATGAGATATAGACTTTTTGTAGGGGAAAAGCAGGGTTAAGTGGACACTTAATTGATACCCGGAAGAAACTGTTGGTATGCCAAACATGTTGTCCTCTTTTGTGCCCTTGATTGTTCATCTCAAAACATTCCAAACTGGACAATTTACACACAGATTAGCCGTGACACTCTTGAACGCTGCATAGTTCTTATTCTTAATACCGCGCATTACAGGTATTATTTTTTTTTTTAACAACTTCTGATCGCTAGTCGTGTTGATGAATGTCGTGCGCAAAGTGAATGCGTCATATACTTTTGAAAGACACCAATCGGGAGTGTTTCATTAGGACAATTAACAAGCTGTCATTTTCTATACTATTTTAAAAGGGGTGGGGAGTTTCTCTGAATGTTCTGAACTCCTGATTCGGGGTTATAGGCTATAGCTCCACTTCCCTTAATTAGCGTCATCACGGGTTTCTATGGATAGCAAAAAGTAGTTGCGAGCCTCAGCTGATTCAAGACATCATTATGCCAACAATTAAATTTGTAGGAATTCTTTTTTTTTTTTTTTAAAGGAATTTATTATTTCACGCTTTTGGTGTATTGAATGTGACAGAAGCTTTGATATTTGTGCCAGTTACCTTTATAAAAAAAAAAAAAATCTATAGTTGTGCTTGTCTTGAGTCGTTCAGTCTTTTTGGGCTGTAAACTAAATATTGACTTTCATGAGGTACAAGTGCCAGTGTAGATGCAAAAGCAAATGATATTAATTCCAAACTTGGAGGCAGTGGCCCTTTTAACACATTATAATAAAATATTTGAAATGTTTGACAATTTAACATTAATGAATTAACCGCCCCCGTGTCTACAGTTTGTGTGTCAGCAGGCTATGGAAGCCGCCAAGAGGGGGAAAAAAATAAGTTTTCGCTTTTTTGAAGACAAAAAAACAAGAAATTGATGTGACCCAAAGAAAACGATTAAATCGATTCATCGCCAAGCAAGTAGGGGTTTTGTTACCATGACGAACTGGAGCGGCCCTATGGGGGTTCCTATGAGAGAGTAAAGACCAAAAAAAGAAAAATAGGATTGTATTTTCACTTGTAGAGGCAGCACTTCGTCACCAAGCCGTCGTATCAGTGAAGCGGATGCGTGCATGTGGCATATCCGGCAGACATATCGCCAAACAGTAATATCCCAATTAATCATCGCCTGCCACCGTGGGGGACCGAGGTTCAAGACCCCAACTGGACCATCCGCCAACATCCCCCGAACTCACGGCTGTGGTGTCCTTGAGCAAGACACTTGATACCCCGAAATGCTCCCCGGGCGCTTCAGCTGCCCCCTGCTCCAGTGTGTTCCAATAACGTGTATGTGTTCACTGTGATGGGTAAAATGCAGAGAACAAATTTCATGTGCATGCATGCATGGTCATGACAATAAGTGATTCTTCTTACATTTTCAATCATACATTATTAGTATGCTGTATAATACCAAATGTCTTTTCTGGGCGGGATTAAAAATGTTATTCGGGGTTATTACTTTTGTCAAATTACAATCCTTGGAACATGCACAATTTTTTCAAAATTATGTTTCCTCTGCTTCTTGGAACACAGTAACACTTAAAACAATGAGACTCAAAAGCTGACAGGTTTTTAACTGCTGTAATTGAATTACGCTGATTTCTCGCTGGCTCTTTTTTTTCAGATCTATTTGCCGCAGCTGCATCCTATCTGATATATTTAATTACACTCCTTTTTTTTCAAAGAAAAGTCTGAGTACGAGTTGGGTTATAAGGTGATTCAACTGATTACTCCGCTCCTTACAGTATTATAATGATAATGTAGAACTGTCGTATCCATTCTGTCCTACTGTTTTCTCTCCAATTGGAAAGCAAAAAACAACAACCCAAAAAAAAATTCTCATAAAGGAGAGTGAAACTTGAGATACAGTACTGTATTTGTATTTTCCATACTGTACTTTATTATAAAAGTGTCTGTAGACTCCTGTTGTCCAAATAAAAGCGTAGGTGATGTTTAGCTTGTTTCCCCACGAGTCAGTTCTGTCTATTGAATGTGAAAGTTTTAAAATGGGGAAGCACTTCAGAACACTAAGTTTACTATTTACTGTATGTATGTAAACATATACAAAAATATTATGAAAACACAAATTCAATACATTTTGAAAAAAACATGGATAATGGACAAATAGGAAAACTTGTAGAATAATAAAAAAATAGAAAAATACTGAAATTGGATGAAAAATACTAAATATACAAAAATACACTATTTGAAAAAAATGCAATTGAAAATTTAAAAAATGAAAAAAAGCAAAAGTCAAATACAAAAATAAAACGAAACAAAATATATACAAATGTGTTCTCATACAGTGTGTCTGTGTTTATAATTTTTTTTGGGGAAAGACATTACAACAAATAGTATAAAAAATGAAAAAACAAAATGAGACCAAAAATGTAATATTAAAAAAGAAAAATGCAAATAGAAAATAGAATGAGACAAAATGCAATAGAAAACAATACAATTAACCTCCAACAGCAAACAATGTACAAATACAAGATCAGCATTGGGGAGGGATTCAGAGAAATGTAAAACCAATCAAAGAAAGAAGGAAAAAAACAAGATATGGAGACGCTGCATACTGGTATGCAATAAATTGCAATTTAATTATGCTACAGTATTTGTATGTAGTGGAGTGATTTAATAACGCCACAAGATGGCGGTAATTGTACACGGTGTGGGGTGACATGGCTACATCATAAACTGGAGAAGAAGAAACACATTGACGACGGGCAGTGGCTGAGCGCGAATCCGATGCGAGGGCGTCCTGCCTGGCTTCCTGCTGCCTGCATCATCCGCTGAGGCGCTGATCAGGGACAGCCGAGCCGAACTGGAGAGCGGAGGGGCACAATGGCGTTCACGTTCGCGGCCTTTTGTTACATGCTCGCATTACTGCTCACGGCGGCACTCATCTTCTTCGCCATCTGGCACGTAAGTACTGCACACTCGTTCACTTACTGGCGTTTCTTGGAGTCTTGGTTCAGTCCAAGAGGTGGAAGTAAAGCCAGGCCATGTTTGGACGGCCTGCTTTTAAATGTTACGCTTTTGACGTAAATCACCTTCAACGTGTGTGGAATCGTAGTTACGACCGCTTTGACGTAACTCTTCGAGAATTAAGCCATCGGCTAAGGATTTATAATGTTGACGGCACAAACCAACGCCTCGAGTCGCTTCATTCTTCGTGCGATAACATTCGTTTTGTTTTATTTCACCTTATAACAAGCCCAGTTTATTAGTTTAGAGCGCTTTAAAAAATGTTCGCTGTCGAAGGAGAAACTAGTTATTTGGCGTCTCCTTGCGAGCTAACAAGCTAGCAGGCTTGGCTTTAGCGGGACGGGGAGTCACGTCGCTGTCAGCCGCTTTGTGGAAATTTCGCGAGAAGTCCCGATACACTAAACTACAGTCACCCTTGCTTGTATAGAATATATATATATATATATATATATATATATATATATATATATATATATTGCCTTATTTTCCTTCTGAAATTTGCTTTATTTTATTTTTTTGCTTTATTATTTTTTTATTTCCTTTTTTTCGGCTGAGGCGACCGCGCCAAAATATTTGCAGCTTGGAAGGACATAGCACGGATTAAGTTTTCAACATGCCCCACAACCCCCCAAAATATTTTTCTTTCTTTACATTTCATTATTACTGTATATTTTTATAAAGTACAATACTGTAGAATGCTATTTCTCTTATTAAAAAAACACTGCCAAATTGTTTGTTTGTGTATCTGGGGGACTGTAATGGATTAATGGCATTCCATTAATTTCATTGGGGAAAGATGAGTTGAGTGTTTTGAGTTAGGATTGTGGTCACGGAATGCATTTAAACATGTAAATCAGGGCACCATTTTATTTGACGAAGACAATAAAAACTAATTCTCATGTCTTGTGGCCATGTTTCCTCCTGCAGATAATCGCGTTCGACGAGCTGAAGACGGACTACAAGAATCCCATAGATCAGTGTAACACTTTAAATCCAGTAGGTGACCGCCGTCCCGCCACCCTTTACCTTATATGAGCGCATGCCGGAATGACTGAATTGACTTACTCGAGGGGGGGGAAAAAAAACAAAAAACTTTTTCAATCATTTCTCTGCACTGTCATGCTAAATAAATAACCCGGCCTAACCATGCCTTCTTCCCGCTGTCCAAACTCTAATGCTATTTTTTTGTTTGTTTTTGTTCCTCCTCCCTTCCTAATCCGCTTTGTTTTTTTTACACGACAAAAAAAAACAGACAGTCGAAAAGGTAAAAAAGATTAAACGAGTCAAAATTGCCCTGAAGGTTTGTACCAGTCTTTTAAAATGTAAAATGCCCGCTCATTGTGCACGAAACAAGTGTTTGCAAATGTCTTTTCAGTTAGCTAATCCCAATGTTAAGGTTTGCTTAGGGTTTCGTCAATACGAGATTTAGTCCACCTTCTGTCTTCCAGTGTTTTTAGTAATATAATTAATAAAAAAATATTGGTTGCTTTTGTTTTTGGTCCTTGGATTGCCTGTTTTTGGTTTTTGTTTTTCCACGGTGGGATGAGCAGTAATATTTAGTTTAAGTGATGCATACTAAAGCTGTTAACTGAAAAGACTTGCAAAGGCTCAAAAACATGCATGATATAATTATTACTATTTTTACTATGACCTTCCCTTTGTTTGCATACCAGTACAATAACAGGAAGTTGAGAAGGTTAGATGGATCAGTAGTGTTGAAAAAATTGACTTACCCCGAATAAATGCCTCAATTTTTTTTTTCTCCCCTCCGCAACTGCAAGTTACTTTTCTGTCGTGGTAGACATCTTTAGCGCAACACGCACTGCTGAGATATTGGATGTGGCATCTGTAAAGCTGATGCTGACTCCCTAGTCTTAAGAGAAAGTGCTGCTGTATGCATGCTAAACATTGAACTGAAAATAATCAGTGATTTGGAAGAATAAATTTATATTTTAATTTAGTGTCATGATGTATTTGTGGAAAAGTTTTTTGCAAATGTAAGTCTTTCCTTAAATAGTTGCCTCCGCTCAAATCGATGCCATACCTCAATTAATCACAGCAGGGTGCGTGCCATACCTCAATTAATCGATGCCATACCTCAATTAATCACAGCAGGGTGCGTCATCCGCTTAAAAACAAAAACCCCAAAACGCCTCACCTCAAGTAGACGCAATTACATTTACTGTGACATCCGAGAGTTAGACACCATTATCGCAGCACTCAGCGCCTTCATAGCAGATGTGGCATCTGTAAAGCTGATGTCTTGAGAGAAACCACTGCTGTATGCATGCTAAACATTTTCCTGAAAATAGTCTATCGAATATGTTTAATAGACATGATCTTTATTTAGCATTTCAATGTATTTGTGGAAAGAAATGTTCCAACTTTATAACGCATTTCCTCAAACAAGGGCCTCTACCCGAATAGATTCCATGCTTCCTTTAATTGCCGCCAGGTGCGTCATCCGCTTAATATATAAACGTCTCACCTCCAGTACATAGAATTACATTTTCCGTGATGTCACAATTGGTCGCAGTGGACAACAAATCCAGCTTACTTCCTTGACGCCAAATAACTGCTTTGCTATTAGCCAGGGCATTGATGGCATCTTGTGGTGTCTCGGAACGTAAGTGAAAGAGCACAAAATTGCGCAAATACCAGCTGCTTGCCGGTGTGGTAACCTGCAATTTACATATTGCTGGCGCCGGGCGGAATCCGTGTACCTCCAGATCTATCACTTTTCAAGAAACCCAAAAAACAACATGTTATGTTGAGCCATTAAAATTGCATCATCAAAGAGAGCAAGCCGTTTTCAACACTTGGAAAACAAGTCAGCCTGACACCGGCGATATGATCCAAATAGTTGATTTAATTGTAAAAATGATCGGTGACTAGTCAAAATAATCGTTTGCGGCTGTTCCCGATGCCGGTAATGGCACTGATACTGATACCGGTGCATCCTTAAATTCAACATTTACACGTCACATCTAAGTTGTTTCTCGTCACAACGGTGGTATTTTGGTCCAAAACTCGTGGGTCCAGTTTTTAGCTGCAGCTCCGAGTCGCCTCAGGTGCGCAGCAGATGGCTGAATACTCGCACTGTCCAGCTCAGCAGTTTTTCTCATAGAGGCTGTTGATTGGCCAGTCATTTCATAATTTAATTTCACAAGTTTTACAAATTCTTAAATTTATTTACGTGGTCCTTGGATTGTATTTGGCAGCACAGTGCAGGGTGTTCAACACATGACAGCACACCATCCGATCCTAAGCTGCCTCCCTCCTTCATGGACTGCAACCCCCCCCCCCCCCCCCCCCCCCCCCCCACCTCTTTTTGCATGGTTTTTGTTGCCTCCATCTGCCCCCCACTCACTGACCCCAAAAACACTCTAACCTCGCACTGCCTCACCCGCCACATCCATACGGCTAGCTCGCCGCATGGTTCCCGTCCATTGTGTCGGCCCAGTCTGTGTGTCACGAAGTGCCGTGAAACACTTAAATGTCTGTATGCCCTTACTATTGCCTCTGCCAAGGGTGATTAGCAGCTATCCCGTTTGAGTTTTGGTAGTTTGTTCGGTAAGATTTTATCTTGCCCTTAGGCGGCTCAGAAATTTGCAAGTGCAAATCCATTATTTTTATTTCCCCATGAAAAACTGGGGTGGACAAACTTTTCTTACTTCACCTGCCACATTAGATTTTTGGGGGGATTTTTTTAAAAACATATTGATTTATTTTAATACAATTTTCTTATTTAGAATTAATTTAATTACTATTGAGAATTATTTGATAAATTGTGAAATGTAAATACAATTTCTTTACAAGTATATTTTCATCTTAATTACGATAAATGAAGTTGTTTAATCAAAAATTAATAAATACATGAAACAGTTGTAAAATAGTTTGTTTTATAATAATTCATTCTCATTTTTAGATTGAATGGAGAGGGGGGGGGAAACAAGAACCAAGTGACAGGTTATAACTCAAAAACTCAAATTGGGGCACTCGTAAGTCACGGTACCACTATACAGACGACATGAAATCTGGTTGTAATGGATTATGGATTATGCTCAAATATGTTTTCCCCAACTATATTGAAGTTGCCTATTAAAAGCCAACATTACAATTTGTAAATACCTGGTTTGTTCCCATTAATTGCCATAAATTCATGTGAATTCTAGGGAAAATTCTAATTTGATTGCCTCAAAAGGTTGTGCAACAAAATATGAAGAGTACCATCATTTTTGTCCATGCCTGTTTCATGAGTTAAGTTTATTTATTGTTTTAAATAATTATATTGAACCACAATTCAAAAGCAGTGTCTGATTTTCATTGTTTAACTTTCATTACATGTTTATTTCTTACTTTTGTCAGATTCAAATTATTTCTGTGACCACTGTGGGTTTTTCTCCATTAACCGAGGGGTACCAACAATTTTGTCCACGTGTACATTATCTGCAGTAGATTAATTAAGTGAAATTCGATTGTTTCCCACCATGGTTGGAATCACTGGATTCCACAATGGATTTTGTAGGAGAACAATATTCATTCATGCACTTTTACCTCCAGCATGATGCTTTTCTTTGTGTAATAGAACAGTCATTGTCATGTTTGATGATATACCGTAATGGTGGATCAGCGTATGACTTAACTCCCCCCCCCCCCGGCGTTTCCAGCTGGTGCTTCCTGAGTATCTCATCCACTTCTTCTTCTGCGTCATGTTCTTCTGCGCCGCCGAGTGGCTCACGCTCGTCCTCAACCTGCCGCTGCTGGCCTACCATGTCTGGAGGTGTGTGTTTGTGGGGCCGACGAACCATCTGTACATTTGAATTTCAGGTGTGCTCAAACAGTGAAGTGTCTCTCTCAGGTACATGAGAAGACCAGTGATGAGCTGTCCAGGACTGTACGACCCGACGACCATCATGAATGCTGACATCCTGGCGTACTGTCAGAAGGAAGGCTGGTGCAAGCTGGCCTTCTACCTCCTCTCCTTCTTCTACTATCTCTACGGGTACGCCTCTAATTATTGAAAATTTAGCTTTTCTGTGTAAAATGCCTTCAAAAAGCCCTGAAAATTGAGGAGTTCTACATAAAATGCATTTTAAAAGTCTTTCAAATTAAGGTGTTGTTCATAAACGCCTTTAAATGTCCAGGAAATTGAGGTCTTTTACATATTCTATATACATATATTCTACGTGCATTCCTTAACAGGGTCTTGAACTGAAATATTGTACATAAAAGGCCTTCCAAAAGTCCTGAAAATGTAATACATAAAATGACTCAAGCCCTGAAAAGTTTATTCTGCATAAAAGCCTTCAAGTTATTCTATATAGAGCTTGCAAGAAATCTTCAAAATGAATACGCTTTGTTAAATGCCTTTTTTAAAAAAAAAAAAGTCCATACAATTGAGAGATTTAAAAAAATTACTCCAAATACTTACATTTCATTATTCTACATAAAATGGATTCAAAGCATCTTGAAAATGGAGGTAGTCTACACCAAAATGGCTTCAATAATTCCTAAAAATTGAGCTATGCTACACAGATTGTCTTTCAAAAGGCCTTTTAAAAAATGTAGAGTTGAAAAATTCTCAATTTAAAAAGCCTGAAATTCAGTTAATATACACAAAATGCCTCCAAAAGGTCATACAAATGTCAAGAAGTCTACACAAAAATTGCTTTAAAATGAGCTATTCTGTTTAGAATCCCTTCAAAATTTCCTTAAAAAAAAATTCAGGTATTCTACATAAAATACTTTCAAAGGGTCTTTCAATTTTTAGCTGTGGTGACAAAATGCTCGTTGTTCTTGTCTTGTCCAGCATGATCTACGTTTTGGTGAGCTCATAAGGTTGGACGTACGAATGATGACGGCGCAACGGGTCGGGATGCTTGGAACTCGGAGCTGTGTGAAAACACACACACACACACACACACACACACTAGGGAGCCGCCAGAGATTGCCACAATCGGCAACACGAGACGCCATCTTGAATCTCTTGGGGCTCCGCCACAACATTTTACGGACAAAACCGACAAGGACATTTTTGTTATTTTTCCTCTCAGCCCTGCTTTCTTTTTAGGTTTCATGGCGGCTCCGGGTAGCTAGTCGACAACCTAAGAGTGTTTACAAACTAAATATTATCCCGTGTGCGTTTTGAGAGCGCGAATTGTATTTTGGCATAAAGCAGTGGCAACGGGATGCATTCGCCCTCTTGTAGTGTTCATTTTGTGCGTTAGACCAATTTTAAAAGGTAGACTCAACAACGCCGTGATGTACTGGCCGCTAGTCGGTCACTTCCTCCAAATACTGCGGATGACCTGTACTGTTGGTTTATTGTACTTCATTCCCCACTCCCTCAATGTTTCTGTATTTTTCTGTTATAATTTGTATTCGGACGTCTCCTGCACTCCTCCCAACGAGCCACGCTTGATACTTCAAACACTAGCGTTGACTGACATTTTCAAATTTTGTCCAGAAACAGGGTGAAAACTATCATGTCGGATCCTCAGTCACTTTTAAGTCTTGACCACTTGAGTTTATAGGACGAAAATAAAACCATCCCACTCTGCTTTAGATTTTAGTTTTTCTTTTTGGGGCTCTAATCGTACCACGCATCTTAAAATTTGAAAAAAAAAAGCAGGCATAGGCAAGCGTATACAGTGTATATAAGCTAGGATATTGCTTACTGAGAGGTGCATTGATATTTAGCAAAAGCAGGAATTTTTCCCTTTTTACTTCGGATTTATCATAAAAAGCTAGAAATAAAGTTTTTTTTATTTTTTTAAAGTGCACTCGATGTCATCACAAGGAGAGGAAATGGCTCATCGAGAAACGCAGCGCTCCGTGTGAATCGCTCTGCTCTCTTGGTAGGCGGTGTAGCTTTCCCGGAATTCATGCAGGAAGTTGTATTGCTGTCAAAGAGGAGAAAGGGGGGGGGGAGGGAGATAAGATAACTGTTGATAAAACATCTACATATTTACAAAAAGTGCTGAAATTTGTGGTAGGGTGTGTAAAATGCCAATGAAAAGTCCTAAAAACTGAGATGGCTACATAAAATGCTTTCAAAGTCCTGAAAACACATGTACATAAAATGCTTTCACAAAGTCCTCATTTCAGATATTCTACATAAATGACTTCAAAAAAATCCTGAAGATTTGAGTTTGTGTTTTAGTCCGAAAAAATGACGGTAGTCTACATAAAATACCATCAAAAAGTTTGGAAAACTGAAGTGTTCTACATCAAATAGTTTTTAAAGTTCTGAAGAGATTCTTTGAACTGCTTTCAGAAGTATCCAAAATTTTTTGCTATTCTAAATAAACTCCCTTCAAGTCTTAAAGATATTTTACATGAAATTTCTTAAATCTAAAAAATATCCTGAAAATGTTCTTGAAATCTGATAATTTACATAAAATTGAGATATTTGACAAAATGCCTTTTTAAAAAAAAAAATAATAATAATAATTCCTGAAAATGGAAGGTATTCTACATCAAATTCCAGAAATCCCGACAATGGACTGACTTTGATGGTCTGTATGGCTCCGTGTCCTCTGTGCGCCCGCAAGATGTTGATGGCTTCGTTGGCTGTCATGGTTACGGAGAGCTGGATGAGCAGGCAGGCGGCGACTGGAAAATAAAAGGTTGGAAATTAGTCACATCTGATGTAGAAGGGGAAAAAAATGTTGAGGAAATGACAGTAAACAAAAAATATACTTAATGCGGAGCGTCCCAGACCTCCATAGCAGCTGCAATGAAGAAGAAAAAAAAGACGTGAGAGCAGTTCTAATATACGCTGAATGTAGAAAGGGTTCACAGCGCTTTACTTTTGACACAGTCACAGCAACCTTGTTCCAAGATTGATTACAGTCATTTTTCTTCTCAAAATCTGATACTATGATTTCCACTACTCCTACCATTACTATATCTACAATGTATTTTTTTTTTTTTTTTGTAGAACTACTACGATTATTATTTCTAAAACCATTTCTACTACAACTATAAGTACAAAGTAAGTATTCACAATGCTTCATTCACCCCCACATTTCATTTTGGATAAATCTGCAAAACAAATTTTTTTTTTTTTTTTTAAATAAAGCTATAAAATGTGGAAAAAGTGACGCACTGTGAATACTAATTTCCGGATGCACAGCATCTAATAATGTGTCCCTCACTGGATGAGGGTCCTACGGTTGGCCTCCAGGCTGCGTTGCAGCTCGTCCAGGATGTGGGCGCACTGTTCCAGCTGGGGCGCCTCCCCGTCAGGGAAGGGCATGTGGTGCACGCACAGACCCTTCTGCTGGTAGACCTCCAGAAGCGAGGGCACGCGGTACTTAGACAGCTCGCCTCGCGTGCACAGCACAAACACGTCCTGCACGCCCTGGTTGTGCAGTTCCTCTGCGCACACACACACACACACACACACACACACAGACGAGTGGTTCTCAACACAAAGTAGCACCTAAATAAATCATCATGACCAACTTTAAAATACAGCAGTGTAGTAGCCACAGGTGTTCAGCAAAAACAAGGCACATTTTAGTCCTAAAAGGTATATTTGCTATTATTGTGAGCTACTAACTTTGTTCTGTTTGAACATTAATACTGCAGTTACTGTAGGAAGCTGTATTTAAAGGGGAACTACCCTCCCCCGCCCCCAAGAAATTTTTAAGGCAAGAATATATTGCATGTGCCAGCGCTAGTCAAAACACGGTACTCTGATCAATATTACAGTGACGATATGTAGCTCGTTGTTGCTGATTGAGTGTGTGGGTTTTCTTCTCAGAAAATAAAGCTGCATAATAAGCCGGAAGTGGGAAATAACACACCACGGTCTCGCAAATTGCGAAAATGAAAAACCTAAAAATGGCGGCCTGCATCGTGAGTACATGAAGGAAGATGCGATGTTTTAAATTTTTTTTAGAATAAATACTTGGTGGATTTAGGTAAACAGCAGCTGATAAAGATATGTTGTTAAATTATAAACATTTGACATTTTGGGTTTAGGGCCCCTTTAAATAATGATTCCATTAAAATGTATTGCACGTCAATGTAAAAAAAATTGGACCCACATACAGTAAATCATTTATGCGAGTCAAAACATTTAAGAAGAAACAGTTGTAAAAAAGATTCAATGCAATTGTGCTTAAGTGTTAAATACAATTGAACTGTAGTTAATAAATTCAAAAGTTTAAGCCATCGGAACAGTATGCACACTTTAAACGTTTAATTCAGTGATTCTTTTGTGTACCACGAGGAGGCACCTGACTCCCACAACCGCACTTTAAGAATAAACATCTGTGTATGATACTATTACAGTATCTGTTTTTATTTGGAGAGGCTAGTACCGGTAAGTAGTGTCTAAATCGTATGAAAGCAGCGTGGCCTCACCAACGTCTTTGTGCAGACTCCTGCGGATATCTTTGTATCTGCAACCTGAACAAACGCACACGTGTCACTTCACTGCAGTCATCACTAGTAGTCACATGTCGTCCTATGCGCGCGCACGCAGTTTGTACTGCGTTCACAATGAATGAACATGTCGACCCCTTTATACCTGGAAGGGAACAGATGCCCACGAACTGGGACGAACCCACTTCAGACAAAGGAACCCTGAAACGCAAAACTATAGTCATCAACCATCATCCATCAGACGTAGCGGAACCAGAATCAAACAATAGGAGGAAGACAAATAATTCTAAGGGAAATAAGAAGACAATAATAAACGGAATATATGAATAAAACTTTAAAAATGAAATTAGAAAAATGAGAAAAGAAACTAAATAGGAATAAAACCAAGAATAGTAAGCGTAAAACAGAATCAAAATTTGACCGGAAAAGAAAGTGAAGAAACAAAATTGGGAAAATAAAAAGAAAATTATACCTAGGAAAAATGATTTTAGAAAACAAAATGATTATAAAAATAAATAAAATGACAAGAACAACAACATTGAAAAATTAGTCAAGCAAAGAATAAGAAAATAAGGAGAATAGGAAGCAGGAGGTGAAGAAGACGAAAAAGAAAGTAAAGAAGAAATGTTCTAGGCACACCAGGAAATGTCAAAAGGAGTGCCCTCTTCCTCACAGACGTCATCATCATCAGATGAGGAGTCGAACTGGCCGCTCCTCATGTCTTCAGAAATACTGCAAGACAGCTGCGTATTTATTATTCACTGTGTGCGTCACTGTCGCCAGTAGCAGTAGCGCTGCTGTCGGTTTATTTATTTGTATTATTATTATTTATTACACTGCATGTTTATTTCATTTAAGCCGTAACTACAACTAATATGACAGTTTGTGAGTTACTTGTTAGGGGGCGGAATTAGCGATGGGTTCTCATACTAAAGTGAAACAAATTAATAAGCGTCTTGACTGGTTAATTCGAACAAAAACACAAGATAGAACATCATTTGTTTTTCGAAATGCTAACGTTAGCCACATCGCTTGACGGCGAGCACACCCACGCAAAACCTTGCAGAAAATAAAATCTCTATCGACGCGCATGCATCGAAGACACACTCTTAGGGTTATGTGGTGTAAAATGTAAAGAGAATATATGGTAACTGTGTCTAAATGTTCTCACCAGGCACGCGCTCCAAATGTTTTGACAGCCGCGTCGTCGTCGTCAGCTGTTCCGGCGATTTGAAAAGTGCGTGAACGCAGCAGCCAATCAGAACGAGGAGAGCCCAATTAGCCACGCCTTTTCCAGGAAGCACGAACGCTAACGTCAGGCATGATCACACACGTTAAATTAGAAAGGCGGCTGCTTTAAAATGACCGGCGGGGAAGAAACGATGGAAATTAAATATAACAACAATAATGCTAATAACATTTGTATGTTTTGTATTGTTTCATTAGATATATAATGTAATTCAAGTATATCTACATACATCTACCCTGAATGAAATATCAATAATACATTTTGTTTCTCGCAAAATTTTATCCATAAAAACGTTCAAGTTTATTGTAGTGGATTCCTTCATGGTGACGTCACGATGGACATCTGCTGCCCACAGAGTGCTGAGCAAACACTTTGAGCTTGCGTAACACCTTTGTTAGACCAGCGGAGAAAAAGGAATACAAAGGAGCATCTTTACGGGTGCATAAGGAAAAAGGATATATGAAGGTTTTTTTTTAAGACGCGCAGGAGGGGGGAAAAGAGAATATAATGGAGTATTTTTAGAAGTGCAGGAGGAAAAAAGGGGACCATTTTTAGAGGTTGAAGTGGGGAAAAGGAATATAAGGGAGTATTTTTAGAGGTACAGGAGGAAAAAGTAATATCAAGGAAGGTTTTCACAGGTTCAGAAGGAAAAACAGGAATATAAAGGAGTATGTTTAAAGCTGCCGTACGGGGGGGAATATAAAGGAGTATTTTTAAAGGTAAGGTACAGGAGGAAAGAGAGTGAAATAAGGAATATAGAGGATGATTTTTTTTTAAAGAGGTGTAGGAAAATAGAGAATATCAAGAAGTATTTTACAGGTGCCATAGGGAAAAAAATATCAAGGAGCGTCTTTTGAAAGGACTTTAACTGAGGTAAGTTATGCTTTTAGCTTTTAAACCCCATCTTTGACTTGATGTAATTCCCCATTTTTTTCATATGAAATGAGGTGCATAAAAATGTCCCCTGAGAAGAATTTCTTTGGTGGTTTTGTTGTTTATTTGTAACACGTGCGGCGTGTTTTCATGTGCCTTAATGTTCAGCAGACTGCAAGCGGGCTGACCTCCTGCAGGGCATGCAGGCCGCCCAGCTCTTTGGCGGGCCTTGTCACTTCCTGGAGCAGAGGGGCCGCCGGCGGGGGGGCCCCCACCTCAGCAAAAACAGGTCAACAAACACAAAATGCTGTTTTATTCGCCATAACGCCACGTTGTTCGCGTCTCTGCGGCATTATTGTTACTGTTACGAACCCATTTCTTGCACAAAAGAGGAGCGATTGTACAGAGCAGATGAATGGGATACAATATACAAGTGTGCTGCGTCGCGATGGCAAACATACAATTGTTACTCGGAGCAGAATAACCTCGGCTAATGAGCGACACGCCGCTTCATCCGGTGGAAAGGCGAAGACGACGTGATTGCATTGCCTAAATGTGGTCATGAATTTTCACAATTTGTGATTTTGCACCTGAATGACCGCCACGTTCGTTTATTATTTGAATCAGGTCATGAAGCCTCAGGAGGCGGAGCTCGTCACGGAAATCTCCAAGGTAAAGACAAACGCATTGTCATAGTCGTACTAGTAGGGGTTGTAGTGGGCGTTGTCATCGCAGTTGCAGTATTTGTAGTACTGCAAAATGTAGCAGTAGTACTACAAATAGTATCGGTGTAGTAGTAGAAATGAAATAAATCTGAATTCTTTTTGGAAAAAAAAAAAAAAACAAATCTAAATTTTCAGTGTGAACAAAATTAAAATGTTTGTGAAAAATGTCAAATCTGAAATTTTTTTTTGTAAAACGAAATCTGTGTTTTTGTGTGTTTTTTTTTTTCATGTGAAAAAAGTCTGATATTTTTATTGAATAAACTGACATTTTTCCTGAACGATATGACATTTTTATGACAAAAGGGAACCAATCTGAAATCTTTGTTAAAAAAAAAAAAAAAAAAAAAAAAAAAAATGTATGGAACCCCCCCCCCCCCCCGCATAATTTTATGGTACAAAATCTGATATTTTTATGAAAAACAGTGACACTTTTAGGGGAAAAAAACAATATTCACTGTGAAAAAAATAATATTGTGAAAAAAAATTGTAGAAATAATCTAAAATTATTTATGAAAAAAAGATTTTATGGTGAAAAACTGACTTTTTCAAAGAAAAAAGTGACTACTATTATTTCGAAATTTAATTTGAAATAAATTAAAATTGTAAAAGAAAATCTCAGGTTTTTTACCATGAAAATGTAAAAATATTCAATAGCCACAGCCTGTAAAATCGGCGTGATTTTGTTGTTGTTGTTAAAAAATAATGATCTTTTGTGGGGGAAAAAAAAAGAAATTTTTGCGCAAAAAAAAAAGACAAAAAAAACCCTGGCATTTTTGTGAACCTAATAATGGGTACATTTAAAGTAGTAACTGATTTTAGCTGCAGTGCATGGTCTCGGAGCTGAAGATGGGCTTCACGGGCGCCCTGCTCGAGCTGGCCCAGATCCAGCACGGAGACTCGGTCCTGCGTGACGAGCTGGAGGAGAACCGGCGTCGCTGTCGGGAGAAAGCGCGGTGCTTGGAGGTCCTGGTGGAGTCCCTCAGGGTGAGGCCCGATACATCGACGGCACTGTTTTTTGTTTTTTTCTGCAAGTCGCTGACGGCGGTGTCGCCTCCTGCAGGAGGAGCTGGGCGTGATGCGGTGTCAGGTGCTGGCGCTGCGCAGTGACGTACAGCGCCACCAGCAGGACGCAAAGAGCACTGCGGCCACACACACCGAAACGTAAGAGCACTGCCTCAATAGTGAAGGTCACGTCGACAACACGTAACCTTTATTAGGAACTTGCTAATAATGTTGATTCAACAAAGAAATCATTTCATCCCCCCAAAAATGACTCGTTACAAATAAATTATTATTATTATTAAAAAAGTAATTTATGAGACAAGAACAAATTGATAAAAAAAAAAAAATATATATCCCTTTGATAATAATTTAAAACATAGTGAAAAATGAATAAAATTGTAAAAATGAGCAATTGAATACAGGAATGAGCACGTTCATACAAAGTTTGTAAAACGTTATACATTATTCAAAATATACAATTTAAAAAAATACTTGAATGAAAATGCAAACATGAAATGATTAAAATGAAAAATCCCTTTAATATCACTGATAAAAATGTTTTTTTAAATAAATCAATAAATACAGTTTTCACTTCAATAAAAATGTACAATTTAGTAAAAATGTACATTTCGATGAAAATCTACAGATTTCATTGCACTTTTTAAAATGGAAATTCATAAAAAAAAGAACAATTGAATAAAAAAAGAACTTAATCAAATGAATTGCAATCCTTTAAATGTACATATTTCAATAAAAAGGATCAATTCAACCCACACGCCATGACCCACATTGTACTGTAACAACATTTGATGCATGTATATTTTTCACGAGACGCAGTGATCCTGCGGAGGCGTGCCGCGGAAAAGTCCTGCTGCATTGTTTCCTGCAGGGCCTCAAAGCTGGACTCACCGAAGGAACAGGTCACATCGAACAACTCTCACATTTACCGCCATTTCGTTTGGGTTACATTGTGTGTCACTTCACATCTTCACATTTATTTTTCCCCCCTCCCCATGTGGCCATACAAGTTCTATATCAGACAAAAAGTGAGTGGCGCACTCACGAATGTTTGTCGAACACAGACGCGCGGCAACAGGTCGCGCTGCGGCTGCTCCATTCTGAGTGGGAATACGTGTGCACTTTGAACCAACTCCACGCCAAATATAAGACGACAACACCCAGTCGGCACATGACCACCGAACCTCGGTATGCTTGCCGTTTCACGAAAGTTCCTAAGCGCGGGCGAATTCAATGTTTTCATGCACACGCATGGAGTACAAGCTGTACCTTGATTTGCGAGACAAAGTCAATCGCGAAACCAAGCTCGTTAATTCGTCAATTCGCTCTTTTCGGAAATCATTTTTGGATGAGGATGAGGAATGACACTTGCTTCTTCATACTGGCCCACACTGCTAAAGCGCTACTTACTTGCGGAGTCTTCCATCAATCCTTGAATGCGGTGAGGTGAAGCCTGGTTTCATGGGGTGGCCATGTTGGAAATGGGAGCGGGCCCGGCGTTGCGCTGATGACCCGGGAAAAGTGCTGAGTTCAATAAAGGACTGCCTGCCCCCTATATATCAAATGGCAAAATTGGAGTTGGCACATTGCAGTTTCTATGTTGAAATCAATCAATCAAGGCGCCAATGATACTAGGACAGGCCTAAAATGGCCGCCCCGCTTCACTGTCCCTGTCCTTGTTGTGACGCAGCGAGACGTTCGCGTCGTTCGTGGAGCGGCTGCTGCGGCGCCACTTGCTGTTCAGGAACACCCTGCAGGAGCGACTGTCCGCCCAGCAGTGGAAGTGCCTGGTGGGAGATGTTCTGGTGAGGCTCGTCGGACAGAACGACGTAAGCGTGCGCCGCGGCGGAGGTCCCGAACGCCCCCGAGCGTCACTCGAGCAAAAGTTGTGTTTGCAGACGTCTTTCGCGGACGCGTACGTGGGCTACACCGGCGCGCTGGCCTCCTTCCTCTCGCTGGAGGTCCACAAGTCGGATGCTCATGAGGAGAAGCAGGTCAAAGCAACCAGTCGTCTTTCTTTCTTGTAGCGCTGACAAACGTGGGCTTGACATGAACATGTGGGAAAAACATGCGCTGACATCCTTTCTTTCGAAATGGAAAATTTGACATTTCAAATACAATTGTGGGGAAAAAAAGAATTGGATTAAAAGGCTTAATTGAATCAAAGTAATCGACCATTTCATTAAAATATAATACAACTATTTTGAATGAAAAATGAAGAACGTAATGGCATTTATGTACAATGAAATAAAAAATAAATAAACTATATAATGAAAAAAATATATGATTTTCTTTACAAAAAATGCACAAGTGAATAAAGATGAAACATTTCTCACCAAAACAATCATTGTGATAAACACCTTCACAAATGAATGAAAAAGAACAATTTAACAGAAAATGAATAATCTAATAAAAAAAAAGACCAGTTCCATACAAATTTGAAATGTACTAAAAATGATGCATTGTGTAAAAAGTTCAAGTAAAATCTTTTTTGAAAAGTAATGACATTTTTGTTAATATACAAGTGAAGAAGGATTAAACATTTTACAAAAATGAACCTTTAAATCCAAAATATCCATTTATTAAAAAGTGAACAGTTTAATTTCAAGCACAATTTAATGAAAGAAAGAACAATTTTATACAAAATTAAATTATGATAGAAATGTTGTTTTTATTAAAACAAAAAAAGATCAAATTAATACAAATGAACCAAAAATAACATTTTCAATCATCAGGAAGAGTTAATGTAACAAAAATGAAAAATTTAATTAGTTTTGATTTTAAAAAGATGAACTATTTTATAAAACAACAAAACTATTTAATGAGAATTATTTATTTCAGAAAGTTAACAATTTAATTTGAAAAAAGAACAATGTAGGGAATAAATAATGTAATAAAAGATTTTTAACTTCATATTTTAAAATGTACTTAAAATGCTCACTTTCCTAAAAAAGTTAATGTAGTCAAAAATAAACAATGATAATTCATTTGTTCATAAATGTAGTTTCACAAAAATTTAACATTTCATGGAAAAAACTGTTCAATATAAAATAATAGATGTATTACAAAATTTTGAATTTAAATGTTTTTAAATGTACTTAAAATAATAATTTCATACAAATATTATATAAGAAAATGAGCGATATCATGAAAATATATTTTTTTTAACGTTTGATAAAAATAAACAGTTTCATACAAAATGATCAATTAAATACAAATTTAAAATATAATGGCACCTGATCATAGAAAAAAATCACAAGAACAAACCTTTTATGAAATTGGTCATTTCATAAAAGGTTTGTTCTTGTGATTTTTAATTAAAAAAATGAACATTTTTAATTTAAAAAAGTAATAAATAGACAAACTATTATTAAAAATAGTTGAATCATAACATATTTTTACATTTTTTAATGAGAAAAGGACAATTTAATTTATGACAGCAAAGTTTGAAAAAAAAAAAAAAAAAAACCCCAACAATTAATAAATTCTGAACTGTCGTTAAAAATGTCGTTGACATGAACACTATTTTCCATCCTGCACGGCGCAGGGCGGCCAAGCGGAGAAGGGGGAGGAGCAAATCCAAGTGCTGTCGCTCCTCCTGGCGCCCGTCTCTCGCGTCCACTGCTACCTGAGTCACATCCAGGTCGGTCACACCTCGCGGTATCGTTACGTTCCTTAAAAAAAAAAAAAAAAGATGTTCTTCTAATCTGACGGGAACGGGGGCATTTGAAAATATTAAGGCAAGAATAAAACAGACGTGTGTCTCCGTAAGAGGAGTTAACTTTTGGAATGATTGTAATCATGATTTGAAATCGTTTTTTGCTCCATAACAATGTTTACAAAGATGTTTAAAACAAGAGTGATAAAGAAATATACAAATCAGGTATGGGGGGGGGTAAAAAACAAAAATTGTTGGTGCATATGTGTGCTTATATATTTATATGATTATATGTTGTTTATATAGTATATATGTGCAACCCCAATTCCAATGTTAGTGTTAGGATATAAAATGTCTGCACACCCCTCTTTAAAGGCCATGTTTTTATGATGAATCATTTCAAAACTTTTTTAACGCTTAAATGTCACCTATAACCTTGCACAACTCCACTAAAAAGTAAAAGAAGAAGAAGAAGAAAAAAAAAAGAGCATTTTCAAATATGACCACGCATGCCTGTCTGCTTATGACAAAATGAGATGTTCATGACGTTGTTTACAACAGCAACAAAAAGAAATTCTCAGTTGTAAGGATGATGAATTTCCCTGCTCAATATTGACAATATTCCAATATGGAAACACAATGAAATGTAGTGAAAAAAAACAATTGTCCCTTTTTTTTTTGTGGGTGTTGAGAACCTGCTGCAGTGGACGGGCAAAGAGCATCCGGACTGCAGCCTCCTGCTGGGCACCGAGCGAACGCTCAGGGACATTTTATCGCGATGTCATGTCATCCTGGAGGAGGACGTCCGCTGGGACCGCGGGGAAGGACCGCGGCGGCGGTACGTGGCGTGACTGACTGGATGTTTTGTTGTTCAGCTTAAAGTGTCTTTCTTTGCATGACTTGAATTCCAGGAGTTTGGCAGACGCGGTGGCCGGCGGCTCGTCCGCTAACAGCGCCCCTCAGAGGACCGAGCGGGATTTTGCGGCACCGAGGTGAGTCGGGCCGCAGCCTGCTGACCGTAGGAAAAAAGAGGCGGAAAAGTTTGTGTGGCCCTGTGTGAAAAATCACACCTAGATAGATGGATTTGAAAATGAAATTGTTCACGCTCGTGTAAACGTCATCTCTCCTCCAGAGAGAGCCAGCGTGTGTCGGGCCTGACAAACGGGTCCGGAGAGGACCGCACCATGCGCGTGGAGTGCTGGTCCCGCAGTCCGGTGAGACGGCAGAGCCGTCGGCGCGCACCCGCCCGCGGCGGCCTACTCGCGCCGGAGCCTGCGGGCCGCTGGGCGGAAGACGGCGACTCGGGCCCCGAGGAGCGGCGGGGGGATCCGGATGACACGTCCGCTTTCGACGACTCCTCGGTGACCTCTCGCGGGGGAGATGAGGAGGAGGAGGAGGAGGAGGAGGAGGAGGAGGAAGAGGACAGTCAGGTTCCGGTCCTGCTCAAGCCTTCCTCCCAACAACGTTCGGAGAGGAGCGTCTGCCTCCGCTGGCAGATTCCCAGACGGACCCCCCACCCTCCTCTGAGGATTCCCGCCAACACGCTGACTCCTGCCAGCTCGCGCGGCAAAAGGCTGGTCACCGTCAGGACGGGATCGCCGCCGTTGAGAGCCAAGAGCGCCTTTAGGCCCATCTGGGACAACCCCACAAAGCAGGTGACCACTTGAACCCTATTAGAATGAAAAACAAAACCCTACTTTGAAACCCTAACCCTGTTTTGAAACCCTACTTTGAAAACCTGACCCTTTTTTGAAACACTACTTTGAAACCCTATCCCTGTTTTGAAACCCTACTTTGAAAACCTGACCCTTTTTTGAAACCCAAACCCCATTTTGAAACCTTAATCCCATTTTGAAACCCTACTTTGAAACCCCAACTCCGTTTTAAAACCCATTAATGAAATGAAATTGGATGCAGATGGTAAGTTAGTACATTCTGCCAATGCATTTTCCACCCTTCTTCAAGAATGCCCTCAGACCCGATTGACGCTACTAAGTTTTCTGTCGACTTTCATGTTCCAGGCTCAAGTGTCTCCAGAGAAGGAGCACAGAGGCTTCGTGCCGGTCCAGACCGCCACCGGGCCAAACTTTGTCACTTTGCAAGAACACCTGAGGTAAGTCACACGTCCAGGATGTTTGCTCGGACGTTGATGTCATGGTTACGTTCGTCTTTAGAGCGGGACAAGGACCGGGACTCGGCCTGGGACAAGGTCTGGTCCGGCCTCCGCCGCCTAGCCTCTCTTTGGCGCCGCCCAGCGGACAATTGTGGGAGGACAGCGAAGACAGCGAGGGACCTTGCAGCACCGTTTGACAGCTTCTCCAACGTTTTGGGTCCAGAGACCACTTAAAAGGAGAAATGTTTCCAAGGACCACCTCATAATCGTAATGTCAATTAAAATATAACTACAGTATGTGTACCTTTACATTCCAAAGAAGTTGAAGTTAGCTCTTCTTGAGACAAAAAGTTGTGATGTGACATAAAATCTTTTTGTTGTAACAAAAATTAGACGGCATGATTATTGCACAGGTGTGCCTCAGGCTGCACACAATAAAAGGCCAATTTCTAAAACGTGCAATTTTGAAAAATGGGAGCAAAACAAAAGGGTTGTTTATATTTCATCATCCATCCATCCATTCATCTTCTACCGCTTATCCGGATCTCCCGTTCCATTCTTCCCTCACTCGTGAACAAGAACCCAAGTATCTTGGACTCCTCCACTTGGGGCAGGATCTCATCCCCGACCCGGAGAGGGCACGCCACCCTTTTCCGACCGAGGACCACGGCCTCAGATTTGGAGGTGACGTCGGATGGTGGACCAGAATTTCCTCGAAGCCGTCCGGAAGTCTTTCTCCATGGCCTCACCGAACTCCTCCCATACCCGAGTTTTTGCTTCAGCGACCACCAGAGCTGCATTGCGCTTGGCCAGCCGGTACCCATCAGGTGCCTCAGGAGTCCCACAGGCCAAAAAGGCCCAACAGGACTCCTTCTTCAGCTTGACGGCATCCCTCACCGTTGGTGTCCACCAACGGGTTCGGGGATTGCCGCCACGACAGGCACCGACCACCTTACGGCCACAGCTCCGGTCGGCCGCCTCAGCGATGGAGGGGTGGAACATGGTCCACTCGGACTCGATGTCCCCAGCCTCCCCCGGAACATGAGCAAAGTTCTGTCGGAGGTGGGAGTTGAAACTCCTTCTGACAGGGGAGTCCGCCAGACGTTCCCACCAGACCCTCACAATACGTTTGGGCCTGCCACGTCGGACCGGCATCTTCCCCCGCCATCGGCGCCGACTCACCACCAGGTGGTGATCGTTGACAGCTCCGCCCCTCTCTTCAACCGAGCGTCCGAGACGTGCGGCCGCAAGTCCGATGACACGACCACAAAGTCGATCGTCGAACTGCGACCTAGGGTGTCCTGGTGCCAAGTGCACGTGTGGACACCCTTATGCTTGAACATGGTGTTCGTTATGGACAATCCGTGACGAGCGCAGAAGTCCAATAACAGAACACCGCTCGGGTTCTGATCGGGGGGGCCCTTCCTCCCGATCACGCCCTTCCAGGTCTCACTGTCATTGCCCACGTGAGCAATGAAGTCCCCCAACAGAACAATGGAGTCCCCAGCGGGAGCGCTCTCCAGCACCCCCTCCAAGGACTCCAAAAAGGGTGGGTACTCTGAACTGCTGTTTGGCGCATAGGCACAAACAACAGTCAGGACCCGTCCCCCCCACCCGAAGGCGGAGGGAGGCTACCCTCTCGTCCACCGGGGCGAACGCCAACGTACGGGCGCCGAGCCGGGGGGCAATAAGTATACCCGCACCTGCTCGGCGCCTCTCGCCGTGGGCAACTCCGGAGTGGAAGAGAGTCCAACCCCTCTCGAGAGGACTGGTACCAGAGCCCAAGCTGTGTGTGGAGGCGAGTCCGACTATATCTAGTCGGAACTTCTCCACCTCACACACCGGCTCGGGCTCCTTCCCTGCCAGAGAGGTGACATTCCACGTCCCTAGAGCCAGCTTCTGTAGCCGGGGATCGGATCGCCAAGGTCCCCGCCTTCGGCCACCGCCCAGCTCACACTGCACCCGACCCCTTGGGCCCTCCCACAGGTGGTGAGCCCATGGGAAGGGGGACCCACGTTACCCTTTCGGGCTGTGCCCGGCCGGGCCCCATGGGTGCAGGCGCTCGCCTTGGAGCCCCACCACCAGGCCTGGCTCCAGTGGGGGGGCCCCGGTGACCCGCGTCCGGGCAAGGGAAAACGAAGTCCATTGTTTGTCGTCATCTTTAGGGGTCTTTGAGCCGTGCTTTGTCTGGTCCCTCACCTAGGACCTGTTTGTCATGGGTGACCCTGCCAGGGGCCTAAAGCCCCAGACAACTTAGCTCCTCGGATCACTGGGACACACAAACCGCTCCACCACGACAAGGTGACGGCTCAAGGAGGGGATTATTCAATCATTCATTCATATATATGGGTGTTTATTGGATTACGGGCCTTTTTGTGTCCTTGATGTAAAATTTAAAGAAAAAAATCTATTTAAATAGATTTTTTTTCAATAACCAGCAGTGGGTGTGCCTAATTATGTGTTGTCTACAATTTCATGTTAATATTAGTATATTTTGACATTTTTGGAGTGGTTTTATTGTGGTATTATTATACAGTTTTCACCCTAAACCTAGCACAGGGTTTGGCTATATGAAGTTCTACCATTCTAACTAAAAAATGCTTTTACTTTTACCATAAATGGTTTAAAATATAATAGAATTAATGAGTTCTCATCATACATGCAAAACATTTCAAATGATGTCTTTTATTTTTTATTTTTACTAAAATATGGCTGTCCCTTAAAGTTGCTGTCATTACCGCCACATTGACCAATTTCAGATCAATAAAGTTTATTCAAAATCGGATTCTTAAATTCCCTGTGTCATTTTGTCTTGTCACTCAAGCACATGCTGGTGCAGAGAGAAGTCAAACATTTTGATAACTGGAAGAGTAAGTTTTTTTTCCTCATTTGTACCCTGAATCACATATTTTGATTGCATGTCACTATCAAACGACTTGTAGTGTTTAAAGATTTTCCTGTAAAAAATGTTGTACAGGACTCGCTGCTAAATTTAAGCTAACACTACCAGCATTGCACAGTTGCCTAAAGCCTTTGAAATGTCACTACCTTCAGGTCATCACGACAGAAACGAAAATCAAAAGTGCCCGAAATCAAATAAACACACTTATATATAATACATAATCTACATTTATTTAAGTAGTTTAAAATGTTATCATAAATATATTTTTCTTTCCATTTTTTTTATTGCTCTGGAAGTCATTCTCTGTCATAATAATAAAAGACCGGTGCCTTGAGGTGCGAGTTTAATTTGTTCCACGGCCAAGCGTGTAACTCAAAACACTCGTATCTCAAATCATCATTCGCCATTGAAATGAACGGAAATGGCATTAATCTGTTGCCGCTTCCCATAAGTTTGTTTCGGTTATTTTTTTAAGGAAAAACAGCACTCCATAATACTGCACTTTGTATATAAAAACAGAGTAATAACATAATTAAATAGAATGTAAAAATGTAACAGTTGGCGCATCATGACATAATGCGATCCAATTCAATGTGCCGCTTCGTCTGCTGTCCCCATCTTGCCATCGAGGAGGCAGCGCTGCATAACAGTCATGGAGTCACAAACGAAGAATACTAGTAAATGCTAACTCGACTGCACTTCTGTAGGTGCTTTTTCTACACTATCACAGTGCCCAAAAGCGCTTGACGTGGCCTTACATTCAAACACCAGTGGGCAGCCGCTGCCAGGCCCACTGGGACCAAATATGGCTTCGGTGTCTTGAAGGACACTCCGACACGCAGAGTCGGAGCCGGGATTCAAACCGTTAACCCTTCGGTCATCGTACGAGCGCCTCTACTAACTGAGCCACAGCCGCGCAGTACTTCTATTACTACAAGTGTTAGCATAAAACTGTAATATTGCTCATTTTCCATACTTAAAAAACATAAAAGAATATATGACTGCGAGTACTGTGATATTGAAACCCGACTTTGAAAACGTGCTTCTCCACCGTTTGTGTTCAAATACTCGTCGTTTAAAGGGTTCTAAAACTGAAACTATCAATTCTAACTATTTGCATGTCAACGGCGTTTTGCATCGTTTGTTAGCATTAAGCTAAGCATGACTTTCCGAAGGCGAAGCTATGTGACTGGTTTAAATACACAAGGTCTACCTCTTTTTGTTTTGTTTAGTTTGACAGTAAACTTCCACTGGGAGTGGCATTAAAACTTCTTTTTTGATGAATTGTTCACTATTTGCCAAACTGCTGCTTATTTTGGAGCTGCGTTGAGTTCATTGCCACCATACGGCAATTTGATCTCGTTTTCGCTCGCAAGACGAAACAAAAACAAAACAAAATCGGCCAAATGAAAATGATCGTAATTTAAAAAACATAACATATGCTGTACATAAATATACGAGTTTTAGAAATAATATTTTTCTCCATTTTCAAAACATGCATTTTTTTTTTCTTTTTCGAACTTCTTCAATCTTAAACATTCCCTTCTTACGTACTAATCTGAGTAGTTTCCAGCTAGACTTTTGCAACTGCAATTAATGCTGCTTACATACAAATCAGAAGGGGAATCTTAAACATTCCCTTTAATGAATGCATGCCCTAATAACACGCACATCGCTCTCTGCAGTTGAAAAACAGCGTGGGTCACTGAGGTCAAATGTGCTATTCGGAAACGCGTGTCCAGTCTTATTGTGCCTCGTAAAACAAGAGCAGCGAAGGTGGCTTAGAGTAGAAAATAAGACTGGGTGTTTTATTCAACTCATCAAGATCGTTATTAATAATAATAATAATAATACAAAGCAATTAAAAGGCCACATAGCATCCGGAGAACCCAGCAAAGAACCCAAAAATACTGACTAAAAAAAACGTTTTTGCTTCTCCATTTAAAAGGAAATAAAGAGGAAGAGAAGCAGCTTGTTATTTGTTGTGGTCATCGTCATCATTATCATCATCATCACCATCATGGATGCTGGAGATGGATTTGTTTTTGTTTTATCAGTGTCCTGGGAGGAAGGAAGGAGAAGGGGGGAAAAAACAAAACAAAAAACACTGGCTCCTCAAACAGGACAGCCTAAAGTGCGTTTCTCTCCCTCCTAAACACAAAAAATACAAAGAAAAAGTCTTGAATAAGTCCGAGTAGGATGAAATGCTCGTCGTATTAATAAAGTTTTTTTTGTTTTTTTTTTTTAAAACAACTTTAGTGAGGAACAAAATGGCTTCCACTGGAGATTGTCTGAAAGAACGTTAGTTATTTTTTTTCAGTTTTTATCCGACTGTAGCAGCATCGCTTCTTGTTATTATTAATGTTTTTATCAGGCATTATTGGACTGAACAGCTGTGGATGAGAGTACAACCAGAAACGTCACTTTATACAAATTATTTAGTCAGTGTATACATGTTATATCTATACACACTATCCACAAACATGTACAAGTTCATAGTCGTAGAGCTGTTGTTCTAAACGTTACATAGGCAACTTGTTTTTCAGTTGGTTTTTTTTCTCTCTCATTTTAGCATATTATTAGAGACACCATAAAGTAGAAAACAAAACAAAAAGGCACATCTGAGCGGCGCGATTGGTTGGATTTTCAGTCTCGGTGGGGAGAAAGTTTGTAAGTATTTGGCGCTTAGGTAGGGGGCGTCGTTGAGTTTAAGACGTGGCATTCCGGCCTTCTCCCGTCGCCGTTTTGACATCGTGGCTTGACGGGAATCGGACTTCGCCGGAGCTCGATGTGCAAAAAATCCGAGCCGGGGGGGGGGAAAGGCAACTTCTTGTGTGGCTTGGAAACAGTCACAGTGTAGAGTTGAGGGGGCAGCGGAATGAATCACTGTCGCCTCTTCAAAGTCATGTAAAAAACTAACAAATGAGAAAAAAAACCAAAAAAACAAAACAAAACAAAAACCAAAACAAAAAAAATCAAAAAAGTATCCCTTTTCCCCCTGCATAAAATATTTGATAATAAGACTTTGGCAGCTGTTCGGTGAGAAGGAAGCGTAACAGTTGAAGCTACAACAGTGAGAACTTTCCCAAACGGAATCCTTATGAGGGGTGAGTCTTTTGGGCGAGAGGCAGGGTACACCCCGGACTGGTCGCCAGACAATCCCAGGGCACAACTACGGTAGACAAACAATTATCCAGCCATCCATTTTGTATAGTGCTTGTCCTCCTTATGGTCACGCAAGCTGGAGCCTATCCCAGCCGACTTGGGGCCAGAGGCGGGGTACACCCTGGACTGGTCGCTATTCAATCGCAGGGCATTTAGACAAACATTCACACTCACGTTCGCACCTGTGGACAATTTAGTCTTCAATGAACCTAATGTGCGTGTTTTTACAAAGTGGGAGGAAGCAAGAGTTCCCGCAGGAGCAAACCCACGCAAACTCGGCAACAACATGCAAACCCCAAACAGGAAGGCCTGAGCTGAGTGAGGTTCGAGCCTCAGAACCGTGAGGCGGGCGGGCGGGCGTGCCGCACCCAAAACAAGCGCTCCTTATCGGCCGGCTTCTCGTCGGCGCAGAGGGTTTGCGGCGAAGGCGCAGCTACGGGTCCCCCGAGGCGCTGTTTTCCACCAATGAGAGGCCGTGCAGCAGCTCCCGCTTGTACGTCTTTGGTGGCAGCTTGGGCAACTGTGGGCCAGAGTTGTGGCGGGGGGGCACGGGCGGGGCGGTGATAACGGGGGCCGGCAGCGGACATAGGCTGTTCTGGCTGGCGCTGAGCGGGCAGCCCCGGCGGGGGACGCGCGGGGACGGCGTGCTCGGCGGCGTGTTGGGCGAACTGGGCGAGCTGCCGAAGTCCCAGTGGTAGCGGCCCACCGGCGAGGGCTGCAGGTTGACAGGGTAGTTGATGAAGATCTCCGGGGGGCGCTGGGGCACGGGCGGCGGCGTGTCGGGGAGGGGGTCTCGGGGAGGAGGCGGAGGAGGGCTGGGGAGGGGGCCGTCCAGGGGGCCGTTGTAGCCCGGCGTCCGCGGCTGCGTCCTGGGGAGCGGCGGGGGCAGCCGCGGAGGGATGGCGGGGGGGCTGTCCGACCGAGAACTCTGCAGACACACGCAAAAAACAAGACTAGGAACAACATTTTTTAAATTACTTTATCAAAATATTAATAAAGATGAATTCCATCCATCCATTTTCGGAGCCGCTTCTCCTCACTAGGGTCGCGGGCGTGCTGGAGCCTATCCCAGCGGTCATCGGGCAGGAGGCGGGGTACACCCTGAACTGGTTGCCAGCCAATCGCAGGGCACATAGAAACAAACAACCCTTCGCACTCACAGTCACACCTACGGGCAATTTAGAGTCTCCAATGAATGCACGTTTTTGGGATGTGGGAGGAAACCGGAGTGCCCGGAGAAAACCCACGCAGGCACGGGGAGAACATGCAAACTCCACACAGGCGTGACCGGGGATTGAACCCGGGTCCTCGGAACCGTGAGGCTGACGCTCTAACCAGTCGGCCACCGTGCCGCCTAAAGATGAATTCATTATTTAAAAAGATCATAATATTTGAATTACAAATTTTAAGAAAATAAGACAATTTTAATAAAGATTTTAAAGCTTTAACAAAGATTTAAAAATTTCAAAGTACCGAAACCGTAAAATTCCAATATTTCTAAAATAACATTTGAATAATCTAGACTAAAAGACTTAAAACGACATAAAACAACATTAATTATATTTAATCAAAATACATTTTAGTCAAAGATTTCTCGACTTTAAAATGACATTTCCATGTTTAATAATAAAGACTTTCAAAATTACATTTTAAGCAATGATTTGTTTGAATGAAATATTCATAATAAAGTCTTTCAAATTCAATCAGAGGAGCTCTATTGAATTTCACTCTGGAACACCAAATGACTTGAGCGGGGGCGACCCTCGGAAGTCGAACAGTTTCAGGCATGACGGCGTGAAGTCTCGAGTCTTACTTTGCTCTCCGACATGGTGTCCTTCCTTCGAGGCGGAAGTGGCGGCGGTATGAGGAGCTCCTCCCCCAGCTGGTGGAGGCTGCCGCACGACACTGACTGGAACTCTGACAGGAAACGCACAAAACACGCCAAGGCGTTACCACACGCACTAAAAAGTGGTACAAAGCTCTGCAGAGTAGACCGTAGATGAAAAGTAGGATAACACGTATCAAGTACTCTCCACGTTGCAGTCGTCAATAAGATTAGTTTGACGTTTTGCAAAGTGGTAGCCGACGATAAGAAATGTAGTATCAAGTTCTGCAGCGGCAGGAGCAGTACGAGGAGCAGATGCAAAGGTAGATGTTTCGCGCGGTATGAAGTTACACATTGTAGACGATAGGAATAGTAGTATGCCGTTCCACATACAGCAGTATCCGTACATGATATAAAAGCACTATGAAGTTCCACAAAGTAGCGGTCAATGACATTCCGCTTAGAAGTCGACGCAGACGAGTCGTCGGAATTTCCGGATGGCTGTTGCAACAGGACAAGGATCCAAAACACAACAGTGGTAGCAGTAGTAGGAACATGAGAAGCCAATATGAAAAGTAGCAGGATTTTCTTTGCACAGTCGACGATATGAAAAGCGCTCAGATGATGACAACTCTGTGGTAAAAACTCACTTGAAGGCGGCAGGAGAACCGGAGCAAAGATGGAGTTGGAACCTGCAAGATCCAAAAGGAAGAGCTCACATTTACTTTGGACGGATTCACAAAAAGCAATCCCCCAAATTCCACGCAGCCCGTGAACGCACCGCCGTAGGAGCTGCTGAGGTCATGCTCCATGAAGACCGAGCTGAGGTCCGAGGAGGCCGACTGCGGCGGCGTGGGCGTGTTGGGGGACGTGGGCACCGAGACGGACGCCGGCGTCTCCGCGTCCGTCTCGGCGATGCTCCGGAAAGTGATTTTGTGGGCGGGCTCCCTCTCCAGGGGCACCGGGTGGCCCTTCAGGGTGCCAGAGGTAGACGTTCGCACGGGCCGGATCCCCGGCGATTTCAGCGTGTAGGTGGTCTTTCTGGGCTGGGAGCGGGAGACCAGATCTTACCGTTAACACATCCATCCATTTTCTGAGCCGCTTATCCTCTCGAGGGTCGCGGGTCGCGCTGGAGCCTATCCCAGCTGTCATCGGGCAGGAGGCGGGGTACACCCTGAACTGGTTGCCAGCCAAACGCAGGGCACACATAAACAGACAACCATTCGCACTCACAGTCACGCCTACGGGCAATTTAGAGTCTCCAATTCATGCATGTGTTTTTGGGATGTGGGAGGAAACCGGAGTGCCCGGAGAAAACCCACGCAGGCACGGGGAGAACATGCAAACTCCGCACAGGCGGGGACGGGGATTGAACCCGGGTCCTCAGAACTGTGAGGCTGACGCTCTAACCAGTCGGCCACTGTGCCGCCCCGTTAACACAATTTTCCTTTATTTAACACAAACTGGTACATCTAAAATCTATTTTTGTAGACAATGGTCGAATGTGACCCAGAACAACTTCGGAGTTCACAAATTTTGCAGAACCTGTACAAAAGAATATTTTTAAATATTTTCAGTTTGGTGTATTTTGGGTCACTTTAGGAAAAAGACATTTAGGGTATTTCTTTTTATTGCTGTCAAATGTCAACAGGCGTCAAATTTGTTCCAAACAGTAGGTGAGGTTAAAAAGCCAAACGTGTCAACAAAGTAGCACAAGGTGGCGGGCGGTGACTTACAAATCGAGGCGCTTGTCTGCAGTTCCTGGGTTCGATCTCCATGGACGTGTTGAACAAGTAGTCCGAAAACTCCTTCTCGCTCCTGTTCCCCATGGGGTTCAAGTTCTCAAAGAACTTCTGAGGATTAAAAAAAAATGTGTCAAGACCCAATTATTATTTGTTTGGAATTTTATTTTGGCCTTCTGGAGTACCATGATGTTCTGCGTAGTAGTAGCAGCAGCAGACAATATGAAAAGTATACCGTTCTGCATTCTTTCAAGTCATTGAAACCTATTCGGCATTGGGTCTTATTGTGTCTTTTCCGGTAGTGACTCGCTTCCTGTTTCATGATTGGCTACAACGATCGTCACGATAGGGTAAGCCTTGACCGGAAGTGATGACGCTAACGTTAGCATGCTCACTGCAACATGTTTTGCACGGAGGTGGTAAGAGTAGGATTAGGGAAAACGTTTTGTTTTCTCTGTGCCTTGCGCACCCACCCGGATGTCATGCTCCACTTTAAGGCAGTAAGGCTGGTTCTGGTACTGCTGGATCTCGCCGGTGATTTCCGCCACTTTTCTCCGCTTGCTGAAGTTGATCAGCTCCTTGCCGTGGCGTTTCAGGAAGTCCGGGTTGCCCTCCTCCGTCTTAAGGATGTTGGTCAGGTAGATACCTGTGGAGAGGAGGGCCACATTTGAGCTCAAAGTGGACAAAGTTGCGAATGCTAAGGCTAGCGGCGGACGAACCGAAGAAAGGCACACAGGGCGGGTTGATGGACTTGAGTTTGGCTAAGTATTTCTTGAAATGGTCTTGACTCAGTTCCACAGCCTCCTCCAGGATCTTCTTCTTCCTCTCAGGTATGGCCTGCAAACACACGTACGTGCACGCGTGCGCGCACACACACACACACACACACACACACACACACACACACACACACACACACACACACACAGAGTCAAAGGAGGCCACCTTTTCAAACTCACCACAATGAAAAACAAACAATAGTAAAGTACATTTACCCTAGTTCAAAATATTTACTTGTTGATTCTGGGAGGTGTCTATTAGGGCGGAGGCCTTCATTTCTAACACCACTTTGACTAATACAATGATGCCTGGTGAATAGGGAGTGAAAGCGGAGATTCCCAGAACGTACACACACACCTACTATGTCAGGGACTTCAGTATATATTCTCCCGTTCCTTATTTTAATTATTATTATTATTCTTTTTTTTTTTTAAACACATCTGGCTTGCGCATCTTTCAGCAAAACGCATTCTCCCGTCCAGACTTTTGACACATCCACCGTGCGTAACCGGTAAACGTCCCCGCAGCCACTTAAGGGGTGTGACTCATTGAAATCTGAGCCTGCCAGTAAATCACAAAGCATGAAGTTTTCCTGAGAAAACTGTCATTCTAATCCGTTTGAAAAGTATCCAGACGACAAATACGAAAATACGTAGTGGATGTGTCGTCATGGGACGTGCGCAACACACTACCCTTTGAAGAAAAGCAAGTTTTTTTTTTTTTTTTACTTTTTTACTTTGTATGAAATAAATCCAATTAAGGTAATTTAATTAGAATACTGTGCTAATGATTGAATGTATGTATGTTTGGAGGTCCATCAGTTAAAAAGGGATAAATCAGCAGTGCTCAAGCCATCTTGCATCACAGACCACGGGCGAGTCACAGTCACTTAAACATAATTGACGACTGACATGCAAGCAAATGAAAAATGATTAAAAATCTAACTCACTTTTGCGACTTTAGTGGGAGCCCTAAACTGCTGCCAGCAGCATGTTCAGAGGCAGAAATGCCCCTCACAGGTGGAAAAAAAGTCATCCAATGGAGCAATTTGTTTTTGCCAATTTGTCGACATTCGGCCGTCGGTGTAATGTGACAGGGACACATTACGGCCGTTGGGCTTAGTTGAGCGTAATGAGCCACGTGTAACCCATCCCATCAGCATAAATCAGCCGTCGCCTGCCTGTCGGCAAGCAGTTAACGGGATCAAAACATGTAATATGATGTTTCACCTTCATGGGGCGCTGCACTTACTACAGCCTCCGGAAAGCAGAAGAGGAAATCTGCTCAAATCCACGGCAGAATGCACGTTGGATGCGTGCAGTTCCACATTTGACAGGGAACGGCCACATTTTCGAGTTGCTCCACCCTGAGTGCGTAACTGACTTGAGGGTGCATAAATGATAATTTGAGTGGACGGGAGAATGAGCACAGCCAGAAAAGTCATTCTTCGTAGACAGTAGACGTCGATTAGAATAGGGGCTACTATTTGAGGAAATACAGTAGCGAAATATAGTAGGCATCTCGTTAGTAGGGGATACTACGACTTCAGGAAATGCAGTTGGTGTCTTTTGAGGAAATACGGCAGTTGTCCGCTAGTCGCCGTAGTCACCTCGTAGGTGTGGTCCAGGCGGTACACGGGGACAGAGTTGATGGCGCTGACCACCTCCAGCACGCCGTTGAAGTTGTTGAGCTCCTGAAAGACCTGCAGAATCTCGATGACGCGCGCCCACACCGCCACGCGCTCCTCTAGGTTCATGGTCTCCACAATGCACCTGACGCGCACATTTACACGCTTATTTTGTGAGCTACTCCAAAGAGGAAATGTCGGTGTGAGTGACGCTCACTTCTCAAACCACAGCGTGAGGTTGGTGGTGTGTCGGATCATTCGGAGCAAGTTGGGCGAGTTCTTCTCTTTGTCCTCTTTGGTCCACACACTGCCCACCAGCTCAGACGGACGCACGGCTCTGTGGACACCGGACCGCCGTTAACGACCGTTTTCCCGCCCGGCTCGACGGCCGCCGACTCACCTGTAGAGCTCGGACTCCAGCAGGGTCAGCTGCCGGGCGATCTCGATGGGGTGCAGGGTCATGAGGTCGAAGGAGTCCACCTGGCCGGCGCGGCAGATGTGCCACTCGATGGGTGGGGGCGGGCTCTCGAAGGTGATGTTGTGGCTAACGCCGTTGGACTGCGTCTGCAGCTTGCGCCGGATGATTTTGTTGATGGACTCCACCCACTTTCGCATGGACTTTCCTGTGGAAAAAGCAAATGCGAATGCTGGGACATTCCGGTGGAATGGTAATGGGGGTTAATTTAAAGGGACATATTTTGGACAAGTGACTTTTTAATAGTTTGTATACAAATATTTAGGGCTCTGGAGGGCCTAGTGCAAAATTACAGCGAACCCCTGAAAGTAGTCAGACTCTTGCAAACTGCTTTATTATGGCTGCTTTAAAGCAGGGAACCTGACCTCGCAGCTGGATTTTGCTCATGATGTATTCCTCTAAGCGACTCCTCAGCTCGGGGTCGTTTTCAAAGTCGTAGAAATGATGCTCCACCCACTGGCGGAAAACGTTGAGAACCCTGCGAAGCAAAGACAGAGCACAACTCCCCAATTACCCCTAAAGATCCACACTATCAATTGTCGGTGTATCTGATTGGATTTTGGCGCCGTAGGGGCTAAAGCCTCCGAGGCTCTTATTGTCTTTAGCAGCTCCATTCTTGACTCTGTCGCTCCTTATAAGGACGCAAATTTAGACAGTAAAGGGATTTTGGAGTAAGGCAGTAAAACAACACAAGAAGAAGAAAAACATTTCCATAGAAGCTTCTTCAGACTTCATTGACTTTAATACCAAAGGCTTTGGTGCATTTCATTAAATAGTGAATCTGGTCATTTTTAATCAAATGTTAAATGTATGGCCCAATTTCCTCACCTACTATTTAGTATACTAAAAACTGCCATAATAATTAGAAATGCATGTATCCCACTGGGAGTCCTTCAATTGTTTTTGATGTGGCAAATCTCTAGTGCAACTTCTTTCTTTAAACATTTTTTCCCCTGATCCCCGTTTGGCTATCTAACCTGAGCTGGACCGGCTGCACGTATTCCTTCCGGAACCTCTGGAGCTCGGCCGCCATCGGCTGGTCGCCGTTCCACAGGGCCTGCCGGTCCTCCTCTGTGGGCTCCGGCTCTGGGATTTCGATCCTAAACAGACACGAGGATGGAGTTAGTTTTAATGTAACAGCGGGAACAACGAGACTTTGCGATACGCTGAAGAGACGAGAGTACCTGTCAATCAGAAGTGTCAGAAGCTCCTGAGGCTTGCAGAATGATCGGTATGTGGTCAAAAACGTGCGCACAAAGTTTGGATCTAAAAGAAACAAAGAATTGTTTAAAAAGTATTACCTGCTGATTTAAAAAAAAATTTTTTTTTACCCCCCCCAAACGCAATCTGCGCTCTCCTGAGTGAATCCATGAAAGAAGATGGCTTGTTGAACATTGTCAGATACTTTATAATAAGCACGAATGCCACCTGCAGGACTGGAATGGAACACTTTCACATGACACATCATCATCATTTTTAAATCGGTCAGAAGGACACATTTAGGATTGTTTGGCCTTGGTGGATGTGAGTGACTCTACAGGAGAAAGTGGACATGGCCTCTTGTACGTCACTTGTTTGGCCACTGTTAATCACTCACAAAGAGCACCATCGCTCACAATCATTAATCACTCACAAAGAGCACCATCAGTGGAACTGCATCACCGAGCATATTTTTCCAATCAAACATGTCACACAAACATGTTTCCAATTTTCTGGCCTTGGCGTAGGTCTGCTTTTGCTTGATTTTGTTGTACTATATATACAATCACCAAAGTATGTCAATTTGAAGGTGTGCTGGCGTGTCTTACCAGCATACATGTGGTAGGTGAGCCTCTCTATGAGTTTGACCACGGTGCCCGCCTTGATGATGGGGATGCCCGTTTTGCTCTGCACTTTGTCCTCAAAGACGATGTTCTCCTCAGAGTCCTGCACAGCGAAGCGGTACACCTCTGGCGAGGGCAGCCGGAGGGGGTGCGCCTGCTCCTCGTGCTGCAGCACCGTGTCCAGCATGCGGTCCAGCGTGGAGCGGTACTGCAAGGTCACCAGCGCCGCCATCCACGCCGCCTTGTCCTCGGCCGTCCGCGCGCAGAATACGGCACAGTTCTCGTCCTTGCCAATCAGCTCGAAGGCGTGCCGCAGCTCCAGCGAGTCCTCGCGGTCCACGATGCGCACCTTGCGCAGCACAAACTTCTCCTTCAGGCGGTACTCGGCGCCGCTCCCCGATCCCGGCAGCCGCGAGCTCTGGTTGGCCTTGCAGCTAATCATGAGGCCGTCGAACAGGAAGTTGTGGCGCTCGTGCTTGGCGCCGGCACGCAGCAGCGGGCCCTCCAGGATGTACTCGCTGCAGCACTGGCCGATGTCCTTGCCCTCCCAGCCGTCGATGCTCTTCTGAATCTCATTCATGCGCTTGATGGCTAGCTGTTTGCTACGAATCTGCCGACTGTACAGGCGGTACATGGGCTCACTGCGGGGACCGGAAAGGACACAGGTCAGAACTTAGAAAGCGAGACAAACGCGTTCCAAATCATCAATTTCCATCTTGGAAAAGTGTAATAGAATGACACGCAAAAGCCCCTTTTACACCGCCTGTAAAAGTCGGCATTTTTACATTTACGTCAAGAGAATTCTGCAATGATGGGGCCGGGGTGTAAAATGTAATACTAACTTTTCCTACCCTGTTGTGTTGAAAGCAGCGATTCAAAGACCTTTCAAAACCTTCGAGCTGAGGTACACTACAACAGACCCCCAAATATTTGCGGTTCGGCACCTGTGATGTCACCTATTCGCAGGGGGGGCAACCCCTGTTTTCTGTAGAAAATGTCTCTGCTTGTTCAAGAATTTTTGGGGTTCAAGGTTTTTATTTGTATTTTTTTTTTTAAACAAGAAATATTGGTGTCAAAGTCACTCTTCTGCTTGATGCAACTCTTTTGACAAAAAGGCTGTTTTCTCAGTCTTTCGTCAGTGAAACTAGCCTATATTTGGCTGCTGATGACTAAAAAAACGGAAATAAGCTAGAAACAAACTTTTTTTCCCCCCTATATGAAGGAACAGAGTTTGTTCTTTTGGTGGTTCCGGTGTTTACATAGTCACAGTACATAATCTTTTATGGGGCTTGAAAGATCAGTGAAACCAGCAGACATTCCAACAGCTTCTTCCCTCTTGCCATTATATTGCTCGAGGCTAAGTGACTCCATCGTGTGTTTTTATGTCTCAAAAGTATTTATTGTCAAAATGGCAGTCTATTGTCATACTAGAGCGGCTCCAACTACCGGGGACGAATTCCTTGTGTGTTTTTGACATACTTTGCAAATAAAGACAATTCTGATTCTGAAATTCGCTTTAAAATAGCTGGCAATACAGGGTTTCCTTCTCTGGGAATGGTTGGCAGTGAATGAGTTAAAAAAAAAAAAAAAAAAAAAAAAAAAAAAAAAAAAAACACGTTACAAAATTTACGTTGGTAATTTTTGGGTGGCTGGAACAGATGAATGGCATTTCCATTCATTTCAATAGGGAAAGACGATTGAGAGGCCTTTTGAGTTATGAGTAAAGTCACGGACACATGAAAAGTGAAGGCACCATTGTACAGTACTTTTATGAGTCAAATTCCTGTTTTGGCAGGTTTTTCTTTGGCCCATTTTGCCCAAGATTGGTGAAGTTGAAGACAACCGAGTTCACCATGTTGTGAAAGCGGAAAGAACGCAACAGGCAGACCAGATTGTCCTATTTCATTGCAGATGGGGGGCAAAGGTCTGATTCTCACCAAAACTGCAAGGCTTCTTCATTGGCACACGCACCATCCGTCTCCAAATGATCATGTTTTTAACTTTTTTTTTTTTTTTTTTTTTAGGCACGTACCCAGGTTTTCGTCGAGGCTGCTGTTTGGCATAGATGCGCTCCACGCTGCACTGGAGGTTGAGCAGCGCCGTGATGGCCTGTTTCAGACACTCCCTGTCATCCTGATCTTCACTGCGCTCCTGAAGTTGCTGCACGGCGGGCGGAGGTGAAAACAGAACATCACACATCTTGCTCTACGTGCCAATGTCGCGTATTCCAAAGTATACCTGCAGGAGCTCAAAGTAGTGCATGCAGTGGTACACAGGCACCATCATGAGCTGTGGAAGGACGTACTGGACGGCCTCTTTGAAGCCTTCTGCTACGGACTGCAATGACACAAAAATACAAAAACACAACACAATAAACACATATTTAACATGTAGGCATAAGAAAGATGCTTCACGAAGTAGCATCCAATTTCCCAGGCTGTAAACGTGGCATTTGATTGACGGTTGCCTGAAGCGTGAGGGGTGATTTCAACGCATTCAACGGACACGTCCACAGCGTTTGAGAGCTGAGAGAAAGGCTTGATTTTTTTCACCATTTTGAAGCTTCATTTTAGACACTTTTAATCATATTTTTTTAATCATTCAAATTTGGAAGTGTGGTTAACAACACTCTTTACTGTGGTGTGTAAAATGAAGAAGACATTTCCCTTTATAGGGACTTTAACTAATTTTAGGAAAACAAATGTCTGATACTGTATAATGTTATGGGACTGTTGATAATAGTTAGCCTTACAGCATAATTGCCTGAGTAATTATGAAATTAACGGTGGGCTGGATTAAAGAACGCAGCGGACTGTGTGAGGCCCTCAGGCTACACATTGCCCACCCCTGGACTAGGGGCAACACACACAATTATATATTTTTTTTCCCCTCCAACAAACACAAACATGTCTACTCTCATCCTGATATTTAAAACTTCCAAAGAAGCTTGAACTGGAGATGGTTGACGTGTTTGCACTTGTCCCGCTTGCGTACGTTTCATTTATGTGCGGGCGCGCTTGATACTGAGTCATTCCCAACCAAAACTGAGAAGATGTGCAGTATATTTAACATTTTTCAAAAGCCTGACACAAAGCCTGAGAGTGGGGGAGGGAGGAGCAGTAACCGGAGAAGAAGTGACCACGGCGGCATTCATTTAAATCTCGTCTTCCCCTGACGCTCGGCAATCAATACGCTCGAAGCGAAGGCTCCATGGCAATCTGTATAGCAGCTCCGATGTCCCTAAAATGGACCATGAGTCCCATTGTAGTCTTCTAGGTTGGACCACAGCCCGTTGTTGTCCGCAATATCTTAGACATGTTGGACAACTGTACGCTTAGAAAATTTGAGCAGGTGAGGTCCATGTAAGGTTGGACACGTGTGGAGTGGAAGAACTACACTCACAAAGGGACAAAAATTCCAAAATTCTCTGGTCGGAGGTCTTCCAAGCAGAGTGGAAACGCCTTATTTTCATCCATTTACTTACTCCATTTATTTTTTTCCTTGTGGATAATACGTGCACGCAACAGAGAGACATGCACCTTTTAGGCGAAGCTACGCTAAACGCCAAGTTAAGCGTTGGAGCGCTAACCAAAAACACAGAAGATGTTTTCATCAAACATGCAGCATTTTGAGGTTTGTTTCGAAAAACGTGTAGAATTAGAGGATGCAGAGGATTTGGGCAATGACAGAGTTTTGATGATTTTTGCCTCAGTAGACCACCACAATCAATTTGAACTTTAAGCCATCAAGATGTGATTAAAGTGTAGACGCTTAGCTTTCATTTGAGAGGTTAAGTAAGGCTTTTTCATAATTATTAAAAATAGTGGCTACATTTACAACCTTCGTCAATGGTGGTTTTGTGTGAAGTTGATTTGATTTGATTTGATTTATTTAAATTGTATCAGTCCTGTTTTACTTGGATGTCATAAATGCTGGTCAGTTACGAAAATATGACTATTTTCGGAATGAAAAAAAAAAAGAAATGAAATAGTATAAGTTGTGCTGTGCACATTTTGTGCTCTCTTTAGCCCTGTTTTACACGTGTGTTACTTGACAAAACTGCTGTTCACGTTCAAGAATGTGAGGATAAAACACATTGGACACTCCCATAATGAGAATTACAGGAGTCTCCATGTTGTGACCGTATAAAATGGTCGCCTGTGAATCAGAGGTGGATGACTGTCACTTTGCCGTCAAGCCTCGCGGGATCCGTCCGGCTGCAGCCTCCGAGCACGACTCAGTGCTATTTTTGCAAGGAATGTCCAAATAAAACAATGCGGCGGCGGTGAATAAACTGTACACAGGACGCCCAATACGTCGTGACATGCTCGCGGGGAGGAATTCCACCAGGCGGCCCGGACCGGCCCGGCTTCAAAGCACCACAGGAACAAATAGACTGAGTGACCTAACTTTTACCTCCGTGCAAAAAACATTTTTATTGTCTTTTTCAGGGAGTTTTTTTAAATGATTTTTTTTTTTTTTAGGAGGGGAGTGCTTCCTAAACGGGTTATTTTCGAAAAACACGCACAGTGAGCTGTAAAACCAGATTGAAAGGAAGTCAGTCTCGCATTGAAAATAAGCAAAGTTTATCCTGGGTTTTTAGGAAGTTATGTTACGTTGTGTTAAGTTAGTACTGGAAATTACAGTGAGTCTTCAAAGCTTAATCTAACAAACGACGGAGGTCTCGGTATTGCTTTTTTGTTTGTTTTGTTTTTTGAGGCGAAGCAGGGACATACACACCAGCGTCCTTGCACTTCCTGTAAGACATTTATCTTTCAGATAATGCTGTAACATGAGTTAGAAATGATATTAAAGTGTTTTGGGATCAAAGTTTGTGGTGTATTTACAGTTTGAATTATTAATATAGGCAATTATACAATTTTTTGGGGGGCGATCAACTGCTCTCATCCCCCCAGGAATAGCCGAGGATTACTGTAGTCTGGCGGCGTTCAGTTGAAAATGGCGGATTGTGGCCAGATTAGCAGCCAGGTCACGGGCGGAGAAACTCAGTGTGCGGGCGGCATTATGTAAATTTTCCACATTTTCAGAAATAGGCAGCTGACCAAAGTTCTACTGTATAATTTCACACTTGATGGGTGGGAAGGAGACCCAACTACTTCTGTACAGTGAACCCCTGCATATCTATTTGCAATTCGGATGATTTTTGTTTGGGGGGGGGGGGAGAAGCTATCCCCCATTTTACACTGAAAAACTCAGCCAGAGATTTTTCTCATAAAAAAAAAAAAAAAAAGTGCTTTGCCGTCATCTTGCGGCATCTATGGGAAATTACAAAGCTTTTTGGGCGGGCGTCAATTATTCAGCGATTTTCGCAGCAAGGCTCTGTCCCTTTAAAAGTAAAATTTATGTAATATATCCGCTTTAGCGCTGTAAAGTTAATAAAGGTTTTATGGATTATTTCCTTGTTCATTATCTTCTATGGAAACAGTACAACACGGCGAGACGTGTGCTGGTCGTACCTGGAAGTAGAGGCCCGCGGTGGGTCGGGCCATCAGGTTGTTGAAGTGCTCGTGGAAGTCTTTGCTCAAGATGTCCTGGGAGAGCGTCTCGTAGGGGTCAAACGCTTGTTCCTGCACAAGCAGTGCGGACTACTGTGTTACAACATGCATACTGACGTACACACGGACGTATTTATTCCACGGCGGTGTGAAAGACGGACGCACCTCGGCGAGGTCCTCGAAGCAACTGCCCACCAGCGGGTGAGGGCTGCCGTCCGCCGTCATCTCCACGGCGTCCTCGATGAGGCCGAGCAGCTTCACCGTCAGCTCGTGGATGTCCAGGATGTTGCTGAAGATCACCTCCACATCCTGAGCGGCAAAACGTCAGGGAATCAAAAACTCTCATAGTGTCAATCAAAATTGCTTTTTACTTTTATAGAATTGAAAGAGAACAGTGACAACATAGACACTTATTAAATAGTCATCCATTATTAATTATTGTTTATCTATGTATTCAATTATTTAGTTATTAATTACTATTATTAGTAATTATATTATAATTTTTACCTCGCTTATTGCGGGCTTAGGTTCTGGAACACCCCCGCAATAGGTGAAATCCAGGAAGTAGCGACCACATAGCTGATTATTTATCCCTTTTTAATGCTGTTTGAACCTCCCCACTTTCCATTAACCTCTACCATAATCTTATAAACACTTTCTATACTCTTAAACACATTTTAAACTCTTAAACATACAATAACACACAGTAGTATTGTACACTCTGTAAATTTTATTCCTTGCAATATTTTTGTTTCAATGAAATTTCTCTCGTTTTTTTTAGTTTTAATATTTTAGGCTAGGGAGCATTAATTTTACCACAAAACTATAACAACATACTCTCAAAAACGTTTAATGTTTAAGATCATCGCCTGCCACCGTGGGGGACCTAGGTTCAAGACCCCGACTGGACCATCCGCCAACATCCCCCGAACTCACGGCTGTGGTGTCCTTGAGCAAGACACTGATACCCCGAAATGCTCCCCGGGCGCTTCAGCTGCCTTCTGCTCCAGTGTGTTCCAATAACATGTGTATGTGTTCACTCCGATGGGTTAAATGCAAGAGAACACATTTCTTGTGCATGCATGCATGGTCATGAAAATAAAAAGTGATTCTTCTTCATTATTCAAGATATGAAAATGAAAAAAAAAAATCCGGAATAGGTGAACCGCGATATAGCGAGGTTACACTGGTAAACTGAACTTTGTGGCCGGTATGTCTGACAGTCTTGCATGTGTAACCAATCCCATATAGAGCGGTATCTTGATTTTTGAGATTACTTTGTTGACCAAGTTTATTATTCAATTAGTTCGGCCGACTTTTCTCAGAAAATGACATTAATCTCATTACATTTGTACTTTTTCTTCTTAAAATGCATCATCAATCAGTCTTGCTTCTTCTGGTAAAATGTCATTTTTATTAGTAATCTGCAAAAGCAAGAGGTGAATATCCAAAAAAAACAACATGAAGTCGAGCAGAAGAGGCAGCGGCATTATTTTTTCACTGATGGGCGGACAGACGTAATTGCCGTTATTTTGGCACTGCCTTTCTCGCAGATGCCGTTCCCGTCTCAACATAATAACATGCTGCACATTCCGCGAGGACCTCCCCACCCGAGCCATGCCACAAATTACCCAAATAAGAGCAACTATGCGAAAGCCACATCGGAGGGCCCAACTTTCCATTCACGCCTTCACAATACAGTAAAAGATGGCTGGAGAAGTCTTGTTTGGGTTTTATTTGCTGAGCAGGGTGTAATCCTTCAATACGCTTACGTGGGATTTCGCACAAATGCGTTCGTAATTACGCTAAGCTTTAAAAATTGACTGTTAGTAAGCCGTATTTAAAGGGCTCCATGTTGTGGGCGTAGTGCCGGCGGCCCGTGTGCCTCACTTACCCGCGGCGTGAAGATTTTGGAGTTCGACAGGAAGTGGTGACGGAACACTTTGATGATGAGGTCCAGCTCGCGCAGGTACTGGCGCTCCTCGGCGATCTCCAGCCGAACAAGGTCGTCGTACGTGAGTTCCCCCGACGCGGAGGGCTCGTCCGTGCTCTGCGACATCAGGCCGATGTCGTCCTCCTGGTCAAACATGTCCATCAGCACCTGCAATGCCAAAGCATTTTCAAGTCTTCATTTTGTCCTTTCGCTTATGGGGGAGAGAGAGAGAGAGAGAGAGAAAAAAAAAAAAAAAAAAAAAAAAAAAAAAAACAACGACATTTGCTAGAGGTCTCGAAAAACGTCGCTAAATATAGCGACTTAATCGCTAAGTTGGCAACACTGACTGGGCTGTACGCGAGTAGCCCGCAGGCCTGTTCTAAAAATAGTTGTCCAGTCATGGGATATTGTGATTTCCTAGGAAAGTTGCCGAAGTGATCATTTGAAGATTTAAACATTAAAAATAAAGTGCTGCATGTTCATATTCATCTGTTTCCTACCTTGTTGTCGTGGTGTAAGCAGCACACACACACATTCAACTTCGAAAGCCCCCCCACCCCCTTTTAAAAAAGTCGTCATGCATGACAAGTAAACTTGAATTAATCGATAAAATCAATTAATGGTCAGGTTCAAGTTAGAATGTTAAAAACTGATTCAAGAGGTTCACCTTGTCGGCACACATGGAAACTTTGATGTCCTGCTGGCTGATCTCGTAGTGCCGAATGTTGCCCACGTAGTTGCCCGCCAGCTTCAAAATGTCCGCCGATATGTACTCGAGGACGGCCACGATGTACAGCGACACGTGGTAGTCCACTCTGTAGCCCAAGACCTCCTGCAGGGAAAGAGGGAATGGCGAGTCAGTCGGCGGGCCGTTTAAGAGTGTTGCATGAATGAACGAAGCGGGGTTTTCCTAACCTTTAGCAGCGGGTGTATCTTGTCCACGGGGAGAAGTAAGGGATTCCTTCGCTTCCGCTTCTCGATGGCCGACTGCGCGTCGGCGATGGCCCACTTGTCTATCGGGTGGGGGAAGGTCTTCTGGACTCGCTCCTGGTGACACCCAGGGAGAGGGAACATTACCTTGATGCGTTACAATTAAAGCCAACTGCGTGCGGCGGCGAGCGTTTTACCTCCACGTCGTGCACGGAGCGGGGCTGCGCCACACATAGCATATTGAGCAGCTGGAGGATCAGCTCCTCGATGTGCTGCAGGGCGTCCTCCTTGGCCAGGAGGTTGGGGTGGACCTGCTTCTGCACCTGAACACATAGGAAAACAGGGAAATCAGCCCCAGCTAATATGCTAGCGTTGTCGTCGGTGCCCCACATTGGTTTGAGTGAAGTGAATTACGAGCTTGGTCACGGAACGGATTCAACTCCTAAATCAAGGTACCCCTGTATGTATCGCAATTTTACAAGTATATATGAGTAGGTTTAAAAAAAATGGCGCAATTAGCTTATTTTCAACGTCAACACTGAGCCATAAAGGGAGGGCGGGGCCTCAGGTCCGAAAAGAGACGTCGATGGGGCCGAGCCTTCTGGCAGGAATGCAGTCAGTTGAGATCCTCGAGGACGAGAAAGGTGGACACGAAACGACTAGGTGGAGTAGCAAAGTGCGAGTGTTAAGACATAAAAAAAAATGTCATCAGCACTGAGCATTCTTGTGCTCCGACATGACTGGGGATGCTTCGGCGTGCAGGAAGTTCCCTCTGACGATCGAGTCGGCGTGGGTGAGATTGACAGATAACCAAAAAAAGGAATGCCAAATGATCCAAAATAATAAAAAAACAACAACAAAACAACGCGTGAACTTTAAGCCAACAAAGTGGAAAATCAGAATCCACTGCTACGTCACTAGTATTTGTGTGGCTGCATCCTCACAAGACTGGCTCAAAATAAGACACCATTACTCAGAAACACACACAAGATGATATATATATATATATATAGACGGCTATATATTTAAAAGCAGAAGTAGGCTATGAGATCAAGCCCACGGGGCTGCACTTGACCAAATTCCACAGGACGCTGAACGTGGTGAGTCACGGAGAACCACGGGGGTTTCCCCCTTGCGCTTCATTCACCGAATTGCTGGCCCGCTTCGGAGGCCCACGTGCAACACGTGTCATCAACAACCGCCGCCCCTGCTTGCCCCAAACAACCCTCCACACACCCACCGGATAGTGGCAAAATGCACATGAAACTCGTTTAAATCAATATGCAGAAAAGGACAGTGAAACTTGAGGAGGAGCACGCAGGAGCTTTGTCTTTAATACTGCACTTTTTCTACTGCTAGTCATCTCTAATCTAGATCGAATTCGTCACCAAAATAATGGGGGGAAAAAAAACAAAACAAGATAAAAATACTAAAAAAAAAAAAAAAACACGAAACTGAGAAACACAAAAACAAGGATACAAAAATAATAACAAATAAATAAATAAAAATACAACAAATAAGTAACAACAAAGTTCATTCATTTATCTACCGTTCCGCTTATCCTCACTACGGTCGCAGGCCTGCTGGAGCCTATCCCTGCAATCTTTGGGTGAGAGGCAGGGTACACAAAGCTACCATACGAAAATAAATACTAAAACACAAAAATTAATAATGAAATGAAAAATACTAACGCGTTTACATATTTGTTGAAAAGTGATGCAAGAGAAATACAGATGTTTTCCCTAACATGAGGAAGAATCGTGATTAATATTCACGATTACAATATTGATAAAAAAAAAATAGTGATGATCATTTTGGCCATAATCGTGCAGCCCGAGACTGGACCGTCTTTGAACTCGCCACACTGCTCCGCATTGGTTAAATCCACATCACACGGTTTACGGATGTCCTGTTGTTTCTGTTCCCAGCACTGCTTTGCATTAGCCTCGGACACTTTGGGGACTTGTTAAGTGGATTTTGGATTATTTTTGGGCAAAATGGTTAGTTGGGTGGCGGAAGGCTGCTCCACAAGCCTCGTATCGTTTTCCGAAAAACCCAAAAAGACAAGACCGATTAATCGGTGAGCCAGTTTTATTGGCCGATATTAGCTCTTTTCAAAATAATCATAATCGGCTGGAGTTTTGCAGATTACACGCAGATATATTCTTACTTTCTCATGAAACAGTAAATGCTGTTCAGTAAGGATGGGCAGGAAATAAATGACATGCATGGCTACAGAACAGTTCTGTGCGTGAATTACATCAGTCTCCATCCTCTCACATCACCATGAAGACCATAATGTCTGTACGTTCATACTGTATATGTATATGCATTATTAGTGTTAAAATTGGCTCCCATTTCAGTTTAACTCTCTGTCTCTGTATGTCATATATTTAAAATAATAAATAAATCATCAGTTAATGGTTTTTGTTTGTATGGTTTTGAACTTCAAAATTATTCTGTTGTAAAACTCAATAAATACTAAAGGACTAAGTATTCTAAAACAAGTCAAATGTTCTGCCTTTAATTCATATCTTTGTTGTTGTAAGAATTAAGGGACAAAAATAATGCAAATGAATCTGGGGATTATTTGGTTATATGAATTTTTGTTTCTGCAAAACATCTGAATCGGCATAAAAAAAATAAAAAAAAAATAAAAATAAAAAATCCAGATTGGTCCGGCTTGAGTTTCGTGCTCGTTAACTACTCGGATGTACAATAGCGACTGCGCAGTGTTGATACAGGCTTAATATTTCTAATTCAATTGATTATTCTCTAGGCTGCGTATACGGGGCCACATTGAGCTCAGGTTGCAGCTAGTGTGTAATGTGTGCGTGTGCGAGGGAGGGGGTGGGGGGGTGGGGGGGGGGCTTGTTATTAAAGCCGAGCATGTGTCACTGTTTGTGATTCATGCCATGACATCATCGGCCATTACGAGCAGCCTGTCTGGGGAAAGCACAGGGCAGGGATCAACTCGCAGACAAAAGGCACACACGCACACATTCGACATCATGGCACACAAAGACAAAGACGCGCATCATCAGAAACGCAAAAACAACAACACTGGTGACGCTTACATAGCCTGGAAGCATCGGTGATGTCATATGCTATATGGACAAAAGTCTTGGGACACAGCACAAGTTCAATCAAGGTTGGAGTAGCAATAATGTTCCTGGGTTAGTGTGACTCGGGACTGTGTCAGTGTTCTGACAAATCAAATCAAGTGGATGCTAATGCTAACAAGCAACAACTAAAGCTAATATAAAAGAAGTGTGCTTCATTCAATTGCGTTTCGCTGAGATCAGCAAATCCAGTTGGAACTGTGTCGCTGGTGGAAGATAACTGTCACTTAAGTCCTATGGGTGTCAATAGGCTGGTACAAACAAATCAAGACGGGAAAATGTCTTCCTTCTGTGGACGCTAATGCTAACAACCAACGCTAAGTGTAGCAATTGGTAAAAAACGATCATGACTCTGTGACAATTGTGTGAGAACACTGTCACTTAAGTCCTATCTGTAGGTGTCAGTAGTCTGTCGAAACACAATCAAGAAGACAATGAAATTTCCACCACCTGTGGGCTCAGAATGCTAATGCTCAAAACCAACGCTAACATCGAGAAACGTGCTTCTTTCGGGCAGAGAGATTGGGAAACCCAGTCGCGACTCTGCGTCAACGGTGCGACATCACTGCTGGGGCCGATGCACCACTTTAGCAATTTGTCCGACGGTCGTACGAATATTCTGGAGAGTCCAATCGTTCCATTTTTATGCCCTTCAAAATGTTACTTTTTCACCTTGGAAACCTGTATGCCAGTAACTTTTTGGCCCTGGAAATCACACAACAACACTATCACAATACTTTGCAAATGATATCGACAGTATCAAAATACAAGCATTACGCAGTAGTCGATAAAAGACCGTCGGTGAGACATGAGGATCTCTCTGTAACTCTGTACCTCTCTAATAATTTGCCCAGTAACGCTTTAGAAAATGGTTGTCAAGGGGTTAATTACAGCACTGCAGGCTTGTAAATCAGACTAGTCGGCGCTTTAAACGTTGAACTCAACACGACCAAGGGGTGAGAAAGCACACACGCGACTCCTGATCCCAGCGAAAGGGCAGACATCGGGAATGCACAGTTGTCATTAATGGCGGCGTGTCAGAGGCTAAAGGAACCCTCTTACATGGCGCCCACCGCGAGCCGACGCCGTCCAGAATAGCCGGGACGACACGCAAGCACGCACGCCATCATCAAGACAGAAAAAGCCGTCATCAGCGGCTCGCGGTGTGTTTGAATGACACGGCTGCAGGCCGCTATCTTTGGTGACAAGCTAGACACAAATTTGCAGTCATTAAATTATTCATTTTAAATTAGTTTTAAAAAGTTAAATTAAATTTTAAAAATTAAATTCATATTTGTACGCTTATATATATTTTTAAATCCATTCAAATATAGTGGATAAAAATAGCTATTAGGAGGCATGTCAAGGCAGCACGTGGTACTACAAGAACTAAACGCCATTTTAGCCCATGGGAAGCCTGAAGAAAGTCGTACCTCTGCCCGCCATTTTTACGATAAATTTAATTGTTTCTTCACTAGTCTATGCCAATGGTGGGCGGATTGATCTAAATATCCATAATAGCGAGTGGAATGAATTGGCATTTTGATGTTGGATTCACCTTAATCATCCAAAACTACCTATATCGGTCTCAGCAATACTGGCCATGGATTTATTTGGTATCGGATCGATAATCGAAGGAAAACTGACAAAACACTTAAAAATAGATCATGAAAAATGTATTCAGCTCAGACTTAGCAATTTGATGATGTATTCACCTTATTTATTAAAAGGTATTGGCATCAGTGACACTGGCCCTGTATTTACTTGATATTGGATCGGTAGAAAATATAGAAAACTCAAAATGAATGAAATCATGAAAATTCATTCAGTTAGCAATTATTTTAATTATTAAAAGGTATCAAAATCGGTAACACTGCCGCCATTTTTACAATGATACCCTGATCAATAACCAAAGAACAAAAACACTCCAAAGTCAAGAAAATGCCTTTTGATTTTGTAATGTGGTGATGCAGCCAATTTCATTATCAAAATGTATCATATCAGCGATACTGGCCCTGTGCTTGGTAACAGATCAATAGTTAAAAGAAAACTCCAAAATACATAGGCCATTAAAGTTAATTCAGTTCAGATTGAATTTGGGGACACCTAAATTGTCAAAAGGTATCACTGTGGCCTGTATTCACTTGGCATCAGATGGATACCAATACGGGGGGAGAGAGAGGGAGAGAAAAAACTCTTGGTGATGAAAATTCATTGAGATTCAGCAATTTGATGACATATTATTAAATATCTGTTTCCAAAATACTGGCCCTGTATTTATGTCAGAGCAGATTGAAAAATAAAAAAATACAACAAAAAAAGTTAATAAAAATTCATTCAATCCAGATTTATTGTTTGATGATACACCCACCTTAATTCTCAAAAAGTATCGGTATCGGCGATACCGGCCCTGTATTTAACTGGCCTCAGCTTGAAACCAAATCTCGTAGTATTACACACCACTAGCTTATGCTGCGCAAGTGTTGTGTAAAAAGGTTACATTGATTTTAGGTAACAATGGCTCCCTGTGAGCTAAAAATAATGCGTAATAAATAGCTGTTTGTGTGGATGTGGACTAACTAAGCTAAAGTCTTTGTTTAAGAAAAAAAAAAAAAACAGAAGGAGTCTCAAAAAGGTCAAAAGCATAACAAACATCTCTTGCGTCTCTCTCTGTGTGACAGACTTTGCCTGTGGCGCTTGCGTAACAAGTTGAGACAAAGCGACAGCCACATTGCCTGCTCTCACTCTCACTTCGTTTGTCTCAGACGGCCGACGCGGCAGCTTTGGATGTTGCCGTGGTGCGACACCGCACGCTCGCTGGCCGGGCACCTGCTTAAAAAGGAGCCCAATCCCCCGCGCTGTACGATACCTCAAGATTCCGTATAGATCCGGTATAAAGGAAATTCAGGAACAGTATGGCCCAAACCGATAAACTGCAGCAATTCATACAGGGGAGAAACTGAAACTAAACTGGTATCAATACCAATGTTGGTTTCGATGTTATAGACTGGTTGCTGTGTGGCTTGTCATTAAAAAAAAAAAAATTAATAGATCCATTCCAAGAAAGCAAGCAACACAATTAGTATCCCCCCCCCCCTCCTCTAGAATGACACTCAGTAGGGCAAACCATTATAAAGCATTACAGCTTCTCGATTGTAACCAGTCTACTGTATTTCCTCAAAGAGATAGCGGCCTCTGCACTAATAGACGCCATTCCCCGTTTGACCGCCAGGTGCGTCTGAAGAAATAAATGCCGCACCCCAAATAGACGCCGCCTTCCAATAAAAAGAACAGATTACGATGGCCTGAGACCACCGTGTGCCATAGTGGCTGTCATTGCTGTACATGTAAAAATCAATATTTAAACGTAAAAAAGAAAATTACATTTTAAAAAATGTCAAACAAAATGCTAATTTAAAAATCAAACTTAAACTCCAATTTTTAAATAAAAACGATATTTAAACATTAGCAAAATTGAGTATTACAGTAAATATACATTTGAATTATTGAAATTTAAAATACAATACTAATAAATGTAAAACCTACATTAAAATCGACAAATTAAAAATTTAATGAAGTCGAATTCTCCTCAAGTGGACAGACAGGATTTTCTTGGGACAGTGACAATATACATATACCTTTACTTTTGCGCCGTAATAGTTGTTACTGTAATGACATTTATTTATTTGGGGAGGTCACTAGCCTAGTAAATAGCTCATCCCAAACAGAGGCGTCACCGAAAGACACAGGTGGACAATGACAACTTGGTGCTGACTGTGATGAGGAGATCAAGACAAAAGAGGAAAGGCATCCAGGAGAAAAGCTGATAATGACAACAATGCTGCTGCTGGTGGTGATGATGATGACGATGATGATAATATTGGCCAAAAAGGAAGTTGTAATTCGCTGAGCAAGGACATTCAAATTAAAATGACTTCCCCTTCAGGAAGTTTCATTTACAGTACGCCCGTGGGAACCATGTTGGGCTTTCTCAATGGACAATGCGACATATACAGTGGATATAAAAAGTCTAAAAACTGTTCCAAGGTCAGGTTTTTGTGTTACCAAAACATAATTTAAAAACATTTGCCACCATTAATGTGACCTGCAATCTGTCGAATCAATGGAGGGGGGGGGGGTGGGGGGGGGGGGGGGGGGGGGGGGGGATTTTTTTTTGAGAGGGGAAGTAAAAATAAACAACTGAGATAATGCGGTTGCACAAGTGTGCACACCTTCCTAACTCGGTATGTGTCTGTGTTCAGAATTTACCAATCATCACCAAAATCATGTTAAATGGGAGTCAGTGCACACCTGCCACCATTTCAGGTGCCTCCGAGTCGCCCCAAATACAGTTCAGCTGTTCTAGTAGGCTTTCCTCACATTTCTGTAGTTGCACGTTACAGCACAAGGTGCAGAGCGCTTCCACAGCGTCAGAGGGATTTCATTGTTCAAAAGGTATCAGCGGTTAGAAGAAGGCTACAAAACAATTTCAATGGCATTAACACAGTGAAGAGTCATCCTCTGGACATCCCACCGAAATTGATGGAAAGACGAGATGAAAACAAGGAGGCCGTCAAGAGGCGGACACAACATTGAAGGAACTGCAGAAATTTCTGGTGAGTACTAGCAGTTTAGTACATGTGACAACAAGCTCCCGTCTTCTTTACTTTGAGGATGTGCATATTTATCCAACCAGTGTGTACGTTTTGCACAAAAGTTTTGAAATGATTTATCTAATCTCATTTCTTTTGCATCATAAAAATTGGACTGGGCTCAGTATCGGTCAATAACTCAAAATCAAGTGACTGGGACTCTGGTGCAGAACAATGTGATCAGGACCGTTCTCATCAACATAGTTCCTTGGAACCGAGATGTCACGAGATGGTGGCAAAGCACTACTTTTGTCTACATCAAGCTCCTCAATTCACTTGAACATAGTTCCTTGACAGCAGGATGCCACAAGGTGGCGCCAAAGCAATATTTTGCTGCACAAACACAGCAAATAGGTGAGCTTTTAGGTGAATCTGTGAATCCCTAACCGCAAACATGCGAGGCTCCGCCGTATACTTTTTGTGACACTCGGTGGCATACTGACACATCTACGTGATCAAGGATTAACGATGATCGTCACCACTTTTTCGAGACCGATACCTGTACGAGTAATACTTTTTATACATACAATTTCGATTAACACGACAGATAATTACGAACAAACACCCTGCTTTTTTTCTGTTGCACATGATTCGCCGATGTGTCAAACCAACGCAGTGTAGCGCCAACTACTGGCAAGGAGGACTTACCCGATGTCAGATTGTTTTGCCCTAAGTACCAGTTGCCTTCACGAGTGGCCGATACCTTGAAATTCACATCTTTTTGAACGTGGGTGAAATAAAGAAGTTGATTGCATAAATTGCTGACATTAAGCACAGCGGGGGTGCAAAAGTGAGTGCAAGTGTTTGCTTTGGTGGCAAAAGTTTGGTGGATTGAATGCGAGAAGAGATGTTGCGGGGTGGGTAGCGTTCGTTTTTCGGAGTTGTTGCTCTTTACCTTGCGTAGGGCTTGCACGAAGAGGCCTCTCCACTTGTGACTGTTGTCGTCACTGGAAAAGTCGTAGATCTGCTGGGGCTGCATCGCGGTTGCTGCTGCTGCTGCGACGGTGGCGGCGGCTCTTGGCGTTGCCGTGCTCCGTCCCGAACTGTCAGCATCGGCGCCGTCGGATAGTTAGCCCCCTTTTGTGGGTGGGTGGGTCGGTCAGTCCAGGGCGGCGGGCACGGCTCAAAGAGTCCGTCTGTCCAACTCGACCAGCTGGCTTATACTGTATACTTATATACGAACCAAGCTGGGAGAGGGTTTTTTTAGGCGGCGAAAAGCAAGCTACATTCGGAATTAAGCACATGTAGCTCAGGGGTCCACTCGTTAGCTTCGGTGGCTAACGAGGGGGCTAGCCCACCGTTCGGTGTAAACACTGTACGGCGGCTAACTCGGATGCTAACAGCTAACAACAAGATGGCTATGCGACACCCTCGCCGACTGAAAACTATTACAGGCACGTCGACTTGGATGAAGTGGTGGCATTGGGGGCGAAGAACCCCGATATCGACCACCCCCCCCAAAAAAAAATTGGAATACGTTTGGTTATTCGCCGCCTTACAAGACACCTGTGACGTTATCACGTTAGCTCCGCGGAGCTAAGCCGCCGCTGGCCTCCGACGAACAAGGCACACTTTCTCCGGCGTCACACGCCGACATCTTCTCCCGCTCGGGAGCGTTAAAAATCCGCCGTTAAAAAAAAGTAGTAGTATAGCAGCAGTCCCAACACGAATAAAAAGTCCGGCGACTCGGCGGCGGCGGCGGCGAGGCCACAGTCAAGTCCCGCCGGGGGCACGTCTTCTGTGAGCGCAGCGGCACAGGAGGAGGAGGCGCAGCTAGTCAGCCGGGATGTTTTTTGGTTCGCTTTGGGAAGTCGGACAAGATGTTCATCGGGAGAAACTCCGCTCCCTCCCTGCCTGTCCGTGTCCTTCATATTTATTCGACAGGCCAAAACAACAAAAACAAAGCTGACACCTGTATCTGTTATTTACACGCAAGTCATACATGGCTTATTCATGAATTGACATCATGCAAATGTATTTCCAAACACCATTAACGACTTCACTTAAATATCAATTAGACAAGCAAAAAAAAACAAGGCTGACTTTTTTTCACCACCTTATCAATGTGTTATTTACACGCAAGTCATACATGGCTTATTAATGAAAGGTCATACTACAAATGTGTTTCTACCCACTTTTAATAACTTTTCTTGCACAATTACACACCCACAATAACAGGTTGTTGTTTACATACAAGTTGTACATGGCTTATTAATGAAATTGCATGCTCAAAATTGCTGGCATAGGGTGAAATTCTCACATCTCCAAATCCATAACTTTTAAGGAAAAAATGAGTTGAAAAATTGTTGAGTCATTAACCTTAATTTTGCATCTTCATAGAGAGCACGCGATTTTCAACACTTTAGATTGGTCAATAATTTGTAAAAAAAAAAAAACACGCAAATGGGAAGTGACCAATAGTACTGTATAGATTTGTGCAACAATAAAGGAAAATTGAACAAATCTGGACATAGGAAGTTTTCACCCAACGCTAGAAAATTTAATTCTACATACTTCACTTATAATGACTTAGAAATATGCTATTTTGTTAAAATATCAATTAGACAGGCATAGCAACAAGATTTAACTTTCACAATACCAATGTCTTGCTTACGTGCAAGTCATACATGGCTTATTAATGAAATGGCTCATAATATATATTATTGTTAAAACTTCAATTAGACACTCAGAGTACGTCATTCCTGACTTATTAATGAAATCCATCCATCCAAATGACATACCTTAATGTACTTTCTACACATTAGATAGCCAAGACAAAAAAATATATAGTTAAAATATTAAAACAGGCAAAACAAGGCTCACTTTTTACAACACAATAATGTGTTCTTAAGTTTCGGAATCATCATCATTGTCATGCACATGCATCACGTAGTTGCATATTAAAAACGTAGTTTTACAATTGCAAAAAAACCCAAAAAACTTTCACTTATAATGACGTTGCTTACCTGAGACTTTTTTTCAACAAAGATAGTAAAAAATATATAGTATTGGTAAAATATCAAGAGGCAAAATGAAAAACAAGTCTGACTTTTTTTTCCCTCACAATTTGTTTATATACAAGTCATGCATGGTTTATTAATGATATGGCAAATGAATTACAAATGTATCTCCATGCTACTTTCACTTTTAGCAACATTACATGACATTTAAAAAAATACTATATTGCAATTTTTGTTCTTCCATCTCCATGAAATGTAATTAAAAACAATACCTTCGATCTACCACCTTTGAAAATCATGAAATTAGTGTGAAATACATGGTATATTATAAAAACAAATGTTAAAATGGCAGAACATAATTCAAAAAAAAATGTCTATTACCATTTCCAATGATATACTGTACATTAAAATTGACACAATTACAAAAAAATAACACTTATCACTACCTTTGATAGATGGGCTGAACCATGAACTGTACAAATGTATTATACCTCTATTTAGCTGCTATTCATTCAGCCTGTTAAGTGCTCGCGCGCCCCCTAGTGGACAAACAATGTTATTCCCAAAGTCAAAATATAACCATACTTGATAATTAAAAAATAGAAGAGGAACGTGGACTGCTTTTTAGAGCTGTGCAAGTGAACTAACAAAAATATATTTAAAAAAACAAGTCAGATGTACAACCTTTCCCATTGAAAAATGCATCTTTATTGTATAAAAAGACAGTAACAGTCATCAGTCAAAAACATGATGACTTGAGTGTGTGTAAATATGACATGGCAACTTCCTGAGTGGCACGTGACGCTGCAGTGACGCGACACTTGGCAGTCATGATGAAGAAGAGAAAGAAAAACAGAAAGCGTCACTGTAGATGGACGACAAATATATTTTTCTCTCCGAGGGAGGGCCGCCTGAGTCCTCGTCACGTCGAGGACGAAAAATCATCCCAACTAGTTTCATTAAATCGCGTTAAAAATAGATCGATTAAGCATTCCACAAAACAGAACCGCAGTGAAAATCCAACCCTCACCTCTAAAAATAATGCTTTTCATTCAAATAAATCCCACTCTGCACAGCGTGTGTGCGGTCGACAAGCTTGACTTCATTTTAAAAAGGACACAGAAGTGACGACTGCATCTTTCTTTGAAATGACTGGACATCGTCGAGTGGCTTTTCTCCGGGTACTCCCGCATCCCCAAAAATGTACGTTAGCTTCATGAAAGACTCAAAATGGTCCGTAGGCGAGAATGTGAAGTCTTCTTTTGTCTGTGTGCGCTCCGGGACTGGCTGGTGAGGAGTCCAGGGTGTCAGCTGGGATCGACTCCAGCATACCCGCGGACCTAAGGGTTAACTCTTTTCAAAATGTTTTGTTTTTTCTTTGGGTTTTTTTTTTTTTTTTTTGTGCGTGTTTATATTTTTCTAGGACTACCTGTGAAGCATGATGATAACCATAGAAGAGGAAATTGCACTTGCTGACACATCGGAAAGGGTCCGACCGCTCCGAAAACACGATTCAGAGTTGACTCGGAATCACAGGTGTCAAACTCGAGGATCTTAATACGCTCGCGATCAGAGCGCAAAGCGGCCCTCCACCTCGTCGGCGACCATTTCTGCGATGGCGAGCGAGGAGGTGGCGGCGGGCGAGGGAGCGTTGCGCACGTGCAGCACACGGCTGCCCAGGTCGCCCGCGCCGCCGTCGAACACGAAGTCGTCCACCAGGTTGCCGTGGCGGTCCAGCGCCTGCGCTCGCACCCCGGCCGGACCCCTGCGCGGGACCCCAATGATGCCGTGACCGCGACGGATTAAGATGAACATCGGCAGCTGATAATAATCATTCGGCGCATACAAGTTACTTACTGTTCATACGTCCATTTGTTATTTTGCCGCTTTTTAATATACATTTCTATTCGTTTTTTTTCTTCCTATCAATTCTTTCTCCTATTCTCTTTCGTTGTATTCAGTCTCTTGCTTTCTAGTCTCTCTCTTTCCATTCGGTCTCTATGCTCTTCCTACTATCTCTTCCTTTCATCTCGTCTATTTTTGGTTTATAGTCTTTATTCTGTTTTCTATTCTCCCTCTTTCTATTCTCTCTCTTTCAATTTTCTTGTTTTCTCTCTCCATTTTCTCTTCCTTTCTAGTCTCTTGCTTTCTATTCCATTTGGATTGCCTCTCTCTCGATTCTCTCTTGCTGGCAAGTCTCGTCTTCTCTTTCCATTCCCTTTCTATTCTCTCTCACTTTCTATTGTCTCAATCTATTCTCACTCACTGTCGAGTTACTTTTCACTTTTTCTTTCTTTGCTATTCTCTTCCTTTCTCTTCTCCCCACTTGCTTTTTCTCTATTCTCTTGCTTTCCGGTCTCTTTCCTTTCTCGCTTTCGATTCTGTTGCTATTGTCTCTTGCTTTCTAGTCTGTTGTTTTCGATTCTTTCTCTTCTCGCTTTCTATACTCTTGCTTACCATTTTGTCACGATTTCAAATTTCTCTTTCCACACACAAACAGACAAATCTGAGTAGGGGAGTGTCTGTAACAATAAGATATGGTAGGCTAAATTTACCTGAGCACGTCACCGCGAGACAGATCGGGAATGTACTTTTGCAGGAGCTTGACCTGCGCCCCGATGAAGATGCCTCGGTACATCTCGCCGATGCCGTAAGAGATGTTCCTCAACACCAGCTTCTGAAGCCCTCTGACACAGCACAGCACACGTGAAACTCGCTAATATCTTCAGATTAAATGGCACGTTCATAACAACATACACTCGCAATCTCATGAGAGCAGCGCAACAGCCGTATTATACGTTGCAGACCCACTCGCAATAGGTGAAAATGCACGATTTATGATTTATTATTATTATTTTTTAAACACGTGTAACGTGATCAAACCATATCTTTCAAAGACATTGTGACCGTATTTGAACACACACACAAAAATTGCAAGCATAAAATGTATGGAAAATACATATTCAAGTGTTAGTGTGCGCCTTTAAGAGGCGGGGCCCGGTGGGGTGGCATGTGACAACGGCCAGTTTGTATTGGACTGCGTGCGCGTGAGCTGTGGCCGACAGCAGCTCCTGCGTTGAGTGCGCTCATCGTGTTTATGTGCTTTACTGTTCTTCCAGAGTTTGATAACCGTCTGAAGATTGCATCGGTGACTGAGAGAGAGAGAGGGGAAAAAAAAAAAAAAAACAATGCGGTGCAGTTGCGAAAGATGAACCACAATTGTTGGGCAATACTGTAATCAGTCTTTTGTTTTCTCCTGCAATACGTGCAATTATAGTGTTATTGTTCATTCCATTGTTAACTGTACACACAGCACAGTGTGTAGCTGTCATACTATATTAGTCATGACCATACCCAGTCTGTTCATAGCCCTGTATACATACTTGCAGAAATAGACACTCGTGTAGCCTTTTATTTAGACATCATCTCATGCCTTACAGCACACACTGTACACACTGTGCCGTTTAAGCTATTTAATGACTGCTTATGCACTTCTGGTTAGATGCAATCTTGCATTTCGTCGCCGTGTACTTGTGACGCGTCCTGACAATATAATTGAATCTAATCTAATTTAAAAAAAAAAATAGATGAGTTGTGCTTTCTCTTTTATAATTGTTTTGGTGTTTTCATGAATTTTTGCACCAGGTCTTGTACTGGATCACATTGGATTGCACAGGCGGGCGGACGTCATGTTCGGGGTTCTAACGGGGCTGACCTGAAGGCGAGCGCGTCGGCCATGTCTCTCACGTTGACGTCGTAGATCTTGTATCCTTCCCTCTTGAAGGCCAGCACGGCGTTGGGTCCCAGCCAGATGCTGCCGTCCATGCGCGGCGTGAAGTGGACGCCCAGGAAGGGGAAGCGAGGGTCTGGCACCTGGGAAACACACAGTACCAACAATGGAATCCATTTAGCTGAAATAAAATGTTTTATGAAAAAAAATATATGCTTTTTTTCGTAAAATAAAATAATTTCTCAAAAGTACAATAAAACAAAGGGATTTTCTAATAACAAAAATAAACACCTTTAAACTGGTTTGACAGCTTCTCAATCTGCCTAGACGAGGGCTTTGTTTGCATACAAATTCATTTATACGACTTATATTTTTCTAAAAAATAATGGAATACATATATAAATCAATCCTTTTTTAAATTGTATTTCTTTGTCAGAGAAACTGCGTCAAATTACAAATGTGATGTATTCCTTTCACCGTTTCCTCGTATCCAAGTGTAACTGTTAAATAGCCTCCTCTGAATCCGCCTGAAATGTTGCTGAGCCCAATTTTAGTTGATTCTTTTCTCCGTTCTAAATGACTTACAGATGTCCTGCTTGGAAATCCTAAACACACAGACTGATAAAACAATTCCCAGAATTCCTCCTGCCAGTAAGAGGCGATACAGAAAGTATGCACTCTTGTCTTTTTTTTTTTTTTTTTACCCCCACATGGGGCGGGAAAAGTTTGGAATTCTACTCTGACCGATGATGAAAAACATGTGGTCATAAAACATGTTATTATGTAACGTTAAAGGAAGGGGGGAAAAAATGGCTTACGGCATAGGAGTCAAACACAAGGCCCGGGGGCCAGATGCGGCCCGCCACATCATTATATGTGGCCCGCGAAAGCAAATCATGCTCGTCAACTTCCGTGATTTTTGCTAAAATCTGTTCCCAAATTCCAAATTGTCATAATAATAAACAATAATGTTGAGATATTGCATTTTCTGTTAGCAAACCCTTCTTCTACAGTAACTTAAACAATACTTGAACTATTATCCTTATCTTCTGATTTCAAAACTAGTTATCCCTCAATTTGTTGTGTAATGGTAATAATATGATTTGGTGATTAAACATTTCACTGTTCTAACGGCCCTTTGAGGGAAATCATAACAACACTGCGGCCCGAGACAAAAATGAGTTGGACACCCCTGGCTTACGGGATAAATGTTGCCTTTGACCAGGTAGTGTTTCTCCGGCTTGAGGACCAGATAGTCGCCTCGGAAAGGGACGATGCGAGGCTCCCGGCTGCACCCGGAGATCTGCGACAGGCGGTCCGAGTAGAGCCCCCCGCAGGTCAGCACGTAGCGGCAGCGCACCTCATTGCCCTGAGGGACCCCAAACCGTGCATCCGCAAAGTATTCACAATGCTTCACTTTTAGCACATTTTATGTTAGTCTTATTCAGAATTAATCCCCCTCCCCCAACAAAAACATTCTACAGGCAACACCCCATAATGACAATGTGAATGTTTTTGTTTTTTTTACATTTTTGCATGTTTACTAAAATAAATATATATTAAAAAAAAAACAAGAAATCAGAATTTTGCCTTTCATTCATTTCGTGACCACGCTTGTCCCACAAAACCCCAGTACGGTATCTCGAATCATCTTTCCCCATTGAAATTAATCCAAATGCCATTTATCCATTCTTTTTTCATAGTCATTATGGGCTGTGTGTAGAATTTTGAGGAAAAAATAGATCAAATTTGGAATAAAGCTGTAACATAACAAAATGGTGTGTGTGTGTGTGTGGCGCGCTGTGAATAAAGCGCTGTGAATACTTGTGCCTCTCACCTTCTTGTCTTTGATGGCGATTGGATATTTGAGTCCTGAAAAAGACATGACATCATCAGTAGGCATGTGTAGACGCTTCTCACATATACAGTATGAATAGAAGAGCAGATACGCCAGCAACAACGTTTTTGTTATTTTGGTTTTCATGCCGTCCACAGTTTTTGTGCGCTGACAATTTGCCCCCACTAGCTTAGTGTGTTGGAGCATGTCGTAGCTACTTTACTATCTATGCTTCTTCTACTTCTTCTTACCTTCAGTGCCCCCTGCGGGGCTCTCTGCGACCATGGCGATGTCACTGACTTCGTACTGCGTGACCACCTTGCCGCCGGCCTCCTCAAAGTCTTTGCCGTACTGCAGCGCCACCTGCCGCCAGTCCACGATGCCCGTGTTTGGGGAGTTCAGCGCCATGACGCCCTGAACGAGAGAGGCACGTCATCCTCACGCTAAGTAACTTAACTTGAGGCCTCCTCTGTCGAGCAATCAACTGAAGAAAAATAAACGACTCCTCAAGCATTTGTCAACTTATGACAAATAAACACCTCCCCTCAAGCAAATAACAACTCACTCAAGCTACCATCAAGACAAATAAACAAATAAAGGCCCCTCTCAATTAATTATGAATTTAAAAAAAAGAAATAACTCACTTCAGCAAATATTACCCTTCTCAAGCAAACATCAATTTAAGACAATTTATTAAGACAATGCCTCACTCAAATAATCGTTGAGACAAAGTGCTCCCTCAAGCAACCATGAATGTAAGACAAATAAATACTTCCTTCAAATAATCTTAAATTTAGAAAAAATAAACACACCACTTAAGCAAATATTGCCTCCATCAAGCAACCATCAACCTAAGACAAATAATCTTCCCTCCCTCAAAGTGACACAAATCAAAAACGTCCTCAAATAATTAAATGGATCAATCACGTAATCAAGACAAACTCCTCCCTCAGGCCACCATCAATTGAAGTCAAGTGAATTAAAGACAAATAAATCCCTCCTTCTAGTAATCATGAACGTAAGACAAACATCTCCTTAAACAATCATCAATTCATGACAAATAAAGCCCTCCCTCGAGAAAACATCTCCAAAGTCAAATAGACGCGTCCCTCAAGGAACCCTAAACTAAAGACAAATAAGCACCTACCTCAAATAATCTATTTAAGACATATGCCTCCCTCAAGCAATCACCATCATAAGACAAATAAACACCTCCCTCACAAAAAAAAATAAAAAATCAACGCAAGACAAACTCCTCTGCAAATGATCATCAACTTAAGGAAAACGCTTCCCTTTAGCAATCGTCAACTCAAGAATAATAAACGCCTCCATCAAGCAACCATCAATTCGAGACAAAAGAAACCTCTCCCTCAAATAATCAAACCTAACAACTTACCCTGCAGTACGGCTCTCGCTCTCTGATTCCTTTGGCGTCCACGATGCTGAGTCCTGGCACGTTGTTCTTCAGCCCTCGCTCGTATAACGCTTTGAGACGAGGGATTTCCTCCTGTTCCGCTGCCACAATGAGCTGGAACAAAACACAAGCAAGCACACACGATGCACAGACAGTCAAATAGTTGACGAAGGGAAAGGAGTAGAATAGCTAACCCGGTTGGCGTAATGCAGTGATTTTCAAAGTCTGGTATGCAAAAGAATCACTGCCCGACTACAGTTCAGTTGTCTTTAACTTTTGAGCTCAATACAGTTGCATTTTATCTTTAAGAACTTTTGTTTTTACACTTCCATACAATTAATATTTAAGTGCTGTTTTCCTTAATTGAAGTGCGGTATTATGTTCAAACTATGCATAATGTTACAGTAACTTGCAATAATAGGGAATTAGGGAATAAAACCTCTTGCTTTTGATGAGCACTACTACGCTGTATTTTAAAGTTCGTCATGATGATGGTGGTACTTGGAGAGTGACGTGATTGCTTTTTTTTTTGGGTGTTACTTGGTGTAAAGGTTAATCGAGTTCACAAAAACCTTTCCACACTTCTTGTAGGGCAGTCCTTTCTTGTCGCAGTACTCGTAGGCCAGCGCCGCTCCTCGCACGCACAGCCGAGCCTTGAGCGAGCCCGGCGTGTAGTATATGCCGCTGTGGATCACGCCGCTGTTGTGGCCGCTCTGGTGCGTGGCTGGAAAAGAGAGGGGGATGAGAAGGGAAGGGAAAGAAAAGGGGGGGGGAAAAAAAAAAAAAAAAAAAAAACATCATCAGCACTGCTCGGGGCATGAACAAGTAAATAGATGAAGAAAATTAATACATAAACTGATAGACCAATGGAAAATGTAATAGGTTAATAGAATTTCATTTCAATTCATTGAATAAATTGCCCTAAATTAATTTACAGCCATTTAAATTAGGGGTTTTGTTGACTTTTAAAAAGGCATTCTGTCAATAGAATAACATTTGGTAAAATCACTTAATTATGAAATTATAAATTCTATTTCTGTCTTCAAATTTGAGAATACAATTCCCAAGAAATTACAACAAAATTAATTTATTCCCATTTAAATTTTAATTTATTTCTTTTGTTTTTTTACTAAAGCCCACTTTTGTCATTTGTTTTCAATTTAACTTTGGCTAAGTTATTCAAACTAATTAGTAAATTAACACCAGTTTAATTAATTAATTGAATTCATATTTCAATTTGATGCTGTGTCAACCAACCCCCACCACCCGCCCCAACCACGCCAAATAAAAATGAACAAAAATTACCTTCCAACATTTCATATATATATTTTCTTTTTCCAAGAATTCAAAGCCAGACGTTTTCTCTTACAGAGCTCTTTCTCCTTCTCCAGCAGAGTGAAGGTGAGGGCGGGGTGTCGCAGGAAGAGCTCTCGGGCGGTGGCCAAGCCCACGATGCCGGCGCCCACCACGGCCACATCGCAGGTACTAGAAGACCACACACTGATTAGTCTCAATTATTAACAGGGGTGTCCCGATCCGATCTTTGAGATCGGAAATCGGTCCGATGTTAGCACAAAAAAAAAAAAAAAAAAAAAAAAGGATCGGATCAGACTGGATCTAATATCTCACTTCTATCCAGCAGTGCCCGGATAGCATGTGAGCCCACGTGATCACAACAACAGGTTGTTAAGGTGCTAACATAGTAGCAACCAGTAATAGTGAATGTTGCTTTCTTAAAAGTTGTTTATTGACACTCCAGTTGAGGTTCACTGTAAAACTAAGCAGAGATAACAATAGAATAACACCAATTGAATGTTCACATGCATCGCACACTTTCGTTCTTCGTTTTTGTTTCCAAAAATCGCAAACTCCGAGCTAACACACAATGAATGGAAAACACTGAAGAAATAATGAAAATTAGCATCGAACTTGTGACACATATCTCTTAAATTAATGAATATTGGTGCACAAACGTTTTATAAACACACACAAACAGGCAATATAACAATACTCTCTGGCATATTTTCTTCTACTTTCTTTGTTACTGCAAGTGTGTATCTCATTGCGTGCACCACACTGCCCATCAGAGGTCAAGACGTGCACAGCAGTTACTCTCTGTAACCCATTGGTCAATAATAAATGGGTCGGTCATACTACAAAATAAGTAAATTGTGTATGAGTATCGGTCAAAACTCAAGGCTGCAATATTGGTATCTGCTCGTAAGTGCAAAAGTTGGATTGGGACATCCCTAATTATTAATAACTATCCTTATGTACGTACACATTCGGAAGCATGCATGTTGACAAAGAAGTTCAACGTCCCGCTGTGCGCAAAAACGATGACACGGTGACGACCTTTGAAATGAAAAGAGGGGGAACGTCGTGCAACCAAATGCTCATTTAACCCTTACATACTTTTCGGGGCAAATTTGACATTTGGGAGCAATAAAAACAAAAAACTAAATGTTATTTTTATATCCTGGAATTTGATGATATTTCCTAAAGTGAGCCAAAATATACAAAAAGGAAAATATTTTAAAATGTCATTCTTTTGTACAAGCGCCACGAAATGTGTGCATCCTGGTCCTGTCTGGTTTTCCAAGTAGCTTCCTTTGAAACAGGCGTGGGTTTGGTTTGCAAATCAAGCACAGAGGGTTCATGCCATGGAGACCAAATACGAATTTGTCCAGGGTCCAACACTCTTTTTTTTTTTTTTTTTTTTTTTTTTTTTACTGGCAACACTTGACGTTTGCTGCTCATCCCCTCGCCTGCGTCTTCATGCGGACTTACTTAGATAGACGTTTCTATCCAAAAATGAGTTGTGATGAACATTAAAAAAAAAAAAAAAAAAACAGTTTCCCTATAGCGAAAACATTGATTAAGGAACAATCACCCATTTCAGACAGGCTATTAATAGATTTTGAAAAGATCGGTAGTTCATAATTTGAGATTGACAATTATTATGAGGATTTTCTCGTCCCAAGTGACCCGGAACAAACTAAGTGTGTGTGTGTGTGTGTACATGCAAAAGTAACAGTACATAAGGGTTAAATGTGTGCTTGTAAGAGCACACTATTGTGCTTTGGAATCCTCCACAGGAAGTCCCACAATGAAAAGCAGTGGAAAAAAGCCACTGACCAAATTAATATTGTTTTTCACTTCTTTTTTTTCTTTTTTGTTTTTTTTACTCCTTGTTCGAAATAAAAAGTTTAATCAAATACAGTTTTTTTCGGGGAAAACAAATATTTTAAAAAATACAATTGAATTAAGTAGTTTGGAAATACAATATAGTAATATGTACAAAAATTATTTACTACATTTCTATATATAGGTACATCTCAATAAATTAGAATATGGTAGAAAAGTTCACTTATTTCAGTTCACATACATCATATAGCTCTATTAAACACTTGGGAAAATACTTTTTAGAAGGAAAATTAATGCCTTCTTTCTACATTAAAAATCATTGTCATTGTTTCTTGATGGTTTGCTAGGTAATATTCTAGTTTATAGAGATGGTGAATTGTGGGTTTTGATTTGCTGTAAGCTATAACCATAAAAATTATACATATTAAAAAATTAAAAAAAATCAGTGTGTAGTGCATCTTAATCTATAGACTTTCACATTTTGAACTACCTAAATTAAAATGTTGACACCATTCTAATTTATTGTGATGTGCCTGTACATTTTTCAAATTAAATCGCCTGCTCATAAAAGTTTCTGAATCTGAAAACTTGTTTGTCCACGTTGAGTTTAAACACATAACACAGTTCACTACTGTAGTCAGGGGGTGCTATTACATAACCGTCCTGCCCCAAGAGTTTGCACACACAAGTAATGTGAAACACATGCATGCATTCTTCGCTTTCTATTAAAGGCGCATCAAGGCAATAATATATATATATATATATATATTTATATAATATATATTGTCGAATAACCCCCCGAGGAATCAAAGTTATATGCGCTACTTGTTGCAAAATGCCCTTGACAGGGAAAACAATTTGATAAAAAGTTGCTCATTAGGGGAAGTACGTCGTAATTGTACACCAGTCAAATGTCTGCAACTGAAAACAAAGAAGCATGAAAACAGAAAAGGGACTAAATTACAGTGAAAATTGTTTTTTCTTCTTACCTGTGTAAGTGTCTTGTGCAGGTGTCATGTAGCAACTTAGCGCTAGCAGCCTTTAAAGCGGCTCTCGTGCCCGCGATCCGAAACATGGCAACTACTCGTCAGAGGATCATTTTTCACATTGTACACCCAAAAAAAAAAGAAAGCAAAGGACAAAGCTATAAGTGTTTCCAGTGAGCGTCCCGCCTTCTCTTGTCACTGTCATCCTCCCCTCCATGGGTGCCAGTGGCCCCATAAAACACAAAACCCGCCCCAACTCCCGCGAGACCTCCTCATCCGACTGGCAGCCAATGGGAAAGCTCGCTTTCAGTGACGTCACTACGGCGTTAACGTACTTACAACATGGCCGCGGTTGACATATAAACAAACCCGCTCAGCTTAAAGGGTAGGTCACAAAAGTTGGACCATTTTAATTTTTTTTTAATGGAAATTCGGCAGCATAAATATGAAGTTTTAAGATGTATTAAATGTGTTTGTATTGCAGATGAGGCTGCTAGTGAAGGCGGTGCAGTCTGCTATAAAGCAAAGAGAGAGTAGCCGGAGACACTTCTGGGGCTGGCTCAATGCTGTTTTCAATAAGTACTTATATTCGTCATCATTCATATACTGTATTTATGTTAACGTGTCTGTGTTTTTCCATCTCCAGAAGAGGCTCAAATTAGGTATAAGTATGAATAACTCTCTGAACGTGTCAATCAAAAGTATGATGTTCTGGCTGTTGAATGCGTTCAAGCTTGCGTGCTTATAAAAAATTGTGCGAAATGATTTAAGGCACTTGGCCATTGTAAGAAAAAATACAAAAACGGTTATATATTTAATATATTTCTAACTAAAATGTGGTTTGGTATGACGAATCATATTTTCTGATTTTGTGTATATTTTGATAAGATCAGGTTTTAAGAACCAAGCTAAGCAATGATTAAACTTGGAGCTGTCTGTGATGGTTGTTGTTTCCAGGGTGGACTACGAGCGCATCAAGGCTGCGGGTCCCGACCGGGCGGCGTCCGAGTGGTTGCTGAGGTGCGGTGCCAAGGTGCGCTTCCTGGGTTTGGATCGCTGGCACGGAGACTACAACGCGCTACCCACCGGACCTCTGGGACGCTTCAAGATCCAAGCCATCGACGCCACAGACTCCTGCATCATGTACCGAGGCTTCGACCATCTCGGTTTGGGAAATGCTCATACGGTTGAAATCCCGTTTATCGCGGGGGGGGGGTTACATTTCAGACCCCAAATCCGCAATACAGAGTATATACATTTGTTTTCCCGTTTTACCTCTCCCACACGCTGTAAACACATTTAAACTTATTTGCGATACATTTCAATTGAATCAGTTTAGTTTAAATTTTTCTATAGGCGAAGTTTTGAGGTTTAAACTGGGCATAATATTACAGTGGCTTACAATCATTTTAATGTTGGTCATGATGGTGTTACTTGGAAAGTATTTTTTGAAGTTTGACTTGGGTGTTTGAGAACCAACTTTCCAAGTAATTCCGCAATGCCAACGTAATTTAGCAACGAACAGAACCGACTTTGGCGACATTCTCGGAAGATGAGTCGGCACCGGCGGGAGGTGAATGAAGCGCGATATAGCGGGGGCAACAATGTATTTAACATTTGGCGTCCGCCCGCCGGAGAGCCGCTCCCTCACGCCATTGTGTTGCGTTCGCGCAGAAGGTTTGCAGTACGTGGAGGAGGTTAAGCTCAACAAGTGCACGTACATCGAGGACGCGTGCTTGGAGCGACTCAGCTCGCTGGAGAACCTGCAGCGCAGCGTCTTCATGATGGAGGTGGTGTCGTGTGGGAACGTCACGGACAAGGGCCTCGTCGCTCTGCACAAACTCAGGCTGGTCTCTCTCTCTTATTTTAGTAATTATTATTTGCATAAAAAAATATTATTTTTATTCATTTGTATCAAACAATATAAATAATACAAATAACTTAATTGTACAACTAAAATTAGCTATAATTTTAAAACAAGTATTATGGTATTTAGTAATTTTTTGTTATTGTGTTTCATTAGTAATAAAAATGAGTTTAGTAATAAAAAAAAAAAAAAACAGGGAAAAAATCTATTTTAGTATGTAATTTTTGTAAAAATATTTAATAGTTTTAGTACAAAACATATTTTAGTATTTTATTGTATTACAGTAAATGTATTTTGGTATATATAAAAAAATATTTTAATAAAAAATAGTTTTAGTGAAAAAAACTTTCAAAACGTGCATTTCAATAAAGAAAAGCATTATTTGACGAGTATGATATATTATACTTCAACGTGATATATTCTTAAGCTTTGGCGTGATCTTTGCAGCGCTGAACATGTCCGACCGGACCTTTTAGTTCAAGGAATTACAAGTGTCAAGAAGTAGTAGTTCCTGGAAATTTAGGAAGAAAAAGACCGCTTTTAAAATGCTTTTGTTTTCTGTTCCCCCCGCATGCAGGAATCTAGAGTACCTGTTCCTCAGTGACCTGCCCGGTATCAAAGACAAAGAGAACACGGTGGAACGTTTAAAGACGGCACTCCCGCGCCTTGATATCCACCTGGACCTTGACTAAAAAACAAACAACAACAAAGCACTTTATACTGTTGACAATTTATTTAGAGTCAACATTGGTCCTGTTAACTTTACACCACCAAGGCTCCTCTTTATGCTCACCCGCAAACCATGCCTGTGTGCTTCCAGGGCGCTATTTTAGGTCCACAGCTTGTTTGTCATTCTGGCGATGGATTGATATTTAGCTGCTTCGTGTATCTGTTTGTCAGGTTGAATAAACAATCATCCAAAAGCATGCATTATATAGCATCATTGAAGACTCTAAATTGTCCTTTGGTGTGACCGTGCGAATGGTTGGTTTTCGAACTGTGCTCTGTGATTGGCCAGAGATCAGTCCAGGGTGTGCCCCGCCTCTCACCCAAAGTCAGCTGGGATGGTAAAGCCACTCTTTCGTTAGCCTAATAGCATAATTGCCAAAGTCATTTTGAAATGATTTCAGGGGAAGACAAATAAAAACATTCAACAGTGTCCAGTTGCCACGTTTCTATCTTTGCGGATTACTGTGACCTGGATGACTGACAATCTACACAGACAAAGAAAAAACTTTTTTTTTACTATGTACATTGGTATTTTTTGAAATGATATTGTTGCTCCAGTAGTAATTATTTGCAGATTTTCGCCTGGTCCCTACCCCGGTGTTGTTTTTGGGGGAAGGAAGGATGGAACAGATGAATGGCATTTCCGTTCATTCCAATGGGAAAAGATAATTTGAGATGTGAGTGTTTTGCGTTGCGAGCATGGTCACTAAACGTTTTACACTTGTATCTCAAGGCACCACTGTGTTAGGTCAACGATTTCCGGTCTCAACACTGCCCCTCCGCCACTGGTTCCTTGTGGTACTGAAACGTTTGATTCGAAGCCTTTAAACGGGGCACTCAAATTTTGACGATTAATTTAGCGTTTCTACAACGAGACTGCTGCAACGTCCGTAGCACCGACGTGAGAATCGTCACGACTTATTGTAAATATTGTCGTGCTGATGTCAATAAATATCATTGAGGTAAAAAAAAATGGGGTGTCCTACTTGACTTGCGGTACAGAAGATTTGGCAAAACCTTCCATGTCATTTACGAGCGGAGCGTCACGTTGCTCCTTGTCCTCTGTCATCTAGCTAGCTAATGCTTGAAAATAAGAATAATATGATGATGAAAAGATACAGACAAGTGTCAGTCACTAAGCTCCAGCACATGCTTCACTTCCTGAGTCTCGCTGATGCACCTGTAGATGTTTGTAGTTTTTAGATGTTGGGCAGGTGATAGTTGAACTTGCTGAGGTTGTGGTAGTACTTCTTGGTGTCCAGAACAGGGAGGATGCTGCTGCCCGTCAGCTGAGGCAAACACTGACGCACCACAAGCGATAACAGCATCAACGTCAGCAGTTCATATGCTCATGAAGAAATATTGCAGGAGAGGTAGTAATGTCGGACGTCATGTCAAGGCTTGATATTCACATTGCTTAAGAATACATTTACATGATATTTCCACAGTATATTTTATTTGAGTAAAACATTTCAACATTAGATTTCAGTTAAAACGTTTTGTAGTTTTATTTCATTGGAAAAAAGTAAAATAGTAATTTCTTAGTGAAACAATTGTTTGAGTAAAATGTTTTATTTTGGTGAGAAGTTATATTTTTGTTATTTCTTCTAGTAAAAAATATTTTTGTAATTTTGATTTTAAGTTAAATATTTTCTGTGACAAATGTTTTAGTAATATTTGTTTCATTTATATTAGTAAAAGAAGATTGAGGTTTTGTCGTTGGTAAAAAAAATAAAATAAATAAAAAAAAAGTACGGCTTAGTAAAAATCCTTTTGTAATTTTTATTTTATTTAAACGTTTTGTTGTAGTATTTTGTATTTTATTGAATTTGAATTATTGAAAAAAAAATAGAATCATTAGCTGTGTGTTGAGCTAAGGTTGATATTTGTGAATTTACTTCATAAAACTCTGACTGTGGCTTGTGTTACTTTCCAGTCATGTCCTTTGTACCCTCGAGGAATTTGGTGATTTACCAAATGTATCAGCTGTACATACTCAGTAAGGTTTCTTTATCTGCTAAGAACCTAATTGACCCAATGGTAGTTATTGCTGCGGCACTATACTGACCTCTTAAAAAAAACAAAAACAAAAAATTTTATTGACAAAAGTAAAATTATTTTTTGCAATAACACAAACGTGTATGTTAAGTCATTAAAAATGTAATCTGGTTAAAAAAAAACAAAAAAAAAAAACATTTTTTTATTTTATTTTAGTACAAAAATATTTGTCATTTTTATTTTATTAGCATCAAAGTACAGTATTGGATTTCAGTAATATTTGAAATGTTTTAATACAAATGAATAACATTTGATTTGAGTAATATTTTTGAAAAGAAATTTTGGTCAAATATATAGTATGTTAGCAGTATTTCTTTTTTTCCTTTTCGTGAAGCGCACGACTCACCCCGGCGGGTAGATGTTTGCGCGGCACGCGGGTCCTCCTGTTGCCGTGGCGATCGTGCACCGTGATGGCCTGTTTAGCGTTGGGCTGGTGGTTCTTGTGTCTCAGGCTGTCAAAGTAAGGATGGTGCAGCAGCTGCTCGCACGGAAGACGCTCGCTCGGGTTCATATGAAGACAAGCCTGACGACAACATTAACGATAATCACTAGTAGGATTATTACGTTTGGGTAAAATGGGCTTCCATTTGTATTGCGCTTTCCTTCCATCAAGGTATTCAAAGCACTTGTCTCCTCATTCACCCATTGATGACGAAGCATCAGGAGCAACTGGGGGTTCACTATCTTGCTCAAGGACACTTCGACATGGTCACGGTAAACTCAAACTTAACATGGCAATAAACAGCTCGGAGCCTCTTTTTTTGTTTGTTTGTTTTCTGTCTCGTATCTCGAAAAACTCAAGTCGGCTCACTCGAAGCAAACCTCTGACTTCTCTTTACAGGGTCTTTTAAATTATATTCAACTAGGTTTTTAGAGAAAATCAAATATTAAACAAATAAATAAATAAAGACAATGTGAACACCTATATGTTTTGTTTTAATTAAAAAATACATAAATGATACAAAAGTATGTCAAATACATAGCAAAAATAAATAAATTAAATCACTCAATCAAATCCATCCATTTCGTGCTAACGCTGTCATTACCTTCATGAGACTGAGCGTTTGGTGGGAGAGGTTTGGATATTTCAGCTCCAAAGGTTCCTAACAGGGAGACAAAAAAAAAAAAAAGCAAGGGCAGAGATAAAGTACAGTGTGTCTTAACCTCTCACTGGACACTTTATTAGGTACACGTGCACAATCCGATGAGATGAGATTTTGTGTGGCTCTGACCATCTCTTGAGGTTCAGGAATGGAGAGGCCGTGGAAGAATTGATTGGTGCTGAAAACTTGCTGGTGGCGCGAGATCAGATCTCCTGCAACATATTCAGATATATTACACATTAAGAACAAAAATGATCTTTTCATCCAGGGGGAAAAGATTCCATTTGATTCATATTTGGGTTTTTATTTAAAAACAAATGTATCCAGTAATATTTTGTTGCACTTAAGAAAAATATATCTATTTTAGTGATTATTTATTATAACTGTAATTTATTAAATTAGGTTTAATTTTTGTCGCGTTTGTATTTGATTTTCATGGAACAATGTGTTTATCCTTTTTCAATGTGTCTGTTTCAGAAAAACAACTGAGTAGTAGTTTTATTTTTGTTTTAGTAAAAAATATAATTTGGTATGCTATTTTAGTGAATGTTTTTAATTTATTAAAGAATGTTTGTATTTTAGTAATACATTTTAAATTATATAGTACTGTAGTATAGTATGTAGTACTTATATTTTAATTAAAAACTTTTACTATTCTTTGTCTTGATTGAATATATGTTTTAGTATTCTTTATTTCAAGTAAATTATTAGATTTACAGGTTATAGTGAAAATATGTATTTAGTTTTTTTTAAATTTGTATTTAGTTTTTTAATTTGTATTTAGTTTTTTTTTTTACAGTATGTAATTTTACTATATTTTTAAAATATTTTTCTTTCATTTGGTTAAAATGTATTTTGCAAGTAATTGTAGGTAAGTCAAAATATTTTGAAATATTTGCATTTAGTTTTAGTAAAGAACTAGTTTTAGTAAACAATTGTATTTGAATAAATTATATTTTGTAAGATTTTGTAAATCTATTTTTATTTCAGGAAATTATTAGTTTAACACAAATTTATTTAAGACATACATTTTTACTGTACCTAAGAAAATATTTGAGTACAAATGCTTTTTAAAAGTATTTATTTTAGTAAAAAAGAATTTTCATTTCATTTTAGTATTAAAATTGCATTCATTTCATTTTAGTAAAACATATACTTGAATAATTAGTGAATATGACAAAATATTTTTTTATGTAAAATTTTTTTTATCCCCCCCTCCCTTTGGAAAGTGATATTGCAGCGCAGCTGACCGAGGGTCTTGCGGATCAGGTAGAGCTGGTCCATGTCGGACTTGCCGGGCCACAGGGGGGCGCCAGAGAGGAGCTCGGCGAAGACGCAGCCGACGGCCCACAAGTCCACGGGGGGGCCGTACTGCGTGTCTCCCACCAGCAGCTCCGGGGCGCGATACCAGCGCGTCGCCACGTAGTCCGTGTAGTAGTCACACGGCCCCGCTTAAAAAGAAAAGAAAATATAAAGTGAAACAAAATAATAATAATGCAAAAGTGACTTTTAATCAAAATAGGTATTCAAAATGTTTTTTTTTTACAATTATTTTTAAATGTGGATGTGAAATTGTTTTTTTTAAATTTTATTTTATAATTCACAATATAACAAATAACTAAATGAACGAAAAAATGTAAAATATTTATTTTGAATAACAAAGTTGTAACTTTATTATTTATAATTCAAATTCACATGAGGAAATGTGAAATTGCCAGTTTTACATTTTGTTATTTTATGAATTACAATCAATTAATCAGTTGATTAAATGAAGACAAAAAATACATTTAATTTTTTCTTTACCTTATTGTGGAATGTGTGTGACAAATGGTTAATGTGCAAACATTTGCAGTCGATTTGTAATTATTTTTTTAAATCAAATATTTGGAATAAAATAATTGTTCAGTGCATGTATAAAATTGTTAATTGTACAAATCTTTCTACAAATAGATTATTTTCTACAAACCCATTATTTAAAGAGATAATGAAGAAAGAAAAAAAAATCGATTTTATTTAACCAGTTTTGGGACATATCTGGTCAATATAATCCAACCGATATTGCAGGCCAGACTTTTAAAAAATTGAGCTGGCCTGCGCCTGCATGAGAGCGAAACGACAGCGGCGTCCATTTTTCATCTCCGTGCTTACTGAGAATCCTGGCGAAGCCGAAGTCACAGAGTTTGATGACGTGCTGTTTGGTGATGAGAATGTTCTCGGGCTTCACGTCTCTGTGGATACACTGCCGTGGAAGCAGCATGGGGGCGCCCGGGGGTCAGCGGGCGGCGTGTTTTGTGCCGCCGGGGGAAAAGGAATGCTTGTTAAAAAGGAGAGGAAACAAAGGAGGAGAGCGGCAGGAGGAGGAAGAGGACGTGTGAAAGCGGGCTGGGCTTACGTTGTGTTTGTGGCAAAAGTTGACAGCCTGAAGCGTCTGCCACGTGATGCTCTTCACCAAATGCTCAGGAACACTGCACACAACAACAACAAACACTTTAAGCGTCACCGGTCGTACAGTGCTGCGCTCAAGTCTTAGTACGAGTCGATATAAAAAGTCTACACGCCCCGTGCTCAAGTGCCAGATTTTTGTGATATTAAAAAAAATAAATAAGAGACCAAGATCATTTCAAAAGGTTTTTCACCATAAATGTGGTCGAAGACCTGTATAACTCAATTTAAAAAAAAGAATAATAATAATCTTTGAGAGTGGAAGTAAAAATAAACCATGTGGGCATAGCCAATTATTACTGCATATGGGGCTGTGTTCAGAATTGAGTCAAGTTGCAGGGAATTATGAACAGTTCCAAATTGCAGTCATCCCCCCCAAAAATGTCAGGAAAAGCCTACGAGAACAGCTGAACTTCATTTCGGGTAAATCCCCGGCACTTCAAATGGTTCCAGGAATGCGTTGACTCCCGTTTAACATACTGCGTTTGAATGTGAATGGTTGATTCTGAACACTTATAATAGGGTGTGAAAGTCCAGTGGATATAAAAAATAATATTAATTCTACACACCCCTGTTCAAATACAGGTACTCTATAGCAGTCATTTTATTTTATGTATATTTGTTTTGTTTTTATATTTCAAACAGTTTCTTAAATTATAGAACAATATTTTTTATTTCAGTAACAAAATATTTGGGTATTTTATTTTAGAAACAAATATTGGTTATAATTGACTTATTTCTTTATCTTATTTTGGTAGAAATGTATTATATTTATTTTCGTATGTTAATCTAATTAAAATATGACATTTTGGTGAGATTTTCTATTTTAGAAAAAACATGTTTTTGTGTAGTTTAATTTGAGTAAAATATTAAGTTCAGGTTATGTTATTTTAGTAAAAATATCTTGTTGTAGTAGTTTTTTACTATTCATCTATGAATGTTATATTTGTTCCTTTTATTTTTGTAAAGATCTATTGGAACCTATTCAATTTTTTTTGAAAAATGTATTGCAGTCAAAATTTCATTTTATTATCATGCTATATTTTAGTAGTTCTCTTTGTTTTCGTAAATAAAGTGGCAGCAAAGCGACGACTGCCAGAAGATCACAGCGCCCAATCAGAGAGCTACAATATCCCGCTCACAGTCGTTACGAGTTGGGATTGCTGCGAGACGCTGTGATGCCTCCGCCGCCATGGTTTACCGAATAATATCGATTTACTGCCACGCTCCGCGCGCAGCTGTGTTGGCTCATGGGCCGCCATCTTTCATCGTCGCCACAGAAACGCCTACCACGTGACTCACGATTCATAACAAAAAGTCCCAAAAAGGTGGCAGGGAGCGTCGCTGCGAACATTCTCGGCGGGGCGGGTTAGTTTCCCCGGAGACTGGCAACACAAAGTTGGGAAACATACAGTATGTCACGGGGAGATAATCCAATGTACACAGCGCCGCACCGCCGTGCTGCTGTCTTGGGACATCACAAGAAAAATAATCGCCATGCTACGAAAATTAAAGAAAGAAAAAAAAAAAAAAAAAACCTGAATTGTAAGAGAATAAACTTGTACTATTGCGACAATTATTGTTATTATTTTTAAACAATACAAAAACTAAGTTTTAATATTGGAATAACAAGAGAAAAATGGTTGCAATTGAAAAAATAAAGAAACTGGACGGATGGAAGTTGTCTTATGGTTACAAAGTAAAATATTTCAAAGTGACGTGAAGAATATTCTATGAAAATAAATTGTTATATCATCAGAAAACCTGTTGATATACGACTTGGAATATTACGAGAAAAACATGATCACAATTATACGAAAATATAATAAGAAAAACTGGATTTCTACAAGAATAAAGTTGTAAAATTCAGAGAAAAATGATTCAAATTATACCAAAATAAACTTTTAATATTACCAGAAAAATGCAATTATATGAAAATAAAATAAAAGTCTGAATTGTATTTAAATCAATTTGTAATATGAGAATGTTTTGTTTTTTTACGTTTATACGAAAATAAAATTGGACTGCTATGAGAAAAATGGTCGCAATTTATAGTAAAGGAAATGGTGTTGTGTCGCCATCTGATGACATCAGGAAAAGTAAAGTGGGGCTTGGTCGGGCGTGGGGTGCGCGACGCTCACCCTCGGGGGTGTCGGTCCAGCTCGTGGAGCACCGTGTGGTCGCAGTACTCGAACACCAGGTGAAGTTTCCTCTTGCGGCGAAACACTTCGATAAGATTCACCAGGTTGCCGTGTTTCAGTTGCTGCGCACGCGCACACAGAGTAGAGTGAGTGAGAGTCCAGTAGTAAGACATTCACCTTCCTACCACTAAATCCGAAGTGTTAATAGGCGGACATAAATCTGGTGTCGCCCCCGGCAACCGCCCCCACCCGTCCCGGGTCCTGTCGCATTTATGAGCTGCCACTCCCACCCGCCGCCGCATGACTAATTAAGCAGAGCGGCTGATACTTTGACTCAATACGAGGCGGCGGCGAGCGGCCATGGCTTCAAGTTGGAGAGCTTAACTGTGATTGGAAGTCACGCTTACATCGCACTCGAATGTACAGTATTTTAAATTCATGATACAATAATATAAAGGTTATTAGTATTTAATAAACAACGGCGAATAAATGAATGCTTTACCAAGATCCTGTGAAAAGGGTTTCTTTTTCATGAAGCTAATAATAATGATCCCTATTATTCATAGTCTTCTTATTACGATTATAAACTAATTCACTGATTACCACTAAAATAATTTGTAAAAACATTGACTTTCATTTCCATAATTTTGACTTTTCTTTCAATATTTCCAAAATATTTCAATTTCAAATGCAGTACTTTATATTTTAAGCTCGTGATCCTTTTTGATTCCGCAATATACCATTTCTAAAAGACTGGCAATAAAAGTCAGAAATTGCACTTTTATTTTAGAGATTTCAATAGCTATTCAATTTATCTCAATATTTCCAATGTATTAAATATTTCCAATTTGAAGTGAATTAGCTTTTTAATGAAACTATGATTAATGACTCAAAATACTAACCCTGCCAACAAAAACATTTGAGACAAAACTTTGCAGTTTCACAGCGATCATTTGGATTTGTTTTCCTTTACACTGCCGATTTAAGTCATTTTCTTTTCAAATACGCTACTCAGCATCATCCATTTAGGAATCTACCAAGCTCATGTTACTAAAATACTGGCAAATAACACATTTTACAGCCCGTCAAAACTTGGCATCATTTGGATGTCTTCCATCTACTTTCTTGAGAAATTAACATCTCATAATAAGACTTAAAAAATGTGATAAAACGACAGCAAATTTGATTTTGTTTCCCGTTTTCCTAGCCGAAAATCTCTCTCTCGGTACATCAGCACTTAAGATAAGAAATTTCGAACGAGATGTCACTGGATTGTACCTGGCGACATGTTGTTAGATGTGAAATGCGATGCCAAAAGATGATTGTGAAATAAAATGAGGTTGACCTTGAGCATCCTGATCTCCCTGAGCGCGATCTTCCTGATGGTGGGGTCGTCCTCAGACTCTGCAAACTTCTTGATGGCGACGATCTGTCCCGAGTCTCTGTTGCGACATTTGAAGACCACGCCGTACGAACCCTCGCCGATCTTGCCCATCTTCTCGTACTTTTCCATCCTTGGCCGCGACGCATCAGCAGAAAGAAAGAAAGAAAAAAACGGAAGAAAGCTAGGACACAGAGGAAGACAATTTATTACGTATACCTACACTGTATACAGTGAAAAAAAGTAATTTACAAAAGTCATAAATTTACAAAAATCTCATTTGAATATTTCTGAAAGGGGAACAAAACCTTTTCATCATGAAAATCAAGTTGTAATGTCATTCAAAAAAAAAAAAAAAAAAAAAAAAAATCCCACTTTTGTGAATGTCGTACTAGAAAATAGTTGTGATTTTCACAAAAAATAAAGTTGGAATATTATGTGAGGTGACATTTTGAAAAGCAAATATTAGGAGAAAGTACAATTGAAACCATGTATTTACATACACTATTTAAAAAGACTTCCCCCCCCCCCTCAGTCTGCCATGAAATGGGACTGAAGTTTTCCTGTTTTAGGCCAATTAGGATCACCAAAATAACTTCTGTTTGCTAAAAGCCAGAATGAGGATTTTTTTCAATTTATTTTTAGACAATTTTTCATTACTTTCTTTAACGTGAGAAGGTTACATGCATTTCATTCGTATTTGACACCGTTGCCTTGAAACTGTTTGACGTTTTGGATATCCTTCCACAATCTTCTCAAAATAGGCTGCAATTTGTGTCCAATTCTCCTGACAGAACTGGTGCAACTGAGCCAAGTTTGTAGGCCACCTTGTTCGCACGTGCCTTTTCAGGTCTGCTCATAGATTTTCAATAGGATTGAGACCAGGGCTCTGCGATGGCCACTCCAAAACATTGACTCTGTTATCCTGAAGTCACTTTGTAACCAGTTTGGAAGTATGCTTTGGGTTGTTGCCCGTTTGGAAGACCCATTTGCAGCCAAGCTTAAACTTCCTGGCTGAGGTCTTGAGATGTTCTTTCCTCATGATGCCATCCATTTTGTGAAGTGCACCAATCCCTCCTGTGGCAAAACAACCGCCAACATGATGCTGCCACCCCCGTAATTTCAAAGGCAGCCAAAAACAGATGAACGTGGCACTTTCTGACATCTGGAAATTACACCAAAGGATGAACCAGGCCGATGTAAGTCCACACTTTTCTTCCTGATATCTTGGCTGATTTATTTTGTGTTTCCGATGTAGCATAAAGAAGCAGCGTGTTTCAGGTGTGCCTTCAAATGCATCTACAGGTGTTATTTAAAAGGTATAGTAATCTTCCATCCATTTTCAACACTGCTTATCCTGGTTAGGGGCGCCGGAGCCTATCCCAGCTGACTTCGGGCAAAAGGCAGACTACACCCTGAACTGGTCGCCAGTCAGTCACAGGGCGCATATAGACACGGACAACCATTCGCACTCACATTCACACCGTCACGGAGTGGGAACTGAACCCACGGTGCCCGCACCAAAGTCAGGCGAGTGGCCCACTACACCATCAGTGACCCGCATGGTAATCTTACTGTATGTAAACTTCTCACTTTGAAGCAAGTAATGAAAAGCGGTCAAAACAATTCTTGTCATTATTCTGGCATTCAGCAAATAGAAATAATTTTGGTAATCCTCATTGACATATCACAGGAAAAGTTCATTCTGATTTGATCTCAGACTGAGGGAAAAAAAAAAAAAAAAAGCCTACATCTTTTTAGTGTAGGTAAGTATCAGGTTTCAACTGTAAATAAATAAGATTGTAAACAACGAGAAAAGGTAAACAATTTATAAAAACAAAACAAATAAAAGTCACACTCACAAAAACAAAATTGTAGAACTACACGAAACCCATGCTAATTTTTCAAATCAAGATGTAATACCATGTGAAACAAGTTGTAATTTCACAACAATAAAGTTGAAGATTACGACAAAAAGTAATTACACAAAAACAAAAATCTATTACGTGAAAAGGTCGCAAATTTAGGAAAATAGTTAAATTACTAAAAAAAAAGTCTGAATTTTATGAAAATAACGGTGGAATATTACAAGCAAAAAGGCTGACTTAAAAAAAAAAACTTGTCTAAAAATTCAAATTTACACAAATCAAAAGGTCAGACTGAAGAAAAACTTAGCATTACAAGAAAATAGGTGTAATTTTACAGAAAGTACGATTGTAACAAGTTGTGATGTTACTTGGAAAAGTTACTTAAAGATGTCACATGACAAGAAATGAGGAATTTCATGAAAATAAAGTTGGAATAGGACAAGATAAGTCGCAATTTTTCTTTCAATAATACGAGGAAACAAGTCGTTTTGTTACCCAAATAGGGTTGAAAAATGAGAAAAGTTGGAATTTTACAAAATCATTACATTAAAAAAAAAAAAAAACTAAAAGTAGTAAAGTTCAAGAGTCAGGTTACATAAAATACATGATCAAAGTGAAATACTGCAAGTACTAAAACATGTCTCTTGAGGAGGTGCAAAAAACAATCTCAGGGTGTCAACCAACAAGCAGCACCACTGGTAAACAAAGTCACCAACAAAACAATATAATGATGAAGACCCCTTACTTTTGGAGGTGATGAAGAAGAAAAAAAAAAAAAATCTCCTGAGATGTTTTGTCGCAGAGAAACTCAAGAGGCTTCCTCCTCTCTGAGGCTCAGATGTGACGTCTGGAGGAAAAAGCCCCCAACTCACATCACACACATGCGCACACACCTTTACAAGACCAATATCCACTCACATCTTCACAATAAAATACAGTGCCATTGCACATTTAAAGTCACTAAAATTGCTCCAAGTTGGGAGAATTACTGTTGGCGCCTCCACTACTACTAAAATGGCACTAAAAACTAGACTGACATTATTTACCATGTATCAAGCGAAGAATAGTGTCCAGGAAACAAATGCTATTACATACAGTTGATGGAACAATAATAAAGTGACAGCAATGACCGGGTCTAAATTCACAAAATTGTGTCCAATGAAAATGATCCACCACGGGACAAGGGGTGTTCTAAGGTTCACGGCATTAAAATGTACCGTATGCCAAATGAAGATGGATGTCTACCCACAGGAGTAGGGCTATTAACAGTGTAAACTTTATTTTAACTTACGTGTCAAATTAAGACTGGTGAAAAGGGTTATTAGTGTTCGCTAGATTTGAATTGATCACGTCAAATGATCGACCAGGGGAAAATGGGTATTACTGGGCATACATATGTCTAACGAATATGATCAGCAAGGGGGTTATTATACGATTCTAATGTACCATGGTCAATGAAAATTGACCAGGGAAAAATGTGGATTAGTGTAAGATTTTAATTCAATTTGATTTTAATGATCAAACAGAGTAAAAGTAGTTTTACACGGTATACTAGATTTTAATTTACAATGTGCCAAATGAATATGCCAAAGCCAGTATTATGCCACAAGGCTCAAGTGACAACTTTAACTAGATTTACATTATTTACCACGTCAAACGTATATGACTATCCAGTATATGGTATGGTAAAAAAGCGACCCAAATTTTTTTATTGAAATTTACCATGTGTCAAATGAAGACGATAGTCGTGGGGACAAAGGGTACATTGTGTCACGTCTACTTGTGCCTAGTGGAGCCCCTTGTCTTTTACTTTGAAGGTGATGGCGCTGCCCTTCCCGTCATCGCCCTTGACACACCCAACTTGACATCGTCCTGATCTATGAGCCAGTCACCATAGCAACATCGAGGGAGGGGAAAAGAAGGGACTCAGTGGATTTGTCTGCCTGAAAGCTGGAACAATGAACATTTAAAAGCAGTTAGAGACAAAACAACAAATAAACTCATCAACTACACTGTACCTTTTATGTCCTGGTAGTAGGACCTTCCTGTTTGGAGGAGGTTCATTTGTGAATATTCCAAAAGGTTCTGTCACACCGAGACTAATTAGTGCTGCCCGGGAGCATCGGCAGAAGAGTGGCAGTCTAAGCAGGGGAATTAACGTCAACTAATACTCACGTCCACCTTAACACGCCACACACACACACACACACACACACACACAACAGCATGTTGACCACAGCTTTTTTTTTTTTTTCTTTAATTAAAAAAAAAAACAAAACAAAAAAACAACAAAAACAGCACATCCAGCGACACTTTTCCTGGTAAAAGGATTCAAACATTGGTTCTTTTTGTTGTGAGAGGTTTCAACATCCAAACACACCCACACAGACCATGTTAACAACAGCTCTTTTTTTAATTAAAAAAACAGCATAGGTTAAAACATTTTGCAAAGGGAATGCAAAGATGTCAACAGAAGCGTGCGTCGTCCCTCATGTTCTGGTTTTAAATTACAAAAACAAGGAAAAATGTACAAAAGTGCTTACACGGTGCAAATAAGTAGTTATATGTCTATAAAAGATTAAAAGGAGAGGGGAGGGGGGGGGGGAAACACACATTTGTACATTACGTTCAAGGTGTAAAAAGGATGGATGTGACTATGTTACAATGCAAGAAGCACCCAAAAGCTGCTCGGAAGGCTGCTGGTTATTAGGTAGTCCGACATACCAGAGGTTAATATTAATGATAATAATAAATATTGCTTAAATAACCCGCATGTGGCTCAGGTGTTTGTGTCTCGAGTCGGACTGCAGATGCTCCGAGCCAGCCTCGGGGAGCTTAAAGTCTCCCAAAAAGATAATCACCAGCTTTTAATGGCACTTATGATACCCACAAATAAGCGGATGTAAAATGTACAGGGGGGAGAGAGAGAGAGAGAGAGAGAGATATATATATATATATATATATATAGATAGATATATAGATATATCTCTATATATATATATAAAAAAGTTCTTATTTGTGAACTTCTGTTGCGTTTGGGCGTTCCTCACCGGCTCCTCGTGAGTCCAAAGAGCTGAGCAGCCTGTCAACGAATACAGAACGTGTGGCGACAGAAAGTTCCTCCTGTGTCAAAAGAACCCAAAACTAAATGCTACTCTGGTTCCACCTGGTGGATCAGTAACTGTTCTCGTGACCCGCCAGGATGTAGAGGTTGCTCAGCGCCGTCGGGTTGTCTGTGGGCCGGCTCTCCAGAACCACCACTCTGACGGGAGGGGGAGGGGGGAATAAATGAAATAAATAAATAAAATGGTTAGAATGCAAAGAGTGGAACCTAGTCGAACGCAACTACTAAACAAGGAACCAGGTCCCAAGAATTTACAGAGCATACAGTGCAAAAAGACAAAATCTTACCATGTGAATTTATCTTACTTCTGGTGAAAACATCTTACTGTACTTATTTTAAGACAGTTTTGACTTTATTAAAATGAATTACATTTTTTAAGCAAGACAAAAAAAGATGTTTAAATATACAATACCTTATTTTAATCCTGTCCAGATTTTTGTTTCTTGATTTTAATATTTGTTTACTTGTTTTGAGAATGTCATTTTTTTCAGTGCAATTAAGCGCCTGAAATAGTTGACAGAGGTTGAAGTGGACCCGCAAAAGTTTCCTCGGTAGTAGTATCCGAGTATCACGGTGGAACAACATCGGGACAGGGGTATCGCTCGCCCCACCCAGTTGTTGTGTTTTCAGCAATTGTCACCTTCCGACTACTATTTTGTACGCCGCTGCCAAATCGAAGCTGGCCTTTTCCCCTTGAGTTGCAGTTTTGTTTGAAAGGAAGGAAGTTAACCCAGAAATTTTCCACCTCCCGAGGTAGTATCAGAAGCCCCTTTTCACACTGCCCACCAAAGCCTGACTGTCACTATGTCACTTTTCCCTAGACAGAATGGGGGTATAAAAGTCAACCGGGCAGTTTTCGACCTTCTAAGGCAATACCAGAAGCCCCTTTCCACCCCTCAAAGCCGGCTTTTTCCTCTGTCGCTGTTCTGCGTGAAAGGCATCGAGCGGAATAGGGGATGAAGTCGACCCGGAAACCTTCCACCTTCTGAGGGAGTATCAGAAGATCCCTTTCACTGAAAAACCTCAAAACCTTCTTCAATTTACTGCCTTCGGAGATTGCGTTAGACTTGGGGACAGTACGACGTCTGTGTGAAGGGAATAGCGGAAAGTTGGGACAGGGGTGTAAAGTCTAACACCCGTAACTCACTTCTCCTGCCCTGTTGTGCTGAAAGCACTTCAAGGCCACACAACAATTTCGTACGCGTGATCAGCATAAAGCTATTATAGGGTACACCTTTAGATGGTAGGAAGGCGAGCTGGTAAAGTACAGTCCACTCTTCCTCATGAAATTACATAGGAGGCGTGAAGGCACGTTCAGAGGCAGCTGGCACGGGTTGACAAAGACGGAGGCCAGTACCAACCTGTCGGATCCCAGGAGGCGGAAAACTCTGCTCGGGTCACAGATCTCCTGCGTCACCTGTGAATGAACACAGAGTTACATTTAGAAGAAGGAGAAGAAGAAGAAGAATCACCTTGTATTGTCATGAACATGCATGCATGCACACTAAACTTGTTCTCTGCATTTTACCCATCACAGTGAACACATACACATGTTAGTGGAACACACTGGAGCAGGGGGCAGCTGAAGTGCCCAGGGAGCATTTCGGGGTATCAGATACATTTTATTACTTCTTTACGACAAACTGACATCAAGTTGAGAAATCTTTCAACGCAATTGGAAAACAAATTGGGGGAAAAGTTCAAATTTCATTTTAAATAACTTAGTGCCATTCATTTTTGCAATTTTTATTTAGCACCTTTTAATGTTTTTAAAACCGAGCGGACACCACATGGTTGGTTGTATAGTTGTTTCAACACCCACACTTGTCCAACTTCAGTCATAATTCTCAGTTAGCGGTGAAGATTTTGCTACAGTGTTAAGTATAAATTTGTAACAGACATTACATAATGTATTGGAAGGAAAGTACAACTTTTTCACAACCCCTAGGTAACGGTTTACGACTATAGAATGTGACAACTTAAAAATTTCCTTCTACCTATGTATAATACGCAGCCTAGATTTTCAATGAAATTTTGAGGGGGAAAAAAATGCATATTCAACAAGAGAAATTACAGTACTGTTTTGTACAAATAGAGGTTACAAATTTTCAACAAAATACGACAGCCAACAGTAAGTGGGGCTTGGGCCTTGTTCTAACAGATTCCCGTTGTGAGTCTCTATAGAATGCTCCGTCTGCGTGTACACACCATGTAGCCAGACACTGTGTGTGTAAAAGACGTCGACATGAAAGCTGGCCGGCTGACGCCAGGCGGAGCGGGCGGGCGACACCAGCTAGGTGTTAAGCGCTCGGCTTGGACAGGGAGAGATATGTGATCCGGTTCTCTGGTGTTGACAGAGGTGGCCGGCGGAACAAACTCCCATCGAGGAGTTGCTCAGCCATGGAGGAATCATACCCGAACAAAAGCTGAATTATTTAAAGCCGCTCCCTGTTGTGTTTATGACGACGCATCAATTTTGCATGGAAAAAAAAAACAAAATCCAGATGGCGGCCAAGCGAGCGGCGGTATCACTTTTCATCAAAACAAAATGCTTCACCTCACTGCGATCTCTTAAACCCTTATTGTGAGCGAGTTCGGCTAGTGATAAGGTTCACATTGACGACAAGTTCATTACCTGTTGCGCACACAGTCACCCGTCTCACCTGCACGCCAATGTTTAAACATTTAAAAGACAATACAAAAAACACAACTAGCGACACATTTGCTGCATGCAGGGATTATAATTTAAAAGCAGAAGTCATGGATAATTGCAGCTTCAAGACTTCCCCTATAGTTACAAAATACAATTGATTTTTGGATGGTCAGGAGCTAAAAAAGGTAGCACTCTCGATGATGAAAAAGCTCGGTGGGCAAGAGAGCACAGAGTGGGCCGTTTGTGCCCACCCGACCTAGAGGGACGTGAGCAACTCTGTCAGGTTGTTTTTACCTCGTTCGATTTGAAGCTCTTGCCCTGCATGCCGTGCTTCCAGAAGGCCAGAACGCTGTCCTGCAGGCACACTAAAGGAACGAAAAAAGACACGGATTCTGACTTGGTCAAACAGAAAGAAGACTCAAACTGACAGTCAAGCAGGGTACACACTTACTGACAATCGGGCCAAATACGAGGACTTTCCCCTCTATTATTATTATCTATCATCAAATGTCTCAAAGATTATCCTGTCCAATTATTCTGTGCTATTGGGTGTGCAAAGACACCACAATGTGGACAAATCAGAGCCAAGCTGTTTTTGCATTTAAATTGGGCAAGATTAGTGATCCAATCAGAGCAAAGCTCATTTACACGTCGCACAATAACCAGAAAACCAACCGTCTGCAATGCCAGGTGGAAAAAACAAAAACAGCTCGAATAGCTTGAAAAAGGAGAGTATCGGCATTTTCCAAAATTATCATACAAACACGATAAAAGGATATCAATGATGATCAAAATCAGATAGAAAAACAGTGATGGAAGCAGACTTTTAATTAAGATGTTTCTGTGTAGTGCACCCTACTTTTTCATGCAGTGAAAAAAGCAGCAACAAGTAAAATCCTACCAACTGATCCGATGCCGAAGTCAAAACTGAGCTCAGACGCCAGCTTCTTGTTGGACTTTAATTTGCCCTGAAGGTTAACGATCTTCAAGTTTTCTGTGCGGAAAAAAAACAAGATAAAAATGATCCAGTTTTAGACTCTAAACGGAATGATGACAACAGGATCCACTTACGGTCCAAACACACCAACACGGTGTCTCTTTCCAGCTGCGTGACATGGATGGCGTCCACCTGCTGATTACCTGCGAGTAGAAATAGTGTGGGAATTTCGGGTGGAAGTATTATGGCCAAAAATATCACAATTAGTAGTATTATCACAATTAGTACAAGCAATGTAAAACAAAACAAAATCACAAATACACACCTAAAGCCGTAAAGCTCAAGGCACAGCAACGATATTTTGAAAAGAAAAAAATAAATATATGTAAACAAAACAAAAAAAATGACCTTACGTCCCACAAACAAATTAAAGGCAATTTTAACAAAGTGCAATAGTAAGATTTCAAACTAACAATATTCACAAGGCTCAAAAACTAAAGGGCTACATTCAAGCTTTGCTCCCCTCTCTCTCTCATCTACTGACAGCTTCACATATGGAGAGAGAAAAAAAAAAACACCTGTACCGCAAGTAAGTTAAATACCAATCTAAATGGAGTTCTTGTATGTTTTAAATGCAAAAATAGTTTTATTTACAGTACTTTGTTACAGCTGTGGTCTACTGTTGTTCAAGTGCTCAAAAAAATAAATTTGATATGAGTTGAGAATTTGAAACAAAAAAAGTTGGAAGATCCGTCATGAAAAAGTCACCAGAGGGGTCAAAAAAAATAAATAAATAAATAAAAATAAAAAGTCACTACGGTGGAAATGCTGCATCACTTTTGTACAGAGGCAGGACAAATTAAGCTAAATGCGGTATTAACGACCATTAAAAAGTTAAACGGAAAAAGTTGTTAGATTTGTCATAACTAACTTTTTGGAAAAAGTCACAAGAGGAATGGAAAAAGCCACTAAATATACCATTAAAATTGCGATGTTGGAAACTGCATCATTCTCTTAAACGAGCTACTCACTTTTTTAGGGGGAAAAAAAGTCACTAGAGGAGAAGGAAAAGTCCTGCTTCATCCCTAAACATAAGTTTAGTATGAAGTACTTACTGGCTCCCATTTCAGTGAACCAGGAAGAGCAGGAGTTGAGGTTGATGGTCTCGAAGCGCACCACCTGGCCAGGCTCGTCGCCCTGGCTGATGGCCACGCACAGAAGTGGGTACTCCTGTTCAGGCACCACCAACATCTCGAACACCTTCAGCGGGCTGGGAAGTGGGAAGTCAAAGTGCTGCCAGAACGTGGGACACACACGACACGAGTGTTAAGGTTGATGGGTCGTGCAGGGGATTTCGCATGACGTGCTACTCACCTTGATGAGCATAAACCTCTGCATGGGCTCATACCACTGCAGGAGGACAATGCCAGACTGCAGCGCTCCACATAGGTACTTGTGGCCTGTGTACGGGTTCCTCACTGTAAAGTACAAATTCTTTGTTACGGTACATAAGTAGATTTTTCTGGTATGTGTACTTGAGTATTTTTTTCTGAACGACCTTTTCCTTTTACACCCTACATTTGAAAACAGATTTGGACCCCCTCTAAAAAGAGAGGACTTATCTCAAGGGGTTGCTCCATAATAATAAGCGTCTTACATATAAAATAGGCTTGCTACTTTTTTCAACCGCTGCAGATGACACAAAAAATTACGAAAAATGAGGTCGTTGTAAGGTGTATTTTTTCAGTTGTTATTTACCCAATTTTTGAGCATTTTTTTGTTAGCCAGTTCCCAACGTTAAAGTTATGGAACGTTGTATTGATAGTGTGTCTCATGATATATTCTTTTATTGTTAACTATAAAAGGAAACTATTTTGTGTGGAGTTTTAGTTTTTTCTGAAGTGCCAAGTAATCAAAATAAGTGTTCAATATAACTGACAGTAAAATAAATAAATAAATCATTTTGACTTTTTTTACTTAAAATACACTTTATAGAGTCTGTACTTTTACTAATGTAAAATTGAGTAGCATCTGTATTTAAGTACACAGAGCGAGTACTTTTTCCACCTATGCTGTTCAGGCACATTTGAATAAGATGGACAAATAAAAGCACAAACGGCGCAAGGGGGGGCTCACCGATGCAGCACTTGTGACAGCCCTTTGTGTCGGGGATCTTGGTCGTCAAGGCGAACCGCCTGAGGGGACAAAAAAGCGCTCTGTCAGCCGCGCTGAAAAGAGTCCACGACGTTGTGCCGAGCCGGACAAAGCTTCCACTTTAAAGCAAGTACGCTCATTTTTCACACAAGCAGCAGCTGGCAAAGGAGCACAACAAGGTGCTGATCAATTTGCAGAAAAAAAACAAACAAAGTTGATTGTCAAGTTACTTCAAAACAGCATTTACCCATCAGAAATAGTAGAGAGGCAATTAATCCGTGCCAGGCTCAAACTGTCTGCATCATAAAAAGCTTTAACTGTAGAGGCGGTGTTTTAAAGGGAACAAATATGGAAACTTGATTGGGTATATGGTTACATTTGAATGAATTTCTTTGATGTATGCAGAAATGTGTGAATGTCTGTGTGACGATTTATATTCCCACTGGCCAGTGGAGGAGGGTCGGATTACCTGAATTTACCAAAACTGTCGACAGGAGATTGGCATGATGTAACAAACAAATTAACTACATTTCCTTGGTACATACAAATAAAGTTGCCTGTGAGGTAACTTTAAGAAGACCATAATGCAAACATCATTGAGCGACTGTCACCTGGGCAGAATCTTGTCCGGGAAGCGGTGGGTCTGGAACTGGGCAGCCAAGCCAGGTTTCTTCAGCTGCTCAAAGAGCCCGATGAGATTGTGGGAGTACAGCTGGAAGTTTTTCCCTGTGGGACAATCCACCGCCAGACTTAAATGGTGGACATTTTTGTAACGCTGTCGCCAAAGAACAGCGCCAGCAGCTCAGACATTTAAGCGAGGTTAGACGTGAGCAGCGGAACAAGTGTGACGATGGTGTGAAGCACCATTACCTTCTGATGAAGCCGGTTAGTAGAGTGTCAAGTGAAGCCAGGCGGTAGGAGGGTGGACAGTGGTCAAAGGACAGGAAGGAGAAGAGCGCAGGTGTCAAGCAGGTCCAAAGTAGATCTCATGATTTGTCATCCCATAATCCACATCAAACAGACACAAATGGTTCAGCCATATGAGGAGATTTTGGTTACACGTTAAAAGCAAAAGGTGGACCCTGCTATTTGCGGGGGATAGGGACCAGGCCAGACGGTGAATAGTGAAAATCTGCGGATAATTGACGGCCATTATAATTGCATTGAAAAAAATATATTTTTAACACCCCAAAAATGTGTTTAAAAGTTTCTTTTAAAAAATGAAGCGGGGATAAACCACAAGCATTTTGGGGGGGGGGGAAAGTGTTTTTTTTTGGTTGCTTTTTTTAAATTTTATTTTAAATTGTTTTTAAATTTGAAAATAATCCATAAGCAAAACCGAGAGTATCCGGGGGGGCTAATTTCATGTACAATTAAAACTGTGAGCATTTACTGGATTGAAACATTTTAAGATGTTTGGTGCGGCTCCTCGATGTGCTTCAAAAACACAAAATCTCCAGGAGTCGAGTTGTAGAGAAAAGTGATCTCTTCAAACCTCATTTCACATTGCTAAAGAAAACTGTCTGGAAAACTGAACTTTCAAGATGTTGTCAAGGTCCAATCTTTGGGCAATATTAGCATTCAGGTTTTATAGTGAGTCATCAAACATTGCCACTAAGTTCCACCCATAAAGACAAACTCACAATCTCGCGTCACAGTATCTACGAACTAAAGTAATTTAAAGTTAGTTAGAGATGAGAAAAGGGAGGCGAAGCAAGTTTGATTCTAAACCTACAAGGTTCTATAAATTTTACAAACGTGAGCAGCTCTGGAGAGGCTCACAGATCACACAAAAGGGAAAAAAAACATCTATTTTCAGGACGGGCGGTGTCGCCAGATAACGCAGGACAAAAGCAGCGGTGGCTGATGACGGTGAACGGTAACGCAGGCCATCGCCATTTACCCGATAAAGACATCAGGTTGTTGTTGATAACATACAGCCACGTGCACTTCCTGGGGAACAGCTAGAAGGAAACAAAGACGATGTATAACCAACGTAGCATTGTGACAGCAGAGAGATTCAGCTCATACTTGGTCACTAAGGCTGGATTTACACCGCATGGTCCATGTGACAATTAAATTATATTGCTCTCAAGTGGCTTAATTGTGATATAAGTTAATGTACAGATGTACATATCGAACCCGGTATCTTCCAAATGGGGGTAAAAATCTGATACGTGTTGGATAAGTGCCAATGCGAGTGCAGCATAAAATTGCAGATGGGATTTACTGCATCAATGTCAGTTTCAAACAACAAATGAAAAAAAAAAAAAAAACACTCGCTGTAAATCTAAATTACAGCCAAAGCATAGGCAATTCATCCATCCGTTTTCCAAACCACTTATCCTCAGTTGGGTAGCAGGTATTGACAATTCAATATGGTCCAAATAGTCTCCAGCCCATTAACTATGAAGCAAATACAGTGCATTAGAAGTGTATATACAGACCATTAATTAGAGCCTAATTATGCTACATAAGAGGTCTAAATGAAGAAAATAATTGCAGATGGTGGCCAGTAGAGTAATGTGGGTGTCACCTTCACTTAAATCTGCGAGGGCCAACTGTGTAACGAATCTGTATTAGTTCATGAATTCTATTTAATTATGTTATTACTATGTTTTCATAAAGTACAACATTAAAGTGTATAGTTTTCCCCTCATTAAAAACACATTAAATTAGTTTTTATTTGGGGGGGGGGGGTCAACTGGAACAGATGCATGGCATTTCCAATCATTCCAATGGGGAAAGATGATTTGAGATACAATTATTTTAAGTTATGAGTGTTGTCTAGGAATGAATAAAACTCTTATTTAAAGGCACCACTGTATAGGCATTAGATCGGGTTTGAGCACTTGGACCTGCAGCGTAAAATCCAGCCTACAAATTGTATAACAGGCTTGATTCCAGTTGACTTTACCTGCTCCATTGTGGCCTCATGCAGCTCGTTCAGATTGAGCGTATAGATGCCATCTTCTGTCCCAAAGATCAGGTACTGGTCTATGAGGGGAATGTATAATACATGCGTATCAGGATGGTGTAAAAAATATGAAGCAGGTGGTGGCGTGACATTGGACGTCATACCTTTGGTGTCCGGATGGATCCAAGATGTGGCACAGTTGATCTTCAGAGGACACCCGTCGAACACTTTGGAGAAACAAGCACCCATCTGCCAAGAAAAGCAACATAGTTTTAAATACACTCAATTGCTAGCGGATGTCGTGGCTAAAAAGAACAGCTGTATGTTCTATACAACGTTATACATAAAAATCGCACAGCAAACCACCCAAAAAAGTCACAGAAAGTATACTGAAATTATGATGAGCTTCTCTCAATTTACTCATTCAGTGGGAAATCTTGGCCTGTTTAGTTGAACAAACTAGCTAACCATTGCTGGCAAAGATTGATGACCAAAGATATACATTTGTAGTAAGTAAATAAAAATGTTCAGACCAATTGAGTAAAACTGGATAATTCCCCGTGGCACAGTGTTTGGGAATTAGTGCTGTACCCAATGTGAACTGAACTGTGACTTCAAACTCAAGTTAGCTCCCGAACATAGTGACTTTTGAAACACTGCAAGCGTACAATGAGGCGACTAAAAGTGTATTATGAGGTCAAGAGGCATCAGAGTGAATGCAGACGGTTCACTCACCAGCACTTTGGGTGTGGGCGGCAAGCCATTGATGGCGGGTTTCTAGCGTTGAAGCAGAGAAGAGAAAACAGTGACGATTTTCTTAGATTTAGCTTCCAGGTAACGCCCCGACAATCCAACAAACCAGCAATGCAAGGATGCACTTAGAGTGCATCCGGAAAGTATTCACAACACTAAATGTGGAAAACGTGAAGCTCTGTGAATACTTTCCGGATGCACTCTGTGTCTTCAACGTTCAGCGTGCTTGGCCATAAAAACAAATTTGACATAGAAGAGGTTGGAAAACTACATACAGGAAAATCCTTCTTCAGCTTCCGACACAGCCGGTGGGGCGCCGGCTTGGGACTGTCGCCATTGACGCTTCCGTCCGAGTCGTCGTCTGTGGGAATGACGCAAAGGCATGAGTGTTGTTGGACATCATTGGACAATCGCATGTAGAGAATCTTTAAGGTCTCCCTCACCTTTGCATTCACACTTACTGACAGCTTGGTAAAGAAAAAAAGACCGATGAGCACTTTCAACATCAATTTTTCAAGGTTTTCTTGGAATTCAAAGTAACAGCAAAAGGACAAATTCAAATACAGGTGAACCTCAACAAACTACAATATAGCATATACTACAATATCGGGAGAGCATATTTTTTTATTTCAGGAGTTCAATTAAAAAATATAAACTCGTATTATATAGTCAGTTCACAGAGTGAAATCTTTCATGACTTTTGATTACAGTGAAACTCCACCTAGTCGCAGTTCGCTACTCACGGCTTCACCTGTGTTTTTTCTATGAAACCTACCTATTCGCGAGAAAACACACAGTCATGTTATTCTGCCCACTTTCTGCAACACCCTAAGATGCTACAAGATGGCTGCTGTTCTAGCTAGCGTGTTCTTACCTTGGTCTGAGGCATGAGACAAGAGCCCGGGGCTGCTGACGCTGACCGAGAGGTAGTCCGGCGAGGCTCTCCCGGTCTTGTTGCAGTGTTCCGGCGTGCTCCGGCGTCTCGCAGCCTGGCCTGGACCGTTCTCCACGTTGGGGAAGCGCCGCACCGTAAGCGAGCGCTCGTCGTTGTGGCCCCCCGCCTCCTCATAGTGGCAGTGCAACGGGGGCTGCGGGTGAAGAGAGCAATAAGTCATTTTTTGCAAATAGTAGCAGAGGATGTTTATTTACTCGACTGCAGATGGGTGGAGGGCACAAGCCGTATAGGACAAATTCTGCTCCTCCGACAGTTTTAATACAGATAGTCAGTTTTGGGCAAATTACTTTAAATATCTCAAAGACTTCAGATTTTTGAACAGGCTTCATGGGCCAGCTACACAGCATAGATGAATACTTTATTTAACTATTATTGATTGAACTTTAAACCACAACTGGTAGACGTCCTGTGGGCCTTAACGTATTTTTTTCACTAGTAATTTTTGAGCGGAACGGTAACAGCATCTTCATGACTGAAAAAGTAATTACCTAGACTATACGTTATTGACAAAAGTAACAGTTAGTAACGTTGTTTGTTTAACACTGTTACTCCCATCACTGCAGATAGTATAGTTTGTCAAGTGTAAGTGGAGTTACTGATACTGTAAGTCATAAATACAACATTGTGGAGTGACCACACATCCGTCTACTGCAATTATTCCCAACCACTGTGCTGTGAGAGCTCATCAGATGTACCACAGCAAATTATTTTACTACAACTGTATATTTGTTCATCTATCTATTCCAGCGACGTATAGTGACAGGCATAACAATGAATGCTACTACAGAAGTACATTTAACCCGTGTATCCACCTGTTGCCAAATATACAACAGAATAAGTTAAAATAACTTCCTGCGAGTATATCAGCTTTGTGTTTCACTAAACAGGCTCAGATTTCACACGGATTAAATAAATTAGTGAGTAAAAAAAAAGATGACATTATTACTTTAGCGTACAGTGGAACTACATATGGCTAACCGAAGTGCCTATGTGACGGTCATGTTGGCAGAGGCGACATTCCCATTAAATGCAATGCATGGAGATTAGTTTAGCGTCGCAACTGGCGCACAGCTCAAAAGGTGCGTGTCGTATCAACCTATTCATATCTATGGCTGTTGTTTACTCTTTGTGTCATCTCCCTTCTCTATGGCATCCAATCGTAACGTAGGTGGGAAAAGGAATCGCGGAAACCTCGCGGCTCTGGAAAGCGACTCCCCGCCAGCACGCCATTATCACCTCTCCCAAGCATCAGCGATCACAGCACTTTTATGGCAGTATTAGACCATCGCAGCAATGTTGAAGGTAAGCTTAGGCAACTTTAAAACTTTTCAAACATTAAACATAATTTTTTTTAACCATTATTTATTACTGTGCTGGGTGTTTTTAGGCCACAAAATGTGCTTCAAATCAAAGGACAAACGCCTTTAACAGACGGCCCATCCCCCTCTTAGTCCGTTAAAATTGAGGTTCCACTGTGTATATTTTTTGTGGCATTTTTGTTTGGTGGTGTGCCATGCGATTTTTCTCAAGTTCTCTGTAGGTGCTCCTGTTTTGGTTGGCAAATGGGCACGGCAGTTTAACACTAAAACGACGAGCCTGGAGGCAGAAAAATAAATTTCCACCCCCTCTTCCTAACAGATTTGAATACTGTTTGTGGGAGGCATTTGTCTTCTGTGATGACACAGCTGACGTCTATTAGCTTGTCGGACACTTATTCGTGGAATGGTGGTTTGTAATCGGCGCTAACCTTCGGGGGCCGAGGAGGAGGATATCCTGGCTTGAGTGTGGATCTGAAATGGGTGGGGGGAAGAATAAATTAGGACCTCAATAAACGACGTCATTTGAAAATACAAGCCGGCCTCAGTGTTAGCTAAACCTGCACAATTGAATGAGATACAGTTTGTCCAAGGGAATCAATATATCAATGTCTTTATAATTGAGGTTGTAGTTTTTCTTTTAAGTAGGTAATGCAAGTGCAGCTTTGGCTTCCCTTTTTCTAGCTACATGAAAGCAAATGACAGTACTAAATGTTTGAATTTTTGATGCCTCACTCTCATTAAAGCTGTGTGGTGTGTGCGTGTGTGTGTGTGTGTACTGCCGCAGCCAGTGATTAAACGCGAGCGTTTCCTCACAGTTCCACTTCGTCAAAGGCGTCCTGCAGGTGAGCGACGTGTCCCCTGCAGCGAGTAAACAGGTGAAGCAGAATGAGAGGTTACACTCCTCGGTGGCGTTCCGGGACCAACGTTGATGGTTAATTAATAAGGGTCATAAAATAAATGCTGTTGGGAGAGGGGTATGGGGGTGTCCACATTTTTGGGGAGGGAAATGTTACATGGTAGTCCAGTGATGCCAACCCTCACAGCAACCAGTGCAATGACATAACGGACAGCTACTAGATCCTTCCTTTGCACGTCATGTGTTCTCCTGCCACACAGAATGCATATATTCTGAATTAATGTGCACATACCAGTTGTGTGTTCACCCGCTCACAGTTGTTACTTTATCCTGCTTCAAAGTGCAGCAAAACGTAATGGACATTTGAGGGAATACCGGCTTTATTCAAATCTCCAGTGTGGGCAAATATCTGTTTCAGTGTTGAATAGAACCACCACCACCAAGTTACGGACCATACCGTGGGTTACCTGTACCCACCACAAAATATAGCGACTTAATTGCTAATTTGGTAATACTCACTCTGCTTTTGTTGACTTGCTCTCTGTTCGCAGCCCTGTTGTTAATGTCAGCAGTGCATGTCAGCGGGGACGCGCTTTGAACTACGGAAGCTGTTAAAAACACTCCTACATAAAAAATAAAATAAAAAATGCCGACAAATGAACTAAAATTAATCAAAATCGATTAATCGTCCAGCCCTAAGACCGTCAGAATTTTTTTTTTTTCATATAAAGTTATATCAGAATAGGGCAATTTGCATTATACTTCCATCCTTTTAGAGATTCGGAATGTCCGCAGTTGTACTGAATTCTCCTGGGAAAACCAGAAGGGTTGGCATCGTCTACACTTCAAATATTCACCTGATTAAAATTTGATTGGGGTGTTTGCAATGACAAACAACACAAGCTGCTTGTGTGCTATTTAAACTAGCATCTAGCTGGTTACAAAACAGTTGGAAGATGTTACAGTGAATTGGGAGTGAGTGTGTGGACTAATGGATGCACACTACAGTTGAACACAAGCAACAAGTGTTAAGCGTTACCGTTGGAACAACTCGTCCTCAACGCTTTTGAGGAGACTCCTTCGGTGGGGGGGAACGAGGTGAGAGACGAGACAGGCCGACGGGCAAAAGAGGGGGGGGAGAGACGGAGAAAGACAAGCAAAGCAAAAGGGAGACGTAAGAAGGAGCCTGCGTACTTGCAATAAAAAGTAAAGAAACATACAGCAAGCAGGGGGGAGTTCATGCTCATTAAGAATCAGTGAGTCAAGCAATCATGAGTTTAAACACTTCATTGTGGACGTGCATGGGGGAGACAAAGCCAAATTAAAAAGGTGCAAAAAGAGCAGTTGCCTTGACGACGGCCCCCGAGGGCTTACCTGGCTGTTATTCCTCCCTCGGCAAACGGGCTCCAGGGGGACGGGAAGTCATTATCTTTACTCACATCCTGTGGAAACACACAAGCAGAAATAGCAGCGGCTTGATACACCTGCACGTCGGCGCCATTATATGCCTTTTGATCCTCACCATTTCCGAATGGGCCTCAGTTTCCTTCCGCAGCGGCGGTTCAAACTGCAGCTTGTCGACTACCAACGAAAATAAGATGCTTTTTAATGGTGACCTGCTTACCTTTGACACAAGAGAGCATCAGTGATCAACACGCACGATACCGGAAATTCAACATTAGTCCCTTTCACACTGCCTGTAAATCACAGCCTCTTAGGTTATCATTTTCCATGTCACTGTACTGTACAGACCTTTTTACCATGGCGTCACACGTACTTCCAAGTCGCAAAAGCTCAAGCGAGCACAGATGGCACCACTAGTAAACAAACCCTTTTATGTCATTGGTCCAAACCAGTACGATTGAGAAAATAGGGTTAATGGCTTGAATGATCATTTTAGCCTTCTTCTCTACCGTCAGTCAAAAAGATGTTACGTAAGGTACATTTCTTTTTTCAACAGGTAAGGTGATACAAAAATGTGGTGGAAATACAGACATAGTACAAGTGCTTGTAAAGCATATTAATACATTTGTTTCTAAATGCATTATACATATTTGAAGATAATTGGTGAAAATGCTAAGAAGACTGAGAACTCTGTAGTACTGAATTGTGAAGATATGGCGTTCAACTGCCTTTCACCAGTTCTGTGTTCCTGATTTTTTTGGGGTATGGCTATAACAAGCTGTCAAGCCAGTCACCGCTGCCAATGAGGCTCTCTAAAGGAGCCTCGCCAGCGCAAAGCCCAGGTGCATGTGCTGGCTCTCCTCCTTACCCACAGGTTCCACTAGATTCATCGTGATTTTTTTCTAAAGGGAATTTGAAAAAATCTTTGGAGCATATCTGGCAGTGCAACACCAAACAACACCTAGTGTCCTGGCGGCGCCTGTTGTTTACAAACTTGAAAAGATCTATAAACTTCACTGAACGGAATGAGAGGACGAAGAAGGGGATGCATACGAAGCATGTATCAGAGCCATAACAGGCGGTTTGATAGACGCGTGTAAGGCGGATTCAGCAATGCGTGTATCCCACCTTTGCTGGATTCTTTTTGGAAACATAAAATTGAATAAACGCTGGTTTTTCTATTACATCTCATATGCATTTTTTTAAGCCCCTTTCACACTGTGTACCCCTGATCAGTGTAAACGGCAGATGTATAACGGAAGGATGAAGCCAACCCAGGATTTTTTCTGCCTTCAGTGGTAGCATCAGAACTGTGACAAATGCTGGGCGATACTATTTGTGAGGGGGTTTTGTGTCTCTCTTTTCAGTGTCACTGTTCTGTACAAAGAGATCTGTGTGAACACGCAGTGGTGAAATGATCCCATTTTCGCCAGGTTCTGAGTAGAAGGCACAGGCGGATAAACGTTACAGATATTACAGGGTTACAGAAGGATCTCTGTGTAGGCTGCTAGCGTTAGCCTTGGCGCATAACTGTGTGAAAGCGAACATAGCTTTTGGTTCATCCCAAAAACTGCAGATTGACTACAAACAGACCTAAAAAGAAAAAAAACCTTGTGCTTCATTGACTTATCATGAGACCTCAACACTAACCAGGTCTCAGGAAATACTAACAAATCTCACATTTATCTCAGTATTGAAGATCCAATATAAGCAAGGTCAGATGGAAAAAAATTGAGTGTTCCAAACCATGAGTCAACTCTACTGCAGTGTCAACAACAAAACAAAAAAAGCAAGAGAAAGTGCTGAGTCAGGTATGAGTCAAACGTTAGGATCCCATTAGTCAAAGGTGAAACAATGCTATATCTGTCAGTCTTGTCAGAGAGCCACACACATTTTTTAGGGAGGAGGGTTTACGTGTCACAACAAGACCACACGATAGTGTGGACGTTACAAGACACAAACACGCGTCGTCTCGCTATGCCGCCACTGACCTGCTTGGCTCCCTTGAGGGGATCGCGGCCCTCCTTGCTCTGTCCAATTGTTTGCTTCAAGGTGAGAAAGACACATTGAGGAAGGGGTGTGTGCACGGGGGTGCTAAATCACGCAGAATGGAGCGCGGGATCAGAGACAAAGATGTCCATCTACGTTCTATTGTGCTATTCTCACGCGCACACACACGCGCGCGCACACACACACACACACACACACACGTGCGCGCGCTGTGGTCTGGAACAGTGCCAGTGCAGAATGAGCGGTAGTGGGACCTCCAGTGACCTAAACAGCTGGGCTGCTAACAAGTGAAGGTATGCGGGTGGGTTGGTGATGGATTTGGGGACTTTTTTTTGCCTACTTACAGGCCATCTCAGAGCGCGTCCTCTCGGCCCGGGCATGCTTGTTGGTGGAGCGGATGGTGTGTCGGACCACAGAGAGGGGCTGCGGAACAGATTGGGCACAGTTTGTCACATTGATACTCTGGTGTGTTTTTCTTTGCATTTTGTTTCGTCTAGTCATAAAGGGAAAAAAAAAAGGGAATATAAAAAGTCTACACACCCCTTTTCAAATGCCAGGTTTTTGTGATGTAAAAAAAATAAATAAATAAATAAAAAAAAATAGAGCATGGTAAATCATTTCAAAACTTTTCCCACATTAACTCATTGACTGCCAGCCATTTTCAAAGCAGAGTTCCCTATATGGCCAGCCGTTTTAGAGCATGTTGATTCATCTTTCAAGACCCACATAATATCATATTCTGTGACAATATAAGGACCCAACCTATCAAAAGCAATAATACTCTCTTCTTATACCATTAAAAACTGTTTGTTTCTACCTATTTCTGTTCTTTAGTAATCAGCACTAGAACGTCGGTTGGTTTCACTAAAAACAGTGCGTCTGACAAAAGTGGAGAAAAAAGGCTTTTTGATAACATAAAATGTATCAAATAACATGAAATTTTTATATATATATATATATATATATATATATATATATATATAAAATGTGCTATTGAATTTTAATTTTTTTCTGGTGCAGCAAGAATACACATCCATAATCCCCCCCCCTAGTTTACAGAAAACGTAAACAAGTTTTGCTTTTTGGTAAGGTTTCAACTTGTGGCTCAATCCCTACTTTTGCAACATGCTGTATGAATGGCCACCATACCTTTGGCAAAGATCAGTGCGACTGACTGACTCTCCTTTCTCATCATACGGAACACAATATGAAAATGATTCAGCACATGTGTGTTTCTTGGCGGGAATTAAACTTGCTAGTCATCTTTTTTAAAAAACAGTCACTTGAGGGGTTGGAAAAGTGTCTAAGTTGGCAAGTCTGACTATGGTCTAACTACTCAGTTTGCAGCCATGGACGAGCTTTAAAATATGGAAAACGCATGCAAAAATCTATAAAATTGAATAATCGCCCAGCCCCATTTTCTCATCTTATCTGATTTGGATGAAATGTGCCATGTGTGTACACAGCATAATAAGGCATTGCACAAACCAGTTTCATGCTTGCATTTGGCAAGAATGTTTGTGTAGCAATGCTAATCTCAATAAACATGTTCAACAGCTTATAATATCTGCCATAAATCATCACTGTCAGGATGACATTTCTTTTGTATTTATAGTACTATTTACAAAAGTACACAGGTTTGCATTTATATAACAATATTAAACCAATTCTTTCCTCTCTCTTTGTTTTACTTTGTTGATTCATACCACTTCAGCCTAAGCAGGAAAGTCTGGTTCACTAGACAAAATCTAACAGGGGGCAGGTACTTTGTTTACCACCATTTTTAACCCTTCTGGTATTGTGGGGTACCTATAGATGTTTAAAAAAAAAAAAAAAAAAAAAAAAAAGAAACTAATCAAATAAAAAAAATAAGATCTTTTTTCTGGTGCTAGAAGAGGGAAGAAATGTCCAATTTCTATATTTTTTTGGGTGCAAATTACCATTATTTTGAACTAATTTAACATGCAAAATAAGTATGGATAAAAAAAATAAAAAAATCCTGCGAACGAGAGTTTGTGACAAACTAACTAAGGTCACTTGTATCTCAAGGCACCACTGCATTCAAAAATTTTGTTTTTCTGAAAAAAAAAAAAAGGTTTGAGTGAGTTTTCACAAGCAAACCTACCAGGAGGGTTCATTCACATTTACGCCTGCAAATGTGTCTGTAGCTTTACCTCGAGGTCGTCGTCGTCCGCCTCGCTGTAATGCTGATGGTTGTCGGGGTTGTTCATCCTGTCCAGGAGGTCAACAGCAAGCCGCCTCGTCAAGCCCGTCTGTGCCACATACACGTGCTGCGCGGAACCACGAAGTTAGGTGGAGACGCTGAAGCGAGTATCGCTACAAAAAGGAAGCATTCGATTACCGAAAGGAGTTTCTCTGCTGTGGGTCTCTTCTTGGGGTTTTTGGTCAGGGACACTTTGACAAAGTTGTGGAAAGCAGCAGACCTGCAGATACAAAAGCAAACAAAATGTCACAAACTCATCCTCAAAGGAAGGCTTATACAGAATACAGTGTAAGGGTGGCCACTCACCATTTGTTTTTGTCTTTTAGCTTGGGCGGCTGGAAGCTGCTCTTTGACATAAGAAACAAGGCCCTAAACAAACAGGGGATCAGACTGTCACCATTAGATTTGGAATAAATTGGCGTATAAGAGGCATAACGGTAACGGTGTCCGTGGTATGCGTTCACACAGCTGTTGTGGCATCTTACATTCAGATAATTAGATGCGTGGCAACATCAGTATCAACGACAGTTGTTTCTGACACAAAACGAAGAAGGTTGTCTCGGGTGTTTAACGTCAAACTCTGGTCGCAGTATTCTGCTCCACCTTGCCGGTGATCTACCTCTGATATCGTTAGCAGAATAGCATTTTCGCAAATATAATTTTGTTAACATTTTTGGAAAATAAGATAAACAGTAAATTCAACAAAAAGAAGAAATTTCCTCGGTTCAACCTATGTGGACCACTATGACCCTGGATGAGAAATTCTACACAGAATTTTTTGTTTTGTTACAATTACATTGCTAGTTTTTATTGACACTGTGACAGTAAATTTAAACTAACTTAAGTAATTATGCTATTAGGCAAATGATATTGGGCAACAAAGTCAGAAAATTTGTGGGTTGACTTCAATACCCCATCCCACATCAGTACCTTAAACATAGGACAACAAACTGGAACAAGCAGTACAAAAGGAGCTATAAATGTCTAATACATAGAGAATAAAAATGGATTTAGTGTATTATTTTAACCAAAAATGTTTAAATATTACTCAATTAATAGGCAATGGAATTTGACCTGTGAGTCATTTCACCATTTTTTCCCATGTAATATTAAGAATACAGGAATTCCTCGAGTTACGACGTCCGCGACCTACGACATTTCGACTTTACGACTCCCGTGCCTCATCTGCCATTTTGTCCCCAGCAACATAGTGTTTCTGCTTAGCTAGTGCATAGTGCTTGTGCGCCGGGATTATCTTTGCCTTTTTCGCCCTCCTTTTTTCACACTCTCACCAGTAATGGTAAGTACAGCATCATATTTTTTTTATTTTAATGTATTTTAGTTTCTTTATACGAAGTGTTAACCTTTCCTGCTACGGTCACCTGACCGTGGTCGTCAGACGCAGGGGTTAACTCCCTTCTCTCGTTCCAAAGCTGAGCTGGGTGGCGGCAACAATAAAGGCACGAAGCACCGATTTGCTGCTTTAATGGCTTTATTAGCTCCTCTGCACATTCGACGTCAACGGGTCCTCCGCTAATCGCTACTCTTCCCCGGTCGCCGTCACTACACCGGCGCGCACTCCTTCCTCCTTCACAGTCCCGCCGGACATCGCCTGCGCAGTCCCGTCTCACTCACACAGACGCACACACCCACACACTGAGCTTGCTGTCACAATCACCTGAGACAATACCTGGAACAGAAGTATTTCGCCATAAATTTCGACTAACGGTGAAATCCGACTTACGCGGAAATTCGTGTTACGTCGCCAGCGTAGGAACGGAACTCGTTCGTAAATCGAGGACTTCCTGTATTAAGTTTTCCATGCAATTTTACCATTTTATTATTTTCAGCATGGTTGTAATACTCCCTTGTATATTTGAAATAACCAGAACGACATCAAATAAGCCACAAAGTCAGGTAAATTGCAGTAATGCGTTGCTGTATTAAAGTGATTATGTACAGGTGTGGTTAAAAGCTTTTTTCAAGGTTTTTAAATACCCTAACAAATATGCTAATCTCCTTCAGCCTTTGTGCAATGATTTGTATTATATGTCGGCATTAGGCTGGCGGCCTTTCGTGAGTTAAAATTACATGGTTTGGTTGAACACATTTTCGTGTTTAAAAATACAATGTTGCGTTCTCTTTTGTTGGTCACTGTATACCTCATGGGGTGCAGGTCAAACATGGGGGGCTGCAACTCAGCCAGCTCGATGGACGTGATGCCCACCGCCCAGATGTCGCACAGCTGGTTGTAGCCACCGTTCTTCTCCACCGCAGCCACCTCCGGAGCCATCCTGCACAACCATCAGGACGGGAATCGGCGACTTGAGTTTCTTTCTGAAGCTACTTTTCTAAATGCTTCGCTGGAAACGTACTCACCAGTAAGGTGTCCCGATGAAGGACTTTCTCTTGGCGATGGTGGCTGTTATTTTTGCTGCGACGCCAAAGTCGGCTGTACACACACACACACACACACACATACGCACATGCACAAAATGAAGCAAACAACCATATATAAAACGCACACAACACACGCACAAAAGACAAAATGCACACAACACCCACACAACACGCACACAAACCGATTAAACGCACAACATGACAAACACAAAACACGCACAACCAAACGCACCACAAATAGGCAAACGCACACAAAAATCAACATGCATAAAATAATACGCGTGCGCACAAGCACATGCAAAACACATGCACAAAAAAATAAATATCAACATGCACAAAATAACATGTACGCACAAGCACGCACGGACATATGCAAACACGTGCACAAAAAGCAACAAGCAACACACACACAGGGGTTTTCAGTGTTGCGAAACCAGATGCAGACAGCTGAGGAATGAAGACGCGCAAGAGCCGCTTACCCAACTTGACGTCTCCGTCGTTTGTCAGAAGTATGTTGGCGCCCTAAAAACACAACACAAACACACCCGAGGGTTATTCCGTGCGTACGACGTATCACGCCACATTCGTAGAACCATCCGGTGAGCGAGTCGGTTCTTTTGGCGGCCTCTGCGGTAGCATCCTGTAAACGGAGGAAACCGGAAGGGCTCGCTGCGCAAAGACTGGCAGAGCTAATACGTACGTGCGCCGCCAACCCTCCTATGATAACATGAGAGGCCCGGAGGGAGGAGAAATGCGGCAGTCGGCTCAGTTGTGGGAAGTAAGGAAGTATGAATACTTCTGACACAAAAAAATTAAACACCAACTTCTGGTGGTCAAAAATTCTCAGCTCAATTTTTTGAAGAAAAAAAAACAACGATGATACCTTGACTAATGAACTTCCAAGTTTTTCGAGATAGGAACCGTCGCTTGGCCGATCTTGCTGCCCTGACTTGACTTACTAGTGAGCTTCTGGCTCTCCACAGCTCAAGTCAAAATCAGTTTACAATCAAATTTTTCTTACAAATATTGCTTGGGTTCACTAAATATGCTTCGTGACTTCCACACTGAATGCTCACTTATGCTTTCTCTCACACAGCATCATGAATTTCAGGTATATTTGTTTAATTTCCTGTATATTACCCCACAGTATGGATCCCAAGAAAGTGTAACGTGTAAGTGAATGCGCTATTAAGAAACGCGGAAAAGTGTGCACAGCATCTGCTAAGCTCTCACTGCTTAGGTAAGCTCTCCTCAGTCCCCACTGCTGGAGCCATGCAGGAGCAAGCTACAAGGCACTCTCTAGGCCATGCTATTTAAAGAAACAACATACATATGTACTACTGCGTGTGTGTGTGTGTGTGTACCTTAATATCACGATGCATTTTTCCCTTTGTGTGCAGGTATCCCAAACCCTGTAAAACGCAAGTCAAGATCATCAGTCATCATTATGAACAAGTGAATAATGATTTTAGAGATTACAACAACAAAAAAATTAACAAAAAAAAGGGGAGGGGGGGGGGCAAATCACCTGTAAAGTCTCCCGGCCGACATACGCAATTTGCATCTCCGACAGAGGACCTGTCACTGTAACACATTGGAGATATTTCTGTGAGTGCAGTGCAGGAAACACACATCTGTTAATGGTAAAAAAAAAAAAAAAAAAAAAAAAAAAAATGTTCACCATGATAAATATCCTGCAGGGATCCCCCACCGCAGTACTCCATGCATATCCACAGCTTCTCTCGACTGAGCCGGGCACAGGAAATTATTGAGTCAGTTTCATACATTTACAATACAACACCTCATAACAATGCATTTTTGAAAATGAGAGCACGATGTACACCAGGGCTGGGCAAACATTCGTGCCCAGGGACACATTTGATTTTTAAAATGGACAGTTGGGCCACGTCATTTGTTGATGAGGTGTTTAAAAAAAAAAAGAAAAGAAAAAGCAAAATGTATGTAATTTAGTTTATAACAAAATAACTCTGTATAATTTGTACATTGTTTTTTTTATAATTAATGTAATTACAATTAATTAACCAATTATTTAAAAAATATAATAAAAACATCCATCCATCCATCTGAGCCGCTTATCCTTACTAGGTTCGCACGGGTGAGCTGGCACCTGTCTCAGCTGACTTTGGGCGAGAGTGAGGGTACACCCTGAACTGGTCACTAACCAATCACAGACAAACAACCATTCACATTCACACCTATGGACAATTTGGAGAATTCAGTAAACCTACAATGCATGTTTTTGGAATGTGGGAGGAAAACAGAGTACCCCGAGAAAATTGTACCCTAATTTGAAGGTGTTTTTGGACAAGCGTCTCCATAGGCGGTATCACACAAAAATGTTTTTAAATCAAAGTGTTTTTATATGCCGGAATGATGTGACGCTACCAGAGAACTCCTGTCAAACCTGCTGCAAGTCGGGAGCGGCTGTACTTCCTGTCGCACCGAGGCGGCCCCTGTGGCGGAGCCTGACTATACTGTGACTCACCAATTAGCATGTGACTTCCCGCCGCTGGACTCAAAGCCCCTTAAAACCACAACTTGTTGAACACTAAATCTGGTGGCACGCTCACCAGAGGTAGCTCCCGAAGTAGGCCACGATGTTGTGGTGCATGCATTCCTTCACCATGAAGATTTCCTGTTGGATGATGGAAAAGTCGTCCCCTGGAACACAACGGCACGGAAAACACATTAACGTCAGCGTCGCAAGGAGAAATCAGAACCTTTGGTTTGTAAAAAGGATTTTTCTTGAAGTGAGGTTCGTAGCAAAGGGTGAGGGTTTAAAATTCGGATTTCAAGCTTAGGTTAGTGTTTCAAATTAGGGTTTCAAATGAGAATTAGTGTTTCAAATTAGGGTTTAAAGCCTAGTTTAGGGTTTCAAACAAATGTAAGGGTTTCAAATTGAGGTTTAAAGCCAGGGTTAGGGTTTCTATCCAAGGTTAGGGTTTTAAATCCGCTATATGCAGAACGTGCCCAAACCTGGTAAACGGGATAGCTGACTTACTGTGTATGCTACACTAATGAACATAACCAGGGTTGATGACATCATTGTTTGAAGCTGAGCTTGCTCAATTTTTTTCTTTATTGCTGGACAAAAGTTAAATACGTTTATCATTATTTATACTTGGCTTTACACAATCAGGATTTTTGGGGCCAATCACCGATCAGCAAGTATTAAAACAACGATAACCGATCCGATCACAAGATGGAGCAATGTGTCTATTTACATGACTTGTTCATTTATTCTATAAACCAGTGTACTGTGTACTGTATACTGTATCCATCCATCCATCCATCCATCCATTTTCTGTACAACCTATCCTCACAAGGGTTGCAGGCGAGCTGGAGCCCGTCCCAGCTCAAATTATTCTCTAGCATTTTAGACAAAAGTTAAAACACCAATGACCTCTAGGGGGAATTCAAGGATTGGCCACTGACAGAAATTTAGATCAAATCAACATTACATGACAGAAATAATGGGTGCTAACTTACTGCAATGAAATTACTTTATTGCAATTAAATACTGTAAATGACATGCTTACTCTAACTTTCTCACTGTCCCAGCTATATGGACAGGTGTTGTCCAGAGTTCGAGTCCGTTTGACTCCCCCCCCCCCACGATGCGTTGCTTGAACGCGGCACGCTCCACGTGTACAGGCGCACGATCAAATTTGTTGTGTTGAAGCATTTAGATGACGTTCCCCACGACGTACTTCAGTTGTCAAACAGACTGCAAATAACTTACGTGTCGTTTGTTTGAGACACCGACGACGTGTTTTTCACCGACAAGATTGAAAAAACGTTACTGGCCCTCAAATAGTTACAGTGCTGCGCAACAAGACAAGTGACAAGGCTAAAAATAAACTAGCTTTTGGATTCATACGCGACAAAGACACGGAGTTAAATGTCTTGTGCGGAGCCGATCGATGACCTCATTGATCGGATACCGATAACACTGATCAGATAGGCCTTTTGTCTAATTTATACAAGTATAATGTGGTATATGTAAACACAAATGAGGCCTACAACATTTTCTATTGTCATCTTTGGTGGCTCTGTGTGAAAAAAAAGACATTGTAAACGTTTAAAGTTTCCACAGGTGCTACTCGCCATTCACCCGAGCGAGGAGGAAGTGCTTTTACCCATTTTGTCGAATGTGGAAGTAGGGTGTGTGTGTGTGTGTGTGTGTGTGTGTGTGTGTGACACCAGATTAGGGTTTGCAGCCAGGGTTAGATGTATCAAATTGGGGTTTAAGGCCAAGGTTAAGATTTCAAATTAAGGTTTCAAGCCAAGGTTTTCAAAGTTACAGTATAACAGCTTTAAGGCTTCCAGTAGTCAAGTGTACTGCACATATTCTCTCCAATAGTTGACAGTGTTGCACGTACAGTATACACTACACAGGAACTCCATGAAACAGAACACGTTGTACTCTTAACATTCATGTGTGCAGCTCACAAACCTCCCAGCAGTAGGATGTATAAATTTTAAAAATAAATAAATATATATATATATATATATATATATTTTTTTAGTCAGCCAGATGCTTTCAATTGTGCAGAAACAGGGTGCAGCAATTGATTATAGCGAAGTTCAAATTGACCAAAGTCTACGTGAAGCAAAAAAAAAAAAAGATAAGAATAATAAAAAAGATCTAACAGATAATGTGCTGCAGTGGGAGTTGTAGTGAATGGCAGTGTTTGCTGAGTAAATATTGCTCTATATCCTCATCCATCACTAGTTAACTGCTGCTTGTGCACGCGAGGTCATGTGTGAAACTCAATTGATACGATTCAATGCTGTAGGGTTTGGGTTTCAAATTAGGGTTTTAAATAGCAACCTGACAGGTTTTCACAAAAATGACAGTCTGTCAAAATGCTGAGCCTGGCTGGAATGGCCACTTCAATCTGAGCACAATGCAGCAAGAATTATTATTATTATTATTATTTTTTGCCTTTTTGGGGAACATTGATATGATTGCTGTGATAATGTCTGTAGAAAATCTGGTCCCAAAAAAATTAATAAATAAAAAAAACACCTTCAAATTAGAGTAAAACAGTCTCACTTCATTATTTCTCAACACATCTCCTTGACCGTCTCATTTCGTCTGTTATTTGGGGAACCCCTTCTCCGAATGTCTGACAAGTTTCAATTAAAAATATCCACCAATCACTCATAGGGGTCAAAAATCCAAGACATCGATGCATCAAAATTACCGTGATGTTTCTAACGGCATTTACCCAAATGACAGTGTCAAAATGCCGTGTCACCCGCTTCAACCAGAGTACAACGCAGCAAAAATTTAAAAAAATGGATGAAGGGTTTCAGCGAAATTGTTTTTTTTTTGTGTTGGCCCAAAATTCTGACGTTTCTAATGGCGTCATTAGCCCTAAAAACGCAACTTAACTAGTGCAACTGGAACATTTATGGAGAGAAGAACAGTCTCCCCAGTAAAATAGGTCATGTCCTTCAGCAATCGTTTTTTTCCCATAAATGTCTTTGTTATGGAGGATTTTCAAGGCGTTTGAAGTGCTCATTTCATGTTTTGTTTTGGGAAAATTCCACAATGATGTCAGCCACTTGTCACGTTTGTATTGTAAAGCCAAGTATGATGTTTCAAATTAAGACCCCAAGCCTGGTTTGGGTTTTCAAACAAGAGTTAGGGTTTCACGCCTGGTTTGCGTTTTAAAATGAGGGTTTAAAGCTAAGGTTATGGTTTTGAAGCCAAGTTTAGGGTTTCAAGCCAGGGTGTTTCAAGCAAGGGTTGGGGTTTCAAATTAGGGGTTCAAGGCAAGGTTAGCCAAGGGTTTTAAATTGGGATTTCAAGCCAGGGTTAGGGTTTCAAATCAGATTTTCAACCCTGAGTTAGGGTTTCAAATTAATGTTACAAACCTGACTTTGGATTTTAAACAAGGGTTATGGTGCAAATTACAGTTCAAAGCCAAGGTTAAGGTATCAAGGGAGGGTTTCACGCCTGGGTTAAAAATATGACACCAATGCAATGCAGTTAAACGTTTTCCGAGGGTTCATAGGTGTCTTTGTCAGCAGCCATCGAACATATACTGGAGCTTTGTGAAGGTCATTTTAAGGTCTCTCCATGTTCCTTAGCTTCGTGTGCATGTTGACAGTAACGTAGGAGTCAGCAGCAGAGCAGCCACAAACATTTGGGGAAAGGCTAATTTCAGTGACTTGACTCAGAGCTGCAAAAAAAAAAAAAAAAAAAAACACAGTGGTCTCTTCTACAGACGCCTCACTTCCTCTCCAGGTTGATTGCTTCTGTGTAAAACAGTAGTTATATAGTGAACTATGCAGTTCACTAAAAAGGCCACAAAAAAAAACACATCCCTATAAAGTGGTGCCTTGAGATACAAGTGACCAGTCTTACGGGTTTTTCGAAATATGAGCCAACGATAGGACGAATTTTTTGTTTTGACGTGAACACAGACTTGAGATACGATATCGCGGGATTTCACGGCGACTGTATTTCCACACGGCTGTTATTGCAGATTCACATAGGAAAAAGCAGGAGCCATGATGAAAGAGTGTATAAAATAAAGAGAATGTCCAAAGTCTGGGCACATTTGACACTTAATAAAAAACGCTGAAGTGCAATTGTGCCTCTTGCAAACTACAACTGGCTTACGTCTATGGTAAACATTGTTTGCTAATTTAATATAGCCTACTGCCACGAATTAGATCGAATTGTAGTCCCTCCACAGGTGGTTAGGATAGAGCAGTGCTTCTCAAATAGTTGGGCACGACCCCCTTGCGATGCCAGGGAGGGCGTGAGACCCTGAAGAACATGATTTGCCGTACTAGAATAAAGCGTAATTGCACATCCACTGCAGTAGATGGCAGTCTATATCTCTTTCTTTTGTACTTTCATCAATGTTTATAAGGATTAGATTAGATTATCCTTTATACACAATGTTATATAAAGGTGTACTCGCGGGGGCTGCGGACGGGGGGGGGGGGTCGCAATTTTTTTTCTTCTTCCTGGGGGGGGTCGTAACAGAAAACAATTGAGAAGCACTGGGATAGAGGGAGAATAGACATTGCCACTAGTGCACTTTCAATCATTTTTTTGAAGAAACGGTAACAAAATACAGTAAACACAAGCACATTCTTAGATGACCCGCAGATAGCCTAAATTGATGCAGTCGCTCAACACACAGCGGAGCAAACCGTTTAGCTAGGGAACAGCCAGCCAACTCTACATTCTCATTCGCTGACTTCTACATCAGTCAACACACCAAGCCCTCCTTTTAAAGGAAGACACACATTCAACGTCACTGATACAACAGTGTAAAACGTGAGGATGGCGACCCCGAGTGGATAAACGTAATACCTGCACCTCAAATGCATATATTTTGGTATTATACGCAAAAAGCATATAGCAAGTAAATATATTAATAAGAATTTGGCCGCTACTTTGCAGATTTAATCTATTGCAGAGGTGGTCTGGCACATAATCCCCGTGATAAGTGATTACTGTATATTAAATATATCAGCAATTTTGTTTGTTTGTTTGTTTGTACCCTAGAGTGCTGAATTTTAATTCTGAAATCTGAGCAAATGTACTCAAAATGACATGATATCTTTGTTTCTTGCTGTCGATGCAACCCATTTAGAAATACATCCATTACTTCTTAAACTTAAGTATATACCGTAATATATACCCTTATCGTGAATGGATTCAATTTATACCGTGATATTTAAGTCTACCGTTGCTACAAAGACCGTATTATAATGCCACCGCGAGTGATCAAGGGTAGACAAAGCCACCAGTGCACTTTCAATCACTTTACTGACCAAAAAGATGTTGTTTTGTAAACATGTAATAAGCACATTAAAGATAAACGGCAAAGAAAATGGACGGATGGATACACGATTAATCGGTGGGATAAATGGTAGAATACACAATTGTAAAAATAGTCAACAGGTGTTCATTAAGAAAGTCCACTATCGTGAGTAGGTATTGTGTGAATGATTCCGAACAGAGACACTCACTCTAAAAAGAAGTGAGATAAGAGCTTCCGATGATCTGGTGTTATTTGGCAAGAGAGTCAGGCCACGCCTTTGTATCCTGAAGCCGGTGGCAGCATCACATGTGCTGGTCGAACCAGTTTTGATATCACAAAGCCGTTTACACCAGGAGTGATTCTGGCGTCCCCGTACAAAAAAAAAAAAAAAAAATACAATTTAAAAAAATAAATAAAACATGACGAGACTTTCTCATTGCTGCAGAGATGAAGAGTCACAGCGCTGTCAACATATTGTAAAAAAAATAATAATAATAAATAAATAGTTAAAAAAAATATATATTTTTTTTTAATTAAAAAAAAAAAATTACAATGGGGGCTTTAAATTAAATTATTAATTAGGGTATGGAATAGAAGTGATATCGGCTACCTGACCAACAACACGGTGAATGAAAGAAAGAGAAAACAGAAATCTTAATCTCCCCCATGCAGCCATCTGATTTTGGTGGCGCTAATCTCCATAATCTGACTGATCTGCACCACTTCAACCGTCAGTGTCGGTGGACGCGCGGCCACGAGAAGGGAAGCAGAAGCACATTCTTACCTGCTTCCAGCTTGATGATCTTGACCGCTGTCAGCTCTCCGGTTTGGATGTTGCGAGCCTAAAAGATAGCGGCACAACACTCAGACTCGATTTTGCTTCTAATCAAAATTTACATTTCTGTTGGAAAGATAACAACAACAAAAAAAAACTTATTAGAATTCTCATGTGTGAAGGATCCAAAATAGGTCACAAAACAGTATTGTTCTGTGGTGGTTATCTTTAACATACTGTGCAGCATGTCAATGCTGAGTGTTAAAGGTAACCCTATGCCTGCCTTGAAACCTTAACTTGACACCCTATCGCTGGGTCAAAAGTTTAATTTGAAACTGTAACCCTGGTTTGAAACCCATATTCAAAAACCCTAGCACTTTTTTCACACCAACTTAAAACCCTAGCCTTGGCTTCAAACCCAAATCCATGCTTGAAGTATTATGAAACTCGAACCGTCTTGAAACCCTAATCCTGGTTTGATACCCTAACCTTAATTTGCCACTCTAAACGTAATTTCAAAGCCTGCCCCTGGCTTGAAACCCTACCCTTTGTTTGAAAATGTAAGCAAGGCTTGAAACAATTTGAAAACCTAACCTTGGCTTTAAACCCAAATGCATGCTTGAAGCCATAATTTAAAAACTTTACCCTTGGTCTCAAACACTAATTTGAAACACTGAACCTTATTCGGATCCCTAACCCTGCCTTGAAACCACAGCCTTAAATGAACAACTAAAACCTCATTTGAAACCTTAACCTTGGCTAATAACCCCATTTTGAAACCCTAACCCTTGTTTGAAACCTTAATTTGAAACTAACACTGTGGAAGAACAACCCCTTGGGATGGACAAAAAAAGACACCTAGGAGAAAGTCTTCCTAGAAGAGTGAGACCAACGCCATGTATTTTTTATTTCCCCACTGCAGTGAACCCCCCCCCTATTCGGGGTTCGGCATTCACCGATTCAACAATTTGCAAATTTTATTTTGGAACCTGAAAATCTCACCTATTTGCCGTTTTTGTGCTCAGGTCAAAGCATTAAACGTATTACTCTGCCACTATCTTGGTGCCAAGGAACAATGGTGACGTGAAATGAGGAGCTTCATGTAGACAAGTAGTGATTTTCACCAATATTGTGGCATCTTGGTGCCTACGTAGGACGTGAGTTGAGGAGTTTTAATTTAGGCAAAGGTCGTACTTTGCCACCATCTTTTGGCAACTATAGGCAATTCTAAACATTTTGGGAGGGGGGGGGTCTTTTTTTTTTTTTTTTGCTATTGGCAGCAAGGCTCTGTCTCAACGCACCATGAGGAAACACTGTAGTGCATTCCTGTAGGTGTCCCAATACTTTTGCCCCTACCGTCCATCCATTTGGGATCACTTTCCCAGCGGCTGTTGCAGAAAACAATACTGATGATTTTGCGTTTAAGCGGGTCGGGCTTCCGGATTGAGGTCAAGACGGGACGCCGCTTTTAATCCAGCGCGAGTCAAGTGATCTGAAGCGGAGTCTCACCAATAAAACATGCGCAAAATTTTTCCCGATAAAAAAAATACTAAACAAAAATCCCAGGCGTTTCGGCCGGTGAACACACCCATGGCAGTGTTCAGATATAGCGGGAGAATACTAGATTTCCACGCACAGCATTCCACAGTCTGCCTTGTGGGTGAAGTGGGGTGGTCGGTTGGAGTGGGGGGGGATCCGACCACAGAGGCTTTGTATGGAAAGGAGGAGGGGCACGAGAGCTGAACGATGAACGTTTATCTGCAGCAGATGGATAACCAATGACGTTCTCAGACAGCATGCCTCATTTCATTTGGGGCCAGCATAATGTGAGAATTTCTCTTTTTAGCCTTCACTTAATCTTTGGAATTTCTGCAGGAAAAAGTGGCAGGAATGACGTGCCGCCACACTTTTCACAGCGCACCAGGATGGCGCTAACACAAACAATAGAAGAAGAAAAAAATTGACATTGGTAAATCGTTTGAGTTCAACTTACTTACCTAGGAGACCTAGCTAAGCTTGAAAATGTATATTCTTGCAAGAGGAAAAAACAACCACCATTCATCAAAACAAGCTTACGCAGTGGTCGTTCAAAGAATACCTTTCGAGTTTCTGCCCCATTAGCGTCCCTAAACAAGGACTATGCGCCATCAGACTACCATTGTTTTCTCACATCCCAGGAAGATGGTCCCGTCAGACTTTGTCATCCTCTGACTGAATCAAACAGGAAAATCCACCAATCACAAACATACTCAACAATCTAATCAGTCGTTGGTCAATGTTAAGCGAGTCAGCAAGTTTAACACACACAGTATAGTAAACACTCGCTCATGGCGGTGGTTACATTCCAGTCCACCCTAGCCCCACCCTAGACAAAATCTCCAAAGTAGTAACCAAATATTTATTTTATTATTCATATATAGTATATTTTAAAGCTTCATGCATATAATACCAACATACTGTATATGCATGTGAGGTGCAAGGTAGTATTTTTGTCCACTTGGGCTCGCCATCCTCACATTCTACTCGAGATAGAAGTGTCAAGACTTACGAGTTTTTCGAGATACGAGCAGTCGATCGTCCGACTTTTTGCTCTGACTCGCCAGCCCAAAGGCGGTAGTTATCTCCACTCACTTCACAACAAGCAGCAGTTTGGCTGATATAATTTGTATAATTCAAAAAATAGACTTCAGGGTGTTGATTGGCACTACCAGTTGGAGTTTACTCAAAATTTAAACCATAATAAAAATAATAAAATTAAACATGTATTTGCAACAACCACATAGCCTCCATCAAGCATACAATGGAAAACACCACAGCCACACTGGCTAACAATTACCATAACACAAATATTAAATACAGTAACACCAGCAGAGTGTTTAAAAAAAAAAAAAAAAAACAAAGCTGTGGACAAAAGATTTATTTTACGCAGTAAATGTTAAGGAGAACCTTATGCAGAATACGCACACTGTGGGATGAAGAGGTTTACATAAAAAGCAGAACGGCTCGCATAACGTTGTGAAAGAGGAAAGGAGAGTCATGTGGTCTGCAAATGTTACTGTGTCTGTACCCAATGGCATACAGTTTTCTTATTAAAAGACGTAGAGCAAACGTTTTTGGGAACGTAACCACCGACGACAGATACAGACAGCCTGCTCACAACAGGACCACGAGAGGGTGGCGGGTGGGGGCCGAGCAAGTGGGGGCGGGGGGGGGGGGGGGGGGGGGGGGGGGAGAGGGGTTTCCGTGCATCTCTAATTGCTGCAACTATGTGTCGGTTCAAAAAGTAACAGAGTGAGGTTAACTGGAGCCCCTTTCGCACAGCGACCCTGCAAAAAATTGCCGCATCGGAATGCGTACCTTGTAGACGTCCCCGTAGGTGCCGCTTCCTACCCTCTGGATGAGCTCAAAGTCGTGCTGGGGGTTCCTCCGCTGGATTTCGCCACTGGGCCGGGGAAAGATATCCATTGTGGGTCTGACGCGGGGGGGAATCCGGTGCGGGCTACCTGCTGGAGCCGCTGAACAAGTCAACGAGTGCTCAGTTTATTCAGACTGTCCTTGTGGCTGCTCCATGGCCTGTAATGAGGACACACTGTAGTTGATCTCGGTTGTAAATTACCATTAAACTACAACAGTATCTTTGTTTTCAAATTAAGCATTAATTCATGTTTGTAAGAAGAGGGGGGGAGGGGGCACAGCGACAGACTGGTTAGCACATCTGCCATACAGGTCTGAGGATCGGGGTTCCAATCCCGGTCCCGCCTGTGTGGAGTTTGCATGTTCGCCCCGTGCCTGCGTGGGTTTTCTCCGGGTACTCGGGTTTCCTCCCACATGCCAAAAAGCATGCATGTCGGTTGATTGAAGACTCTAAATTACCCGTAGGTGTGAATGTGTGTGCGAACGGTTGTCTGTTTCCATGTGCCCTGCGATTGGCTGGCGACTAGTTCAGGGTGTACGCCGCCTCTCGCCCGAAGATAGCTGGGCTAGACTCCAGCACACACACACACACACACACATACATACGGTGGTTTAAAAAGATGAAGGAAGGGCAGGAGGAAGGAAACCAGCAAGGGAGACAAGAATGATGGAAGGAAGGAACAAAGGAAGGTGGGGTATAGAAGGATGGCTAGATAAATGAAGGAAACAAGGAATGGTATAAAAAAAAAAAGAAGGGGGAAGGGCAGGAGGAAGCAGGGTAAAAAAATAGGGGAGGAAGAAAGGGGAAAAAAAATTAAAAGGAAGGAAACTACAATTCAGGGCTGACCGAGTAATCAACCAACATTAGCCCTTGTCAATTCGGCCATTTTTTAAATTGTATTTATTTATGTATTTATTTATTTACACATTAACATTCCAACATATGACAAAAATAATGATATTTAAACTTTTTTTTGTTAATCTGAAAAAATAGCCGATTTTTGCCAATTTTTCCTCTAGTGCAAAGTTAAACCAATGCTAAAAGAAAGTATTGTAAAACAGTCAAATGTTCTGCCTATAATTCATGTTTATCAGTATAAGCATTAAGGGACCAAAACAAATGTTTTTTTAATCAGCCGATTAATTGATTATCGAATTTTTATTCTGCCAAAAGGGAATTGTCTTTTCTTTTTTTCTTTTTGTATCCATATTGGTCAGCCCTACTAGGCTGGTATAAAAAGGAAGGAAGGAAGAAAGGATGATAGGAGAGATTATAAAAAGGATCACTCAGATGGTATGTAAGGAAGGAAGGAATGATTCATGGAAGGAAACATTAAGAAAAGTAGGCAAAACATTAAGAAAAGAAGGCAATCAAAGATCATATGAAGGGAAGGAAGGATGGATGCAAAATGATGGTATGAAAGGAAGGAAACAAGGATGATACAAACAAAGGAAGGAAAGAAACTAGGATGTATGAAAGGAAAGGAAATAATGGAATGATAAATGATGGAGGGGAGAATGGGTGGAAGGAAATACACTAGGATGATAGAAAATGAAGGAAAGAAGAAAGGCTGAAGGAAGTAAACTACCGTGGTAAAAGCAGGCCTGTTAATGAGGATGAATGGAAGACAAGTTTGGTGACTTTAAAACTACTGGGGGAAAAAAAACATCTTAGTGCAGTTCATGTAAATTACAAATGACCAATAAGCTACACTGGTATCTTTAAAAAAAAAAAATTAAAAAAGACATACTGAATCAAATATGCAGCATTTACATGAACGCTAAACGTCTGCACTGCATAGAATTTCGTCAGGGTGCAGTCTATTTGCTGGTAAAGTGTTGAAATTACAAAAGAGTTACTATGAATTCAAACACGCGTTTTAAAATGCGTTTCGGTATATCTAACGGCATGAATAATTTAATAAAACATGTTTTGATTACGTTAAAGCACGTCCCACAACATTAGCTTGACACCTACGACTCCAGGAAATAGCCTGGTCTAAATCCACCATTTGATTTAAACGGTGAAGTGGAGGGGCAGTTAGCATCCCGGCTAATGCTAACGGCTAGTTTCTCTAAACTTGAGCCTGCTCCCCGTGCTTACCGTTCGCGTGGAGGACTCGGCCGTGCATTATTTTTTTTTCAAATGTTCATTCGACACTTTTAGCGTCGAATAATGCCTTAAAAAGAAGAGTCGTTAAAGCGGGCGTCTTCTCTTTGCTACCGAGGCGTTCGGAAAAGTTGAGGCGGCTCTCAGTGGCTCTCTTTCGGCCAAGCAGCCACCGAGCTCAGCAGCAGTAGTCGCAGCCACCAACTTCTTTGGGGCATGTCATCCTCCTTGCTCGGTTGACAGCTTCGCAGAAGGCAGTCTTGCTCCTAATAATGACGACAAGCGTCAAAATTTGGATAATACTAATAATTCCATGTGTGTTGGTTTAATACGCCAATGCTTAAAAAAAACAACAACAACAACAACAGTCGGCTGCTGTTAATCTCCGTAAATTTCTGTATCCTGGTGATGCGTTCATGAACACTTCGTCAAAAATGGACTCTCGCAGTAACCACCTCAATCTTTGGTATCGTGACAAATACGTGATTTTTTTTTTTTTGCACAGAATATGCGGCAGGTGCTGAAAAAAATCCAGATAATTTATAACCCGGACGTTTGTATGACGTCGTATCTTTAGAATAGAATGTTGGAGCGTCTGAAATTAAATTAAAATCTCGAGTTAGTTATCAATGTTATTATAATTACGACGGCCGACAAAGGCATCGTGCATTCCAGGTTTCATTGTGTTTTACTGCTCCCTAACGGTGGAATGTAGTAACAGCAGGGACTCGTTTATAAAACGATGATGCATTCAATGACACCTCGTCCAAATGCCCTCTCGGGAGTGTGAAAATTGAAATTGTACGCCGCGTTTGATAAAATGGTGACGACGAATATGCAAATGACCATAATCCAAATCATATATCCAGAAATCATATAGCCAGTAAAGTATACCTCGAGTTATCGTCTGCTGTTCTCATATTTACGATAATCGCCGAAGGCATCTCATGTTCCAGGTTACTTCGTGTTTTACCGCCACCTACTGGTGGAATATACTAACACAGATGACGTAGAGCATCCTGGTGACGCGTTCAATAACACTCGTTAATACACCACTTTTGATAATACTGTCTGTGTTTCCACCACATTTGCACAGGGTCCCGCAGAAACGGCAGCAGAACGATCATCCGTGAATGGGACATCATCAATTGTTTTTTTTCTTTTTTTCAGAATGGTGGATCGGTATGCCTTTTTCTACTGGAACAGTTTTGCTGTACAACAGAGGAGTTTGAAATAGTCCCTCTGCGGTCGTTTACAGTATATTGTGATTTTTATTGAAAATGCAGCCGCAAAGCAAAGGGTTTGACGGGACAGACAGAGAGACAGAACAGATACGGGGTTACAAAAGGTCAAGGATATTTCAACATCAACAGTGCAGCAACCCGTGTGGACAGATAATATAACAGTACTTAATTGAGAATATTAAGTGAATCTTACATGTCTGTGATAATCAGCTTTCACATTTTAGTCGTTTCCAATACATTTTGTTCATTTGAATTTAAGTTGTTTTACTTGCTTATTTTATTTTACGCTTCGCCGCAAACGATTGTTGAGCCGGTGTATCAGTAACTCCGTTGAACGGGCCTGGACAACAGACTTGCGCGCCCCCTGGTGGCATCTCTGCGCGTCACACCCGGTGCGTCCGAACGCCATCATCTTCCTCCTCATCCTCCTCTTCCCTCGCCCTCGCCGTCGTCGTCCTGCAATCTCTTCGGCGTTGTTCTCCAGGCGCATCCTCCTCCCTGCCGCCCATGAGCGCATCCTACAAGCTGCAGCACTAGCGGACGCAACAACAGCACAGAGAGAGGAGATTTTTTTTTTTTGTAACTTTGGTTATCATTGTACATATTTCGGGTGCGGGGGGCTCGCGCTATGGCGAAACACCGCAAAGACAGAGACAGCTGGGGTGAGTGTACGTGCCAACATCTATTGTTTTTCTCTATATTCTTCATCTTTTTATGGGTGTTAACAGCGCGGCCTCCTGCGCGACGTCATTTGTATTTGTGTGTGTGTGGGGGGGGGGGGGGTTATTTTCTTCATCTTAAACGATTATTAACGGCAAGCCTTAAAACAGAAAAGGACGAAGATAGTGGGAAATTATACGTAAATGTCTCCTTTAAGGCCTATAGAATAAAATGGGAGTTTTCAGTGTCGAGCATCAGACGTGTAATTATGTAATGGGCGCAAGAAGTCACCTTCAGGAGGCCTGTTGTGTTATTACTACTATGTATAAAACAGAATGTATGAAAATTTTTTTTGCCTATGGCATTTTGTAAAGGGGGTGACCCAGTTGTATGTAGCCAGCTGGCGTGAGATGCAGCAGTGAAGGCAACGCCTGGGCGAGGTCTTTTTTTTTTTTTGCAGACATTTTTGTTTGAAACATTTACAACCCAAAATATAACACAATAAAAAAAAAAAAAGTCATAGAAATGCATATCATGATCAACAATGAGTTATTTGTGGGGTTTTATTTGTTTGGAAAATATGACTATTTCTTGTATGCAAATATGGTGGTACCTCAACTTACCAGCGACCAGAGTGAGAAATTTTTCGAGATACAAGCCGTCGGACAAGTTGGGAGCAGATATTGAACAAATCCTGCCTCAAGCTGTTTATTGACACTCCCTATTGAAGTTTCAACAGAAAATTCAACCGAAGCACAAAACTTACGAAAGTCTGCTCGCTTAATGCTAACGCACAATGCACAACGCCATAGATTGGCTAACGGGAATAGCATCAATGTTCTGGTGCGATAACTCTTTGAGCGATGGATATTTTAACACAAACATGTCGAGTAAGTCATTCTCAGTGAACCAGTAAGTAGCTTTTTTTTTGTAACCATGGAAGCTCAACAACAAGAAACTTGTGTTCTTGTCAGAGCGGCCGTTGGCTATTGCAGAAACAGCAAAGTAACAACAGGGATGTTCTTTTTTTTTTTTCTCCCCAGGGTCACTGGGGGATAAGAACGTGTATGATTGGAGCTCGGAGGAGGAAGAGTCCGACGGGCGGGCCCGGCCCATCCAGGTGCTGCTGGTGAAGGACGACCACACCTTCGAGCTGGACGAGGCGGCGCTGAGTCGCATCCTGCTGGCCGAGGAGGTGCGCGACCGCGAGGTGGCGGCCATCTCGGTGGCGGGGGCCTTCCGCAAGGGGAAGTCCTTCCTCATGGACTTCATGTTGCGGTACATGTACAACCAAGTGGGTACCCCGGCCAAGAACGCACGGACTGTCACGTTCATTTTGGGGGTGGGGTTCCCATTTTTTCCAAAATATTTTAGTCATAATTTTTGGAAATTATTTCAAACAACATATCTTTTCATCAGTATCTTATTTTTTTCTAAACCAGGCCATGTTAACAGTTAACATGGATATTTGACTTCTAAAGCCGTCAATGGCAGTGGATGTGTTTTAATAAGGGTTGAACGCCGCTGTAATAAATCCATTGTTCCATTTGAATTCGACTCCCGTTGTCCACATCAGGGGTCCGACAACTGGCTGGGCCAAGCCGAGGAGCCCCTGACCGGCTTCTCCTGGAGGGGCGGCTCGGAGCGGGAGACCACCGGCATCCAGATCTGGAGCGAGGTCTTCCAGGTGGACCGGGCTGACGGGACCAAGGTGAAGTTTGCTCTTATTGTTGCGGCGTCGTGTGGCTAGAGTAGCCGCAAATTTGACTCGAGTAAAAGTACTGTTACTTTCGATTAATGTTACTCAAGTAAGAGTAAAAAGTAGTCCTCCAAATAATGGGGTGTAAAAAGTAAAGTACAGTTTATCCAAGAAATTACTTAAATGTTGCGCCTTTACTACCCACCTCTGGGTACATGAGTATTGTGTGTGTGTGTGTGACACAGGTGGCGGTTTTGCTGATGGACACACAAGGCACCTTCGACAGCCAGTCCACGCTGCGCGACTCGGCCACCGTGTTCGCTCTGAGCACCATGATCAGCTCCATGCAGGTACTGGAAACACGCAGCGCTCCCAAGTAGCGCCGTTTGGCACATTTAGTGTTTTCGACCAGATTCGAGCATTTTCCCCCTTGTTAGGCGGACTCATGAAAAGAAAAAATATATATATATTTTCTGTTTTTGTTTTGACATTGTAGCTCCTTTATGGTCACTTATTTTAAGATAAGAGCATTAGCTGATAATGAATGGCACTTACTTGATTGCGCTGTAAAGTTGTTGGCCCAGCAGTTTGAGGGGCGTGATGAGGCCTGGTGAACTGTTTAAACTGTGACACAAAAGCATAATACAGCTAGCTCATTTAAAGCTGCTTCATAAAATATTACAAAATGATGTACCATGTGTAGGTTTACAACATCTCCCAGAACGTCCAAGAAGATGACCTACAACACCTGCAGGTACATTTTCAAAATGATCAGATTAGGTCTTTAAACTTTGTGAAGCAGCGTGTGGCTCAAGGTGTCTCTTTGTAGTCCCTGTTGTGGTAAAGAATGGGATGTTTGTGATCATGATTGAAAAGAAAAATTTGGAAAAAAAAAAAAATCAGCGAATAGGTGAAGCCGCGTGTGGCAAATGCATTCAATGCATTCTCTTTTTACAATTTTTTAACAAATAAAATATTACAGATTGAAAAAGCGACAGGTTCACAAATTGTGCAAGCTGGATGGATGGATTTATTGATAAATCCGATCATAACGTCGGTCACATTTTGCCAAACAGCTGTTCACAGAGTACGGCCGACTCGCAATGGAGGAGACGTTCCTCAAACCTTTTCAGGTACGTTGGCCTAGTATTCTTACAAGTACTCATTAAAATCGTGTATCTTACCCTGATTTACTTCTTTCTCCCAGTCCATGATATTCCTCATCCGAGACTGGAGCTTCCCGTATGAGTTTCCATATGGACAGGAGGGAGGCATGAAATTCCTGGAAAAGAGGCTCAAGGTCAAACGGTCAAAGATGTGACTTTCCATGGAAACCTTTAAAAAGTGACTTGTATTTTAATTTTTTTTTTTTTTTTTTAAACCATGCGCGTAGATCTCAGAGAATCAGCACGAGGAGCTGCAGAACGTGCGCAAACACATCCACTCGTGCTTCACCAACATCTCCAGCTTCTTGATGCCGCACCCCGGCCTGAAGGTGGCCACCAACCCGCACTTTGATGGACGGATCAAAGGTACAAAAACAGGAAGTAACAGCAAACCTCCAACTTTTAAAAAAAAAAAAAAAAAAAAACAATTGCCATTCGCCAACTACTCGCATTCCCCCTCCCCATAGAATCGAATTATTAACGATGCATTGAATGAATCATTTATATTCACGCTTTCTGTAAAACCACAATATGCTGCCAAAACGCCACGCTCCTTCTAAGGCGCCATGTTAGCAAAAGGAGTCGCTAGCGTTGGCCATCAGCTGATAGCAGGCCGGCTTGACAGAAAACGGCAACCTTGATGCAATTTTCCAGTAAAGGTTCCAGTGGAGAGATGCGACGAAACGTCCAGATGGCTATTGGCCTTGGTGGAAGTAAACAGCTGATCAAACCCTAAAGACTTCTGGGTTAAAACAAATACCAATTAAATTCAGATAACTATCTGTAAAAAAAACAACAACAAAAATCTAATCATTTGTAACATTGAGTAAATAGATGTGTATGTAATTTCCCCCCGGTATTTCTGAATAAGGATGTGATTATGTCACCAAATAATTTCCACAAGATTGTAGGAAGGTGATATAGCAAATACAAATAAATTAAGACCAAACTCAGATCATTTCGATGCATGAGAATTAAGTACCGTTTTTTGCGGATTTAATTTTCCTTTTGGGATCAATAAATGTTTTAGCTCATCTCTCAAAACCCGTCATAATGTTACCTCTTTAGAAAGTACAGAACGTCAGCCTTAATTTACAGTTCAACGAGTAATTTGATTTAAAAGTGGAACTGGTGGAAATTCAGGCAAGTGAACATGATCATTGAGGGATTGGCTAATGAATTGACATTTGTGTTACTCGGATTCATGGCACGCACATGCTCTGTTGAGACTGAAATGTGCGCGACAGTATAAAGCGACGTTAGCTAGCTTTGCTAAATTACTCAAAAGATGAGCAAACGGAACATTTCATAAAATGTTTTTAGGGCAAATGTGGCGGCGCAACCCCAAACGAGTTTTTGCCATGGTTTCAGTTCAGGCCGGCGGTAGTCAAATACTTTCAAGCCACACAGAAGTACCCTGGCGACCATTGTTGACAAACACGAAACGGTCTATCGGTGAATACAGAGATTGACGGCGAGTTCGTCAGCAACTTGAAGATTCTGGTGCCCTGGCTCCTGAGTCCTCGCAACATCGATGTGAAGGAGATCAACGGCAGTAAGATCACCTGCAGAGGCCTGCTGGAGTACTTCAAGGTCGGGAATACTTCGGTATTTCAGAAACGTCCAGAGTTTTTCTATGAACGCTGTTCTTGTCTTTGTGCTCCAGGCTTACATCAAGATTTACCAGGGGGAGGAGCTGCCTCATCCCAAATCCATGCTTCAGGTAACTGGGTAGACCTCATGAGTACAACTACTAAAAAAGTCTCAAGAAGCCAGGAAGACAACGGGAAGTCTGCCATTTTGGTTAGAAGTGATACCGTTCGGGTCAACTCCTATAGAGTTTGTCCAATGGGCGGACATTGGCTGGATGATGGATGACTAAAGATGCATGAACGAAGGCTAACAATGTGGTTTGTGTCAGGCCACGGCGGAGGCCAACAACCTGGCGGCGGTGGCCGCGGCCAAGGATCTGTACAACAAGAAGATGGAGGAGGTGCGTTCGCGGCGGCCGGAAGGCCTGCGCCCACCCGCTTATCGGCGTTAACATCTCCCGCTGTCCTCCGTCAGGTGTGCGGCGGCGACCGTCCCTTCCTGGCGCCCAGCGAGCTGCAGGCGCGCCACACCGTCATCCGCGAGGAGGCTCTGGCTCTGTTCCGCGGCGTGAAGAAGATGGGCGGCGAGGAGTTCAGCCGCCGCTACCTGCAGCAGCTGGCGGGCGAGGTGGACCAGGTGTTCGTCCAGTACATCAAGCACAATGACTCCAAAAACATTTTCCACGCCGCCCGCACGCCCGCCACCCTCTTCGTGGTCATCTTCGTCATGTATGTGGCGGCGGGCGTGACGGGCTTTGTGGGCGTGGACGTGGTGGCCAGCCTGTGCAACATGATCCTGGGCCTGGCCCTCATCACGCTCTGCACCTGGGCCTACATACGATACTCGGGGGAGTACCGAGAGCTGGGGGCCGTCATTGACCAGGTGGCCGGGGCGCTGTGGGACCAGGTCGGTCGCAACGCACATCCGTCCGGTTCTTCCATCACCCGTTCAAACATCCATACGTCCTTCCATCCGTTTGACCATTCTCGTCATCGCTCTTCCATCTCTACATCCGCCTGTCCGTCATCCCATCCATCAGTTCGCCCATCTACCTGTTTTGTCTTCTCCATCCATCGCTCGTCCCAACTCTTGAATCCATTCGTTCCTTCCACTCATTTGTCCGTCATCCCCCACTCTCAGTCAAAACAACAAATCTTCGTACTCACCCAAGTAGCCTGGCAGGTGCAATGCAGACAAACAGCCACCAGATGCCACCAATCTTTAATTCCGTGACATAGTGACATTGCATCGCATTCCTTGACTCACCATGTGTTTTCCCTTTGATGCCTCCGCAGGGGAGCACGAATGAGGTAAGAAAGTTGCTCTTCATCCTTCCCGCGTGGTATGTTTTTTTCATTCTTCCAATGTGACCATCTTGTGACTCCTGCGCCCTCTCCGCAATGCAGGCGCTGCACAAGCTGTACAACGTAGCAGCCAATCACAGGCACCTGTACCAGCACGCCTTCCCTGGGCATCAGGCCGCCGATGACGCGGCGGCGGCGGCCGAGGAACGCGACAGGAAGCGGGACTGACGGGCTACTTTTAACCCCGCTCACCACGGACTGTACAGTGCTCACATATACGCCACCCAAACTCCTGAGCATCTTCGCCAGTCAGCATCCTCCTGCTCAGCTGCCAATCACCACCCGGACAGGGAGGTAGAAAACGGGCTGGGGTATGGAAAGCTGTTTGCGCGTTTCTGCTACCAATTTGCGTTCTTTGACCTCACTAGTAAGTCAATTAGAGATAGACCGATACCGATTATTAGTAGTCAAGGAGACCGATGACCGATATTTGGAGCCGATATTCATTTGCTGTAACGGGGAAAATATTGGCGTCCAAATTTTGAAGACAAACGCCAACACTTCATTGAAGCACATTTTAAGTTAAAACAAAAAAGGGGCAGTTTAAATTTGACCGAATATTTAAATAAATACTTCCCTGAAGTTTACCCAGTTTTAAATGGATCTCTTATCAGCCGTCAATTAAATAAATGAATGAAAAGCCGATATGTGCCAAATTCGGAATATCGGTGCCGATGATCGCCCGGCCGATGATCGGAGTATCTCTAACCCGGTGCACTAGTAGAATGACCAGGGCGCACTAGTAGAATAATTCTTACTAATGATGTTTTCTTCGGTTACTAGTGACACAAAACATTAGTTTACAACTACGACGAGTGACACGATAAAATTCTACGAGTTAACACATAACGCTTCACTAGTTTTACTACAATCATGCAGATGTCAACGAGTGCACAGTTTTGCCTCACTCGTAACATAGTTGCTCTACTAGTGCACAGAAATATCATACAGTAGTGGGGGGGGGGGGGAAATGTCACTAGTAAGACAGTCATTCTAGTGTAGTGTGCTGAATTGTCTTACTAGTGAGGACAAAGAGCGCGACTAGGACATGGACAATTCGGCACACGAGTAGGATATCAAATAAATGCTGAAACTGCTTACCACATGGGGGGGGGGGGGGGGCGGGGAGCGCAGGCCTCGTTTGTGTTTTTCTTCTTGGGGAAGTATGTCATATGCCATATTTCAACGCCAAACTGTGCTCGCGCGGGTCACTTCATTAGGGACACCTGCACACTCATGAGAGCCGAGACAAACGCTGATAATGCTCTTTTGTTGATGTTGTCGTCGCCGTCGACAGTCAGAGAACGACCTAAATTAGCCGAAAAATACATTTCCACCGGAAGTACTTTGAAAGCAAGTTGTGATATTTTATCATACATCTTATTTCTAATATGTCGATTTCTCTGCAGATACTGGTTTTTATTTTAATTGAATTGAATCCCCTTACAAATATTTATTCAAATTGATTCATAGCTTGTCACATTTACAGTTTTTATTACTATAGGGTGATTGCATGTACACAACACACTTATTCCATTTTAAAAGTTTTTTTTAAATCGTTGTATTGATTAAAATATTTTAAAAATATGGTACACGTGGTAACTTACTGTACATTTTTACTACCCCAATAATTTTACATTTTTATTTTTTCAATGTATTTTTTTTTTTTTACAATATGTATACATTATAATTTAAAAACTCTATTTATAGTTTACATTTTTATAGTTTTTATTAGAGTGGGTGTGTGCATGAATGCAACAAGCTTATTGTTTTTTATTCATATTTTACTGAACTGTTCACGTTATAGGTCACAATATCTAATACAATATTTTAGGTTTTGCACACATTCTGTAGCTTAGTGCATTTTTTTTTTTTTTATAATTCCACTAACAGATTTTTCAATTATATATTTGTAATTGTATAGCCTACATGTCACATTATTTTAATATATTGGTCTCTCATATTGGTTTATTTTTCATTTGTCATATTTCTTAATTTCTCAAAAATAAATGTTTTTTTTCCCCCCTTAAAAAAAAAAAAAAAAAAAACTGCACAGGATTTCCATAAAGGTTCTTTACAATTGAACAATTGAATTAATATAAAAGCAGATGTATAGAAAGAATAGACCTAGTTTTTGTTGTTGTAAAGAGACTTTGTGGACACACTGTACAGGATCTAGCGAGCCAAAATATGACAAACTGCCACAAACTACAACAACAACAATAAACATTTCAAATATAAAATTCTTGCATTTGCTCTCATGAAGCCCAGGTGTACCTGATGTTTTATCTGGTGAGGGGATTTACAAACTATATAACTCATTGTCCGCATGGCGTGGATGTTTTGTAATGTGTGTCGTCAAGATCAAGTTTGAAACAGAAAAAAGAGCTACGAGTGATTTTTTGTGAAATGTGTTTTTTTTGTTTTTTGAAAATAACACGCCTGACGCGACATCCCACAGTGTGGGCGCGTCGCCATGCAGACGTGGCGGGCGGTGACCATTGTTGTGTCGGGTGGGCGTGTCGCGTGACTTTGGCGCGGAGGTGGTGGTTGTTTTTGGGAAAGGATCCTCATTCCGCAACTTTCTGTCTTTGTATTGACGCACGTTTATTTGGCTTAAGGCGACTGTTCACGTCCCCGTTTTGCATCTGCAGCACTGTCATGCACATTTATTACGGACTTCACGCCTCCAGCGGTTGACTATTTAAAGCAGGGCTGGGGAACCTGCGGCACATCGGCCATAATCCGTGTAGTCTGTCTGTCTAGTGTAGAGGTGGGACAAACTCTCGGAGTGGTCTGTCTTTGAAAGACTCCTGGAAATGGCCTAATTGAACGCAAATTATCTGCTTCAAACCAAAATGGCAGACTTCCAGTGTTTGTTTTGTTTTTTTCCACACAGTCTACTCATGACAGACAAGTCTACCAAATTTCACATTGCTAAGGGAAACTAATTTTGGGGGCCAGATTTTCTCAAGGTCTTTCCCAAGTCAAAACATCCACTTCAAACCAAAATGGCAGACTTCCTGTCTTTTCAGACTTAGCTTCTTGAGATTTTTTTGCGCGAGTCTACTCATGATAGACATGCCTACTCAATTTCACATTGCTCAGGTTCCCCCCCCCCCCACCGCTGATTTAAAGGCTCCGCAGTCTTCCACGGTGTTCGCGTCGTCAGCATGGAAGGCTTTCATCACCGTGTGTCGCAAAGTAGCATTTCGCCATCATCGTGTTGCCCTCAAAGCACCTTTTCATGACTTTCATGTTCGTCCGTTTAAATATTAAAATATTATAAACTCACGGGAGACTCCAGGGTTGTGTGCTGTGTGACTCGGGATGCGAGCGCGAAAACAAGAGCAGCAGCACGGTAGAAAGCAGACATGAGGTTTTATTACACCAGGTTGTACATAACCTGCAGCTTGACTCCGTTTGGGCTCCACCTCGTTGTTATTGTAGTGTATTTTGTGGCAAAACGCACAAAATGGAGACCGTTCTGAGTTACAAACATCCTTTCGACACGTTCTCTCGTGGGTGTATCAGGAAACCGTACGAAACGTTAAGCCTTGTTAATACGAGCGGTGACCCAGCTGGGTCACCACAATGTAAAACCATCACAAGCCAATACTAAGGTCAGTTCAAACTATTGATCGTCTTTTGACACAAAACTCGATGAGACGTTATCAAAACTGAAGTAAAAGATTTGATTTTTGGCCTGATTTGAGCTCTCTCGCAATGTTACTAACGCGTATAGTTTCAACGCAAGCTAAAACATATTGGATTTGTGGTGATGAAGCCAATGTACTGGTCCAGCTCTCAATAAATTAGAATAAATGTGAAATAATTTCAGTAGTTTGATTCAAAAAGTGGAAACTCAATTATATAGATGAGGAAAATGGGTCAATTCACACCTAATTTCTATTTTATATTCTAATTCCTTGAGATGGTGAATTTGGGGTTTTTGGGAGCTTAAAGCAACAATCACCAAAATTATGGAAATAAATATAATCATGAAATATTTCCCCCTGTGTGTAGTGAACCTTTTGAGTTTCACTTTTTTTGAATTGAACTGCTGAAATAAAGCTTTACACTATATTCTAATTTATTGAAACTACTTTTCCATTAACTACTAATTACAGCTCGTTTCCTTTTCGTACAAAATCCTACTAAATCCCCATAGGAACGGGCGGAACCTGCATACACATTTTTAGATATAATAATAATATATTAAAATATGATATTTCAAAATTTCCTGCTGGTAGCAAAGTGTCCTATTCAACCAGCAACATATGGCTTTGAGACATTTCGGAATATCGTAAAAATAATAATAATTAAAAAAAAAGATAACAGGCGTAACAGAGTCTTGACAAAAGACAAAAAATAACTTTAACAAAAACTTTAAAGTCTTTTACATGAAAGTGTTTCCAAAAGTTCCAGTAGCTTATCTTTCCGAGGTGATGCTTATCTTTAATTAAATAAAGATGCGTTCCTTATCGACACTTAAATATCGCCCGTGTTTTGGTGGATTGTCTTTATAAAATGTTTTAAACTGCACAAAGGGCCAAGAATCCGAAGAAGCTGCCCGTCTTCCTCCACGTCGGCGTTTTGGTTCACCGTTTAAAAAGGCACAACATTGTTTTGCCAGTCCTGCCACATCATAGCTTCTTCATCGGAGTGTTTCCAGAAGTGTATTTAAAAAAAATAATAATAATAAAATAAAAAATTATATATATATATATATATATATATATATATATATATATAGTTTCTATATAGTTGATATATTTTGATGAAAAAGCAAAGGCACACAGGGCGGAGCGTTTTGGTCACATGAAGCTGTTGCCGGGGGGCTGCTGGGCGTACCACTGCTGCCGCTGTTTGCGCGCCTCCACCTCGGAGAGCAGCGCCTGGCGGTACGCCTCGTACGACTTGACGATGTGCTCCAGCTCCTTCATGAAGAGCAGCTTCAGCATGCCCTGGTACGTGTCCAGGTCGGCCAGCTGGAAGAGCTCCCACTTCAAGATGTGGTCGTACCTGGCGGGAGAGCTCGGTTCACGTGTGGCGTCGTGCGAGCGCGCCGGAGGACGTCCATTGTGTCGACATCTACTGACTAGCATCTACACCGGTCAAGGTTATAGAAAGGATTGCAAATACAGTGAACCCCTGCATACTCAAGGTTCGGCATTCACCAATTTGCAGATTTTGATTTTTTGCAACCGATCCTCTGTTATTCGCTCAACAACTTGTCAATTCAATGTTTTTGTGCTCAAGCCAATGCGATAAAAGTATTTCTTTGGCACCATCTATTTGAATCTCGGTGGTGTTGTTGTTAGGTTTAATTCATTGATGGTTTGAGAGTTTTGTTGGACATTTTTGTGCAAACTAAAAGTGAGTTTGGTTTTGCTTATCTCCCGACAAACTATTATTAGGCGGTGTGGTCTACTTAGCCATGACAATTTGCCTGTATCACCGAACGTTTATTAATGTAGTTAAATAGTACAAAGTGAGTTTTAATGACTTAATACCGTTTGTGTAAAGAGCAAAGGTGCATTTGTTTGTCCATGTCACACGAGTTTGTGCTAGGATGTTATGCTGGCTAATACTATTGATAAGCCTCATCTGATGGTGGTTTGTTTCTGTTGAATAATTCAACTACTGAATAGACGTTACGTTTATGTAACATGGGTTAATAAATGTGTAGATTCTAGATAGATGGTGTTGATGCTTTATGATCCTCCGTTTGAAGTGCTTTGCCGCCATGTTGTGGAAACTAATGCAATTACAAACCCCTTTTAAGGGGGCGCGTCAACAGTCAACCCAGATTTCCGCTATTGACAGCAGGGCTCGGTCCCTATCCTCCGCGAATAACAGGGGTTCACTGTACAAGTTCAGGACCGACTATAAAAATAGCACTAAAAGCGTTGACCTCCAGCAAGACACAAACAACAATGCTTGATTGTGGAACCTCCAACGTTGAACGCAAAGAAAAATGTCGTGACTGTGCCTCATTTCATGGACACTCCTGGACTAGAAATAAGGGGAAATATGCAAAAGTGACTTTTTAATTGCTTGTATACTTGTTTGGCGATATTCATCCACATCCAGCCCGTCGAGCATTTACATTATCAAGAGTCCTGTAACATTTGTTGCATTAATTAGCTGTTTTTACCAACAAGTGGTTAATTAAAATGTACACTAGTCACAAAAAGTGACTAGTGTACATTTTATTGGGATATTGGGACTTTGGGTGAAATTCCAGGATGAACCTCAAATGCACTATAATCTCTACAGTTTAACTTAATTTGACCTTCTCCCAACCTTTGAATGTTCAACTATCAACGTTTCAGTACTTTTTGTACTGCTTGCTGTTCTTTAACAAGAACCTGAGGGGCAGAATTCACAGCAGATGTTTGCTCCATGACAATTTGTCCACTTCTAAGCCTTTCTGTGACTCTTCCAGTCTCTCCGCATCTTTGTTGCAACCTGCTGATGACACTCGAGACACCTTAAGCAATTGTCACTGACGTCGCTCCGCTTCGAATTATCAAAGTGAGGGCAAACCGCAATGGCTGAGTCAATGACACCTGTCTAAGGCGGACAGGCCAATAAATGCAAGCTTTACAGTGACGCCTGTTCTTCCATGAGTGTTTATTTTTGTTCGGCTTTAAACTCCACACTGCATTGTTTTAATATTGCAAAAATGTGCTTGGAAGAACACGGCCCCATCTGCAGTTAAGTCAATGAACTGCCCCTGGTTACTATTCGGTTACCAAATTTGTTCCAGGCAATGTTTTTACATTCTAAACCGTCATCCAAGTATAAGAAAAATAACTGCTAAAACCAAATAAAGGTACTCTCACCTTTTTACCATCAATAATCAACTTGTACTGATCGCCATATCCTCTCAGAGAAAACACAAAACACATTTTCATCCTTACGATTATGATTTGCGAGATTAACAGAAGTCTCATGTGACCTGATGATGAAGGACGGTTTGAAATCAAAACTTTAGTTTGACTTGACAACATTGTAGTTGAACTACAAAATGTGACACTTCTTGGGAGTGTTCGACGTTGGAGGTTTGGCTGGTTTTGCGAGAGAACGGCACCCAAAAAAATAAAATAAAAAGTAAAAAAAAAAATAAAAACATTTTTAAAACATTTGTAAATTGTTTCTTAAAATGTCTGTTGCTGTTGTTACAGCAACAGACTATTTACAAGCACTCCAGCGCTTGTAAATAGTGGTCATGCGAGGAGAAAAAAAAACAACAACCTCGCTTTGTTACCAACTGTGATTAAGGTGTACGGTCATTTTAAGTCGATGGACCGGTGCCTGTGTAAAGGTAAATACTCACTTGAGGGGGGCACGGGCATAAACCTGCAGCCAATTGGGGATCTCGGCGGTGTGGTACGGGTTGGCCGGCACCAGCACCGGCTGGTTCCTCTCGGGGGGCTGCGCCTGATAGGTAATAGGTGGCGGCGGCAGAGGCGGTGGCTGGTCGTAGCGGGGCACGCTACAAGAACATGGATCAAAGTTAAGATGTTTTAGGAAAATATATCAAATTCTTTGAAAAGAAAACGTTTGACTGTGCCTGTGACATTTTTAAGACCTTACAATGACAGATTTCAAGGTTAAGTGTCATTCTGAAGGCCTTCATTTTAGAAAATCTAATTTCAGGCCCACAAACACGCTGTATCAAAGACCTCCGCCAAGGCCAGGCAGCCAGTGTGCATTTATTCTCTGGGGATCGAACCGATCGCAACTGAACTGTTCTGGTTGTCTTAGAAGATGTTTCGCTTCTCATCTGAGCAGACTTCATCAGTTCATACAACAAGGCTTAGTTAGGACTAACCAGCCTTAGGACTCAATAGCTAGTCCTAGTCCCAAATAGCGAGGGTCCACAGTACAGTATAATGCTGTACAGTGCTATTTTCCTTATTAAAATAGGATTTTTATTTTTTTGGTGGGGGGGAGCTGGACCATATTAATGGAATTTACATTAATGGTAATGGGGAAAGTTAATTTGAAATATGAGTGTTTTGAGTTCTGAATATGGAGATGGAACAAATTAAACTCTTAAGTCAAAGTAGCACTGTACCTGGGAGCGCAAGGGTGCCGATACTGCGCCCTCTTGTTGATGTGGTCCACGTAATAGACGCCAAACTCGGCCGACTCCACTTTCTCCCAGCCCGGCGGGAGCCCCTCACGCTCCAGCGGGTGGCTCCAGTGCGTGGTGTTGGTGTTGTGGTCGATGTAGTACTTCCTGCCACGGATGGTCCAGTCCACGGTCCAGCCGGTGGGGAGGGGCAGGTCCTCTGCTGTCAGGCTGGAGAGGTTCCCCAGCGACTTGGCCTGGATTCGACCGATGCCTGCGGGGAGGATGACAAATATTTCTCTCAGCAAAATGAGCAAACATTGACTGATTGAGGAGAGCTAGAGCGTGAGAGTAAAGGAGATTCTTGGGAGGGTTAAAAATCAAAATCAAAATTGGGAATGACCAGGAATATGAGGCACAATTTGTTCCTACTTATTGAACGTGTACTGAACTATGAACTTAAAACCAAGGTACCCACAAATTCATTGTTCGATTCTTGGCATACCGTTAATAAATAAATAAATAAACAAACAAACAAATAAAAATAGTTTCAGAAACGACACTAGAACAGCTGAACTTTATTCGGGGTTAAATAGCGGCACCGGCACATTAAATGCTGGCAGGTATGTGCTTATTCAAATTTGCAACAAGTGTGAATGTGATAATTAATTGATAATTAATTCTGAACACACACACACAGTCATAATCACCATCAATCATTTTCCGATGGAAAAATATTTCATTTTTTTCAATTGCGTTGTACAGGTTACAGGTCACATGAAATGGTGGAAAAAAGGTTTTGAACGGATTTATTTTATCACTCAAACTTGACATCGGAGCAGGGGTGTGAAGACTTTTTATAATCACCGTATTAGTTTATTTCAAATATTGTGAAGCCTTTGCAGCCTCTTTGCTTGGGGACATTAAAATTAAGACTGTTCTTGCTTGACGGCATGATTCAATGAATGTTATCGGAAACGTGGGCGTGTTGTTTCATGTGTGCGACTTGGAGCTTGAACAATAAAAACCCCTGAAGCAGACGTATTCATTGTGTGCGAATTATCTCAAGCAGACAGCTGTGCGACACACAATCGCACCCCCTGAAAAGAGTGTATGGGAGTCAAAATGGCGTTTAAAGTGAATCTGATACATTTTACAAGGCGGTGACAGTAAGTAGAGAGACAGAGAGAGACAGAGAGAGAGAGAGAGAGGGGTCACTGGAAGTTGGTGAGTGAAGAAGAATGCGAGAGCAGACCACAGAAATGTACTCCGCCTCCTCCGCAACAGACTCACCATCATCATCATCATCGTAGTGTGGGCCATTTCCTGCACTTTAGAAGGCCAAGTCCAAAGTAAATGTTTAGTTTTTGGTACAGTGAGCCCTCGCTTTTAGGGACCTGTCGCAAATAGTAGAGAGCCCTCCGTAATTTGTTTCTTGTAATTGCCTACAGGAATGGTTTAAACCCTTACAAATGCACCAAAAGTGCGAGGACGCTGGCGTTTAGGTCATTGCTTCACAATCCGTACAAATACCAATTGCTTCTGTGCTGTTAGTCATTTTATTACGTGAAATACACATAAACAAGTGACGATCTTTGTTCACTTACTGTACCTTACATTGAGCAGCTAGCTGCTAGCAGCTGATCACCTGTGAACTTCCGCCACTGCCAATAGTGATCCAGACCTTTCTCTGCATCATCTTGAGAAGTTTCTCCCCCTGCTTTCTCCAATGGAGCTGCATCTGGCTTTCAGGCCTCTAAGAATCTTTCATTGCGCTGCTGTTCGCTATCAGCCATTGCTATCAGCAATGCTAGATACTCCTCTGCTAACATGGCCCCTTAGAAAGAGCGGGGTGACTATTTTTTTATGTTCTACAGAAATATTTGTTGCGTTCGCAAATGACAATCTGCTTAGTGACGAGGGGTTCACTGCACTTGTAGTCAGATCTGTTCAGTGTAAATGATCCTGGACATCCCAAGCAGGGTCTTCTTACAGTCCCCTGATAAATTACCGAACTACAAAATATAGACAATAGTTATCAAGGTCTGAAATCGGCCTCCAAATGTTCCCAGTTCTTACTCCATGATCAAAAAAACAAACCAAAAACAAATCCTCCGCATTCACATCAATGTTTTTTAACACATTCACTGCCATTGACGGCTTTAGAAATCTAATATCCATGTTAATTGGGAAGGCTAGCGGTGAATGAGTTCAATCTGTCCATGTGGACGTACTTAGAGACTGTAAAGTACAAGACGGAGCAACAGGTGTGATTAAAACCTATAACCCCAGCAATGCATTTGCAAGCTTCAGACGTGGTGTCAGAGACTGGACAAAGAACATTCACTTACTGTTGCTATAGTTGGGTTCAGCGTGAAAGGCAAATGCAGACATTTTTTCCCACCACCTTATCTGAAAATCACCCCCCCCTCCCCCCTCTGGGATTAGCTTTATTTCTCCTGAAACCAAACAAGATTTGCAAACAATTTCTGCAACTTGCCACCTTAAATATATTTCTTGCCTTTGCAAGAAATATATTTTTTTGCCCTTTTGTGTGGAGAAGAAGGCCAATAGCAAAACACACAAATGTGCTGATGTGTACGTACCCTGGATGCCTTAAGAAGAGCACACAATCACATGTTTGTCATCTTCAGTAAGATAAAGAGCTCAAACACACAAGATGAAGCAAAGCGCGCTGTGTGGCTTCCCGAGAAGCCTCCGCCTGCATTCCTCTCACGCCTAATTAAGCGTGACGTGCGCCGGGAACCAGCGGCGCTGATGTGAAAAGACTTGATCATGCGGCCGGGGTCTATCTTGAAACACGGCCGTGCCAATTCACGCGCCACCTGTAGGGCCGTGGAAAACTGCCCAACGACCCATTTTGCGTCAATGCCGTTTAGACAGAAGGAAATTCCGTTTAAAGAGAGTTTTAAAGGGGCGACACAAAACTCAGTGTGTAAGGGGATAGTGGGAAGGCGAAAGCATGATTTCAATGAACCTCAATACTTCCACGTTCCACATATCATATTACAGCCTTATTCCATAATAAAAAAATAAATAACTCCCCACCAAATTCTACTCCTAATACCCCATAATGACAATGTTGAAAAACGTTTTGGGAGTTTTTTTTTTTTATTTGTTAAGTTTCTGCAGCTTAATCGGTAAATTTAATTGGACATGAATTTGGGAAGACACACTGTCTATATAAGGTCCCACGGTTGACAGTGCATGTCAGACCACAAACCAAGCATCAAGTCAACGAAATTGTCTGCAGACCTCCAAGACAGGATGTTAAGAGGTGCTGCAATAGACAAAACTGATTTTGAAATTCATTTTGGAATAAGTTTGACATGTAAAAAGTGAAGCACTCTGAATAATTACACGATGGACCCTTTAGGCCCGTCGCAAACCGAGCTATACGGCCGGAACTGTACATCCATCCATTTTCTGAGCCGCTTTTCCTCACTAGGGTCGCGGGAGTGCTGGAGCCTATCCCAGCTGTCATCGGGCAGGAGTCGGGGTACACCCTGAACTGGTTGCCAGCCAATCGCAGGGCACATACAAACAAACAACCATTCGCACTCACAGTCACACCTACGGGTAATTTAGAGACTCCAATAAATGCATGCTTTTGGGATGTGGGAGGAAACCGTAGTGCCCGGAGAAAACCCACGCAGGCACGGGGAGAACATGCAAACTCCCCACAGGCGGGGCCGGGGATTGAACCCAGGTCCTTACAACTGTGAGGCTGACGCTCTAACCAGTCGTCCACCGTGCCGCCTCGGAACTGTACAATCGTCCAAAATAATTACAGTCCACGAATCACACCCACACACCTGGCAATTGACCTTCGCACAAAAACCAACTCGCTGCAAGGTAAAAACTGCAACCCCAGCGTTCTTATCGGAAAGCAACATTTTGAGGCACCACATTCAGTTGTGCCCATTAGTGTATATACCCTGGCAGAATTTGTGAAATATTTGGAACTTTGAGGGAAAATATAACTAATAACTGAACAAATTATGTTCTATGTTTAGTTTTATGATGCGCCTAAGAGGCCAAAGATCACCATGGATCTAAAAATAAAGCACGGAAATTATGAAAAATAAGGGCCGCCATTAAGCTGCAGGTGGGTGCGTCCGCTGAAGGCGCTGGAGACAGCCCTTCACCTGTCAATCAAATTTGTTTGCTCGTACACTGTGTGCTCAAGTGTCTGCAGTCAACTACGGGCTGAATAATGTGCCACTGTGGTTATGGTTAATAAACAGTTAACTTTCCCATGTTTCTTATGTGGGGAGACCCACACACAAACACTCCAAGCGAGGCGCTGATGTTTTGGACGACCCCGCCGTGGTCAAACGAACTCCTTAGCTCGCACTGGTGAGTGGCTCTCTGCCACTCCACAAGTGCATAATGGCTAACAAGTACTACCGGAGCCGCTAGTAGCGGGCCACTTCGCAGTGGAGCCGTCTAAATCGCTGTCGCCTCGATGCTCAACCCGCACACGGGTCACCGCAACAGAGACACTAGACCAAATAACAAAACACTTCGGGTAAGATGCAGTTTTCGGGTTGTGGTCATAGCTTAAGGACTACCTGCACGATGTAGTGATGCTAGAAAAGGCTAAGGTATTATCACTAAGTAATTCCAATTTCCGGCGAACGGTCCAAGACGGCGCTTGTTACTTATATTGTGGGGGAGGGCCAACTCATGCGGTTCCCCGTTTTTTGGTCCTCAGTCGGAAAAGGGTGGCGTTCCCTCTCCAGGTCGGGGATGAGATCCTGCCCCAAGTGGAGGAGTTCAAGTATCTTGGGGTCTTGTTCACGAGTGAGGGAAGAATGGAACGGGAAATCGACAGGCGGATCCGTGCGGCGTCTGCAGTGATGTGGACTTTGTATCGGTCCATTGTGGTAAAGAAGGAGCTAAGCCGAAAGGCGAAGCTCTCTATTTACCGGTCGATCTATGTTCCTACCCTCACTTACGGTCACGAGCTGTGTGTCGTGACAGAAAGAACAAGATCAAGAACAAGCAGCCGAAATTAGTTTCCTCCGCAGGGTGTCCGGGCTCTCCCTTAGAGATAGGGTGAGAAGCTCGGTCATCCGGGGGGATCTCAGAGTAGAGCCGCTGCTCCTCCGCATCGAGAGGAGCCAACTAAAATGGCTGGGGCTTCTGATTTGGATGCCTCCCAGACGCCTCCCCGGTGAGGTGTTCCGGGCACGTCCCACCGGGAGGAGTCCCTGGGGACGATGCAGGACACGCTGGAGAGACTACTTCTTTCAGCTGGCCTGGGAATGCCTCGGGATCCCCTCAGAAGACCTGGAGGAAGTGGCTCGGGAGAGGGAAGTCTGGGCGTCCCGGCTAAAGCTACTGCGCCCGCGACCCGACCTCGGATAAGCGGTAGAAAATGGATGGATGGATGGATGAATATTTTTATAAAACGCCTTAAAAGTTATATTTATATTTTCCATTGAAAATGAAAACATGTTAAGATCACTCATGTTTTCTTTAACGGATGGTATACATCTTAAAAATTCTGCCAGTGTATGTAAACATACGGGCACAATTGCATGTTTTTTTACTGAACCACGAACAACGACACAGATTGCCATATAAAACGAGACAAAAGAGACGAAACTGGAGACAAAGGAAAAAGTGTGTATATTTGAGAAGCTGATGGCAACAATCGATCACCTCAATAAATGATTGTACTGGTGAATTTTGCTGCCAGAGACTCACCATGCTTCGCTTAGGTGCCAAAGGTACATATGAAATTGTAAACATAGTTAAATATTATTCATTCATTTTCCGTACCGCTCATCCTCACTGGTGTCACGGGGGTACTGGAGCTTATCCCAGCTGACTCTGCACCGGACTATTGCTATATTAGTCATTCAAACTGCTCTAAGTGCTAGAGGACTCTGCATCTTTTTGCACAATTGTCTCCGAAAAAAAATAAAAAAATAAAAATAAAAAATTGTACCTGCATTACCAGATAACTAGCAACCCTTTATTGCCCAGTGACAGTTTTTCTCAATGTCTTTATGTCTCAAAAGTGTTCTCTGTCAATTGACTGTCTGTTATCGTACTAGAGCGGCTCCAACTATCGGAGACAAATTCCTTGTGTGTTTTTTTTGGACATACTTGGCAAATAAAGATGATTCTGATTCTGATTAGACTGTCCCCGACCGCGTCGTTCGGTGTACAGTGGCCCTTAAACAGAGGCAGCCTCCTGCCTCCGATACTACCTGCGGAGGTGGAAAATAACAAAACACAGTTGGTGTTTACCTGAGGGGGGTCTGCTGGGTGTGGGGGGCGTGTGTTGCCGCTGCAGTCTTTGGAAGTTGTGTTCTCCGTGCTCATAGTAGCGGTAGTCGTCCGGGAAGCGTTCAGTCATCCTCCGGGGCTGCCGTCCGTCATAGTAGGAAGCCTCCTGGGGGTGGTAGTAGTATCTTCCGGCGTCCCCGTTCTCCGACACGGGGCCGCCGTCCGTCAAGAAGGACTGCAGCGAGCCGGCGTACTCGTGCGGCAGCTCGCCCAGGCTGCGCGGCAGGTACGGCGGCGCGGACAAGCGATGGCTCTCGCGGCGGGCCGCCTCATGCGGCGGAAGCGGTACAGGGGCGCGCAGGAAGCTCTTGCTGCGGGACACGGTTGGCTCCCGGCCGGGGGCCGCCGGGTAGGCGGAAGGCACCATGTCGGGCATCGGCACGTCGGCGCGGCGGGGGATGGTGGGGCCATGACGGATGAACGAGGGCATAAGATCTGGAGGGAGAAAAATGGGACGAAATGAAATAAATGGGACATAAGGAACAAAATGGGACACAATAGGGGACATTGAAACAAAATGTGACATTACGGGTCAAACTAAAACATTATGTGACAACAGATTATGATTGCCATTATCATATGACTTGAATTTTAGCTATAAATACTGACGACAATAGTATCGGAGAACTTTTGTGTTAACGCTCGGGTGCCAGGACAGCAGCTGGCTTGTTTAAAAGTTTTAAAGTGCGCTCAAACGTGGCCTAAGCTCAACACAATTTGACAAAAAAGGTGTGCCTAAATGTGCCCACATCCTCACTGTGACTTGCGGGGTTGTTATTGAGGTGCAAACGGCAGGAATTGTACTACATCATCGCTAGCAGGCTAGGCTAGGCTAACTATCCAGCAGCCTGTTGCTTACTTCTGAGGAGCGGCGACGTCTCCTTCTTCACATACTTCCCGTGGACCTCGGCCGGCTTCGACGACTCGCTTTTACTCTTCTTTCGCGAGAGCATAATAACTCCAGTGTGAGGGTGGGGGTGGGGGAGAGGACGTCAACAACGCGGCGCTGTCAAGCCCTCCGCTCGGCGGCCGCCCCGCTCTCCTCGTCGCCAAGCGCGGAGAGAGAGAGCATTTTGTACGGGGGAGGAGCGTTAGCCTAGCCGATGCTAAGTAAAAAGCAGAGCTGGCTGTCGGTTGTTTTTAAAAAAAAACAAAAAAAACAATTGTGCGCATGCGCAAACGCGTGCGGCATGCGGCCGCATGCGCACATGTAGTTATTAAGGAATTTCACCCATGGGCCCCAAATACATTACCAATACAATAACAACAACGGGTTGATGAAATGACGGTTTGAAAACGAACTTGCTAAAATTTTATTTTCTGAAAGTCTTCGGTCAAAAGTTAAATACATGAATTTCATTGATTTATGCAAATGTAATATGATACATGTAAACACGAACAAAGCCTAAACATAAGAAATTGTCATCTTTGGTGGTTCTTGAAGACATTGTAGACATTTAAAGTTCCCCGGGTTGTTACGGAAATTGACGTGTTAAGTGTCCTACTGCGAGGCGGCATACCAAACCCCTCATTGACAAATGGATTTTAAGGTCCCCTATTTAAACGTCCATAGAGTGACGAACATGGCCTTAATATGTGTCAATTTAATAAATAAATTATAAAAAAAACTGCTCGGCTTTGTCCAGAAAACACCCCTGTGACAGCGACTTCTGTTTGACCCAGTTTTGTAGCCGATTTTTCTATATTTGGCTAAGACCACCCCCTTTCCTCTCATTGGTTGTCTCCATATAGAAGACACACTTGTGAGAGAGAGCACACGTTTGTTATGTTGACAACATTGGCTCGGGAGTGGAGGGGAAAGCTCAGGTCTTCTCGAGTGACTCGATAAGCTCAAGAAATTCAACTCACCTGATTTTGGGCCTCTCGGCAAAAAAACATCCGGAACTCAGGAATACGTGGATGGTTTTAATTCAAATTTCACATCTTCTGAGGCACCATAGAGATAATATTAAAACAAAAAATAGATGAAAACATAAATTTTGGGGGAAATCCATACCAAAAAAAAAACAATGGGGGGGAAAAAAACAAAATGTATACTTTTCTGTGGGCAGAAACAACAACTCTGTTCAAATCCTTCATTCACAATACATCCATCCACTTATGCACTTCCACCTATAAATATTATACTGTAACATGTCTTTATTCATTAAAGTACAGTGCTGTCCCATGACATTTAGAGCAGTGATTCTCAACTGGTAGGTCGGCACCCAAAAGTGGGTCACGCATCCATTTTGGGTGGGTCGCAAACAGCTCATTAAAAAATTACATTCCTATTTTTTTCTGTACAGTACAGTCAGAGGCGTACTAAGTTCCCGGACGGAACATGGTAGGAAAGTGACAAGAAATATTACGCTCTTATTCTCTATCCACTAGTTTACGCTGTAAATAAATACAGCGTAGCTCAGCCTTTGGCTGGTGGACGTCGTGGCAACCAATATGCTTTTGGCAGTACAGCAAACCCATTTGAAATAACATTTAAAAATATAACATTTGGTATATGATTTCAGACGCTATTTTTTAAACCAAATTGTTATTTTTTTTTCTTGTAATTGTTCTTAACTTCTATGAAAGTGGGTCGCAACAATAGGAAAATGCGGGCCCCAGAGTGACGACAGATGAGAACCACTCAATTAGAGTGCAACAGGTAGTGTTAGCTTACATTTAAAAACAAAATATACACTGTATATAATAAAGTCACGATTGTTCAACTAGCAGGAACATACAGCCAACAGACAGCTTTGTGTTTTGGTATTCATGCATTGTACAGAACAACACTTGTATAAATTCATACGGCACTGAAAACCTCCTCACAAGGGAAGTCGTACACAGAACACTTGTTTGGACCTGGAATTTGCGTCTCTTAGGAGAAACACTCAGAATAAGAATTCAAACAGTGCATACTTTGGTGGCTGTCCAGTTAGACTAAAAAGTGCCGCGTTCTTTTTCTTTACGTGACTCTTTTTCCAGAGAATTATCGTAAAAAGATTGCCTGGAATAACAATGGACATACAGTGGACACCCACGAATAAGTGACACTCATTACAATGGCTGGCAACCAGTTCAGTGTGTACCCCGCCTCTCGCCCAGAGTCAGCTGGGAGAGAGGCTCCAGCACGCCCATGACCCGAGTGAGAATGAGCGGTTCAGAAAATGGATGGATGCATAATTATGCCATTACGTGATGTTTTCTGTCTCCAAGTGGCAAGGCTTGCACACACCGGAAGGAGCAGCAAAAAGAAAAAAAAAAGGAGAGAAAAAAAAAAGGGATGTTTGTTTAATTATTTACATTTATTTGTGTAATTACTGTTTTTTTTATAAACAACAAATAATTATAGAGTGCTATTTTTCCCTCATTTATAATCAAACTTTAGTTGTTTTTTGAGAGGCGGGAATGGAAAAAAAAAAATGCAGAAGTCATTTAATGCGAAAAAAGTCAACGTTAGAACGTTGGGGATCTTGTTACTGTAAGTTTTACGAACAAGTAAATTGTCAACTGGTGTGGCCCTAACATTCCTTCACAATATCATTGTAATCCTTTGTCATGATAATCATACACATACAATTGTGAACGCAGGCTCTTCAAGTAAAAAAATAAATACAATTTTTGCACCACCTTGTGGAGAAGGAGGTACGATGTACACAACCGCAATACATTCAATGTAATAATGTAAAAAAACAAAATACTGCTTCTTTACTGTAATACTGACATTCAGGCTCCTTTAAAAAACAATCATGTGCACATTATGTAACATTTAAAGTTGTAAGACGATGAGAGGCGAGACGGGGGTCTGGGACTACATACTCTCGCGTGTGGCGTCAAGGTGTCGCCCTCGGCCGACTGCTTGGTCTACTCAGCCGTTCTGCGTCGCCGCCCGGCTGCCTCCAGAGCCTTCAGCAGCTGACCGCTCTCCACGTACAGGTCTCGAATCAGCGTGCACACACGGCTGTTCTTGTGCCCCTGGGAAATGTCGGATAACTTTAAGCGTTGGGGGCTTTTCTTTTGAGGGGAGATGACAGAAACCCAACCAATCTAAAAAGCGTACGGCTCGGCAACAACTATAGGTGGAAATGAATGAGTAAATCAAAATCTTCCTTTCTCCAATCATTTGAAGCTTGTACTTTAATGATTATTTTGGTAATCTTGTCAACATTGGTCAATAGAGACGAGAAAATACGTACCTAACTATTGCAGGTACTATAATTCAAGTTAAGAGAGTCGAGTTAACGCTTTAAATTTGACAGCCCTACTTGAGATATAAGTTTAATTTGTTGTGCACACAATAATATTGTACTTTTTGAAAACGTAGAGTAATGAAAATTAAAAATAAAAAAAAAAATTAAAAAAAAAGGGAACAGTTTTTGTCACACTGCATCAATTTAATGGCCATTGTGCAGCTTTCAGGGGTGCCCACTTTGGCCAACCGGGAGCAGTATAAAACAGATCGATGGATATAATGTTCACTGAACCATCTAACTTTCACAGCTCATCAGTACAGCACTAATATTAGTCATGTCAGTGCAGTGCCCCATGAAGGTGAAATCATGATATTGCACGTTTTGATTCGGTTAACCGCCGCCAACGGTCCGGCATCAGTACATTTATCCCCATACCATACTACCCTGCAACAGGCTGAATCACCCGAAAATGCATACTGAACCACCTCAAACATTACAACTTTGTGTTTGTATGTAAGGTCCTGACCTGGTCTTTGAGCTGAGCCACCTTCTCCCTGAGGTGCAGCTTGACGTTATGCAGCGAGGTCTCGATTTCCTCCATTCGTGCTTCCATGCGCTCCATCCGGGGGTCCTGGTCATCCTGGAGAGGAAACAGTTACCAACTATAAATATCAAAATAATTATCATCAAGAATGATCTGTGCGCATTTCGAGGAGGAAAAAACAACAACATCCCAAAACAGACCTGTATTCGCTAGACACTTTATTTTATCACATTACACAATGTCTGTTACATTTCTAAAAAAATAAGTGAGGGAGGGAAATGTGCTATTAAAAATAATTTAAAAAATATTTGTCAGACAAGAATATGTACCAAACCAATCCAGGAACAATATTTCAAAGTGGAAATTGGGCAGTAGGCACAAATGAATGGGCAAATACAAATCCTTCCTTATCCCAACATTGACAGCAAGATTATTTTGACAACCTTGTCAACGGAAATGAGAAAATAAGTATCAAAGCTATACCTCAAGTGGGAAATTTGGGTATAGGCATAGATCAACAGGTCAATCCAAATCCATCCTCTCTCCTATCATTGAAAGTTGGTAAGCTCATGATCGTCTTGGTATCCTTGACAAAGTAACTCAATAGAAATGAGAAAATAAGTAACAAAACCAACCCAGGAACTACACTTTTATAGTAGTTAAAAACCGGAGTGTAGTTGAAAGAAAGAATATGGCTCAACAGGTCAATCCAAATCGATCCTTTCCCCGATCATTTGAAAGTTATTTTGGTAACCTTGTCAACAAGGGAAATATACTATTAAAACAAATTATATATATAAAAATCTACCCCCCCCCCAAAAAAAAAAAATCCAAATAAACATAACTGATAAATAATAAATAAACAAAAATCATGACAATGTGAACGCACGGTTCTTGTGACTTCAACATGCATAAATAAATAACTAATTAAAGTCAAAATGAACTGGATGTGTGTGCGAGAATGTAAAAAATTTTTTCTTCTCCTCAAAACCCAGAAAAACTCTGATCCACTTTTTGTGGTGCAGCTAGAAAAGAAAAACAAAAAAGCCCTTGACGACAAAACAAACTGATTTTAACAAAAATCAGCATAAACAAACAATCAACTACAGCATGTGAAAGCAAAATAATAGTTATGACAATCGAGACAAAAAGAAACCTGAATGATCATAGGGGCAGTGTAAATTCAACATTTTGATTACAAGCCAAGGCTCAGAAGCTTTGTCTTCCCTGAAAGTAAGGCAAACAATCATATTAGCATGTAGCTTAGCATTACGTACAGAGAACACACACTGCATTTAAAAGGATTACCCTGTCTTATTAAAAACAAGCGCATTTGATTAAAACAACACGTTCAATTAGACGATCAAAAACACACAATTTCTCATTCAATAATCTTTCTTTGCGTTTCGGGTAGAAAGAAAAAACGAGCGATAATCTCCATTGGGAAATTAGTGTGCCACCAAGCAGCAGTGCAATGCAATGACATGTTCACACGCTTGCGTCGTTGTCGAGTCTCTTACGTGGATGCCACAAAAAAAAAAAAAAAAAAAAAAAAGGTAAGTACGTAGCGGCCGTCTTGGAAGACAGAATTGGACATTGGTGTTAAAGTCCGCCAATCCGCCGGTAGCCTTCTGCGTTGGCGTTAGCTCGCAGTTCCGCCGTGGCTCCCTGGAGAGAGAAAGGCAAGGTACACTTCACCACAGCTTCAGCCTCGCTAATCCCTACAGAGCTTTTTAGTGGCGAGCCTTCAGCATTCGGACAATCAGTCTTTTTACCCCATTGGAAAGTATTCACAGCGCTTCACTTTTTCCACATTTTGTTATGTTATCGCCTTATTCGAAAACTGAACACAGCCTGCGACCAGCTTGGCACACTTATATTTGGGCGTTTGGGCCGATCCTTCTTTGCAGCCCCTCTCAAGCAACCCTGTCCGTGGACTACAGACAATTCTTTTGACTTTATGCTTGTTTTGTGCTCTGATATGCACCGTCATCTGTGGGACAATATATAAACATTTTAATTGACCGCAGGTGGACGCCAATTAAGATGTAGAAACCTCTCAAGGATGATCGATGGAAACAATGCACCTCAGCTCAATTTTGAGCAGCATGGCAAAGTTCTGTCAATAGTTAGGTAAATGTGATTTCTTAGTTTTATTTTTAATAAAAACAAATATCAGGTCATTTGTGTGTAAAATTTTGAGGAAAAAAATGATTTCCATCTATTTTGGAAATAAAGCTGTAACATAATATGGAAAAATGGCTGTAAATCCTTTCCACATGCACTCAACCAGTGATACAGTGATGATGTTGCTGTCACATACAGTTATTAAAACAATGAACAATGGGTGAGATGGAGGTTTGACCACACCAAGAAGAACCAAAATGGAAAAACCAATAGGTACAAAGAGGCAAAACGCCAAACTCCAGAAAACAAACAGAGACAATGAATGTGAAGATGGACCTGAGAGAAACACCAGAGAAGCACTGTAAACTCAGCATACCATTCAGGAAATATGAAATGATTATTCACAGGGACTTTTTTTTGACAGTTACTTTCCTCCAAGCCGGAATGTCAACTAATGGAAGTTGAGTGACATGAGTGCATGCCACCACCGTACTGGCGAGCGGAAACAGAAAGTGTATCCCATTCCACTTCAAACATCGAGACGGAGTGCAATGATCAGTGACTGTATCATCGGTACGACAGCATGAAACTTGTGTGAAGTGAGTGGAAAAATGCCCCCCAAATGAAACGAAACACCCAAAAGTACCATGATTGTATTATCGTACTTGCGCATTGTCGGAGTCAGACCGATGTCCCCTTGCCGTCCTGTGGGGCGACACCGGCAGGAGTCCGATGAAGTGAGCCTGGAATGACTACAAAGGGAGGAAAAAAATAAGAGGAGGGCACATTTTTGTGCTCAATGGACATATTTGATTTTTAAAACAGAGAAAAGAAAATACTTCGAATGTAGATTTAAAAATTAACATATTTTGTTCAAAACAATGACCAATTTAGTGAGATAAATAAATATTACATAAAACAAATAACATTCTAACCACTGTATATGAATAGAGCTGCTAATGACTGTCAATGATGAAAATTGTATTTAGTGTAAATCACATTGACTAACAAAAATGAACATAAGAGCATATGCCTAATCATTTGGGACACAGTTTGGAATTGTAATTGGATCGCCAACCTCAAACAGTTGCGCAGTGAGTCGAGCTATTTGGGCCTTGAGTGCCTCATTTTCCTCCTGCAGTTTGGCCATCTGTGCGTGTCCTTCCTGAGCAGCGAGGTTCTGACATCAAAACACACCAAGCAATGAGATTACAGGGTAGGCCCAAAAAGTTAGAAATACACCTTTTAAATTCAATTTATTTATTTTTTACAAATACCGTGAATAATAGCATAAAAGGAAAAATGCAAAATAAAAAGAAAAGGGTCCGAGGGAAGGAAGAAAGGCAGGGGAAAAAAAGCAGGTCGGAGGTAGAAGGAAGCAGGTAAGGAAAGAAGGCAGAAAAGTAGGGTTCGGCGAAGACAGGATGGAACAGCTCATCTTGTGTGCATCTCAAGAAGAACGGACGTTCCTTCGAGGACAACAAAGTCCAAATTCTTGATAGGGAGGACCGCTGCTATGGGGGGGGGGGAAAGAAAAGAAAAGAAAAGAAACCATCTACTGTATGTTAAACAGGAAAATCTGTCTCCAAACTGTTTGAGGCGTCACCTATAACAATGTCCTGCATCTCTCCCCCAATCAACAGGAAAACTGGCCCTAACGAGCTGTTTTGCCACAAGATGAGCGACCAACTGTTTTGTATGTAGGACGGTCATTTCACCAACCACACCGGGCAACACAGCAACAGTTGAACACCCCCATAAGGACTCCACACCTAAAATTTGGAACTGAAGAAGCCTTTCCAATTAAAAGGCGAAAAACAAGAGCAATCCTTGATTCAACCTTTATGGACTGAAGGAAGGAAGGGAGGGAAGTAGTAAAGGAAGCATGGAAACAAAGAAAGGAAACGATGCCAGGAGAGGAAAAAAAAAAAAAAAAAAATCCATGAAAAGGCAAACTGCAAAACCCTGTATACAACAGTCAGAAGATAATGTGTGTGTAACGACAGCACGGATACCTTGATGACCAGCTTCTGGTCGTACACTTCTTGCTTGAGGGAGGCGTTCTCCTGCTCCAAGGTTTTGAGCAGCACCGCCTGGCTCTGTCTGTGCTGCTGCAGCTGCTTCGGGGACAGTATGCTGACCTGTACGCAGAAACAACAAGGTTACGTTCACATCCGTGACAAGAAGAAGAAGAAAAAAAAAAACGCCAGAAAATCCATGTGTCAATTTCAGACTTGTAACCTTGTCGTCTTGTTCCTTCGGCTGCAGCGTGTCGTCTCTCTGGAGCTTCCTGCTGGGACTTTGGACGGCGGACTTGTGCAAGGCCAGCTCCAAAACGTGGTTCTGCGGAAAACAAAGTCGTGAATACAAACGCACCATCAGTTTACAAATCAAACAGGTCTTACCTCATCAGTGACGTTCTGCAGCTGCTTGTGCAGCATCGCCACTTCCTGGCGGAGGGAATCTCTGTCCTGCTGCGTGCTGCGGAGATCCGACCTTAGACAAGCTCGCTGATGACTGAAGGCATGGAGGGTGTCATCCATATTCTTCACCTGGGAGGTGGAAATAGAGAGGTAATTGATGGTATCAGGATGAGTAGCCACGGAGGGTAGGCAGTACAGAAAGTAACTATGTAATTAAATAGAATGGGTATGCAAATGTCTCAATATGAATGTATGATGGGTAAGTATGTAAGTCGGGTGGGTAAGTAAATAAGTAGCTCTGTAAGGGTAAGTAAATATTGTATGTAAGTCAGTACATGTGATGTCTGTAAGTTGGGTGAGTAAGTACTGCATGTAGGAAATAAACAAAGTCTTTACACCTTCTGCTGGGATTGAGCCAGCTGCTTGCGAAGACCCCGCGTCTCTTTGGCCGCATCCTTTCGCTCCTCTGTCAGGTGACAGAGATGAGTCTCCATCGAGTCCGCCTGCATCAACTACGCACAAAAAACAGGAAACCGTTTTTTACACGCACATTGCCTCAGGTATGAGTTTGCTGTCAAAGGAAACAAACCAGTTTGTCTTCCACTTGAGGGCCTTACCTTCTCCTCAAGGCCAGACACCTGCTGGACCAGCTGGGCATTCCTGTCCTCCAGCTTGGCTGTGTCCTTCAGAGCTTTGGTCAACTCGGCCTCCAGCGAGCACACACAAGCTAGAAGCTAACATGACACAGTTAACCGCTAAGTTACAACCACCACCTTGCCATGACGACCGCACGCTCACCTCTTTCTTCTCCTCGCCGGTGAACACCTCCTTCCTTTCGTTGTCTTTTATCAGCTCGGCCAGCTGCCGCTTGAGCTTCTCTACGTCGGCCAGGCTCCGGGCGTTCTTGTCCGCTAGCATTCCGTTCTCGTCCTGGAGTTGCTGGCTTTGCGAGTGAAGATCACACATCTGAAACGTCTCATCAGTGAGAATGTGCCCAAAGGAAAATGTGTACAGTGGTATCTTCACTTACAGGTGCTCCAATAATGAGGATTAAAGACTCCCCAGTGTCCCCCCGTATTTGCATTTCACTCACACATTCTTATGTTTATGGTCTGTCTCCTAAATTCCCCCCTCAAATGGTAAAAGACAGACCAGTTTTATTGTTCAGGGTCAGCTCCCACACGTGGACCCAGGTTCATGTGCGGGATTGATTTCATTTATATCAATCAATGGTAATTGAGTAGCAAGCTCGGTCATGTAACGAATTGAATTCATAAGTCAAGGTAGCGCTGTATTCCTACTTTTTGCCTCACCTGTTGGTGGAAATTCTCTGCTGCTTGTTCGGTGGCAACCTTCTCCTGGTTGAGCTGCTCCACTTTATGTCTGAAATAGAATACAAATCAAATCATCATGAGAGGTGCGTTGAATGTTGATCTACAGTGGAAGTTCTCAAACTTTCTAGGTTCAGGGACCCACTCATAAGGACCAAAACCATGTCGAGCCCTAAAATGCCAAACGAATTAAAAAGTTTCTTATTTTAGAGAAATCCATAATGTCACAATATCAAATTAATATTTATTAGAGGAAAAAAGTTGTAATGTTAGTTTCAATAAAATATCAGAACAAATATGTATTTTGTCAGAATAAAAAGACAATCTTAAGAGAATAAAGACAAAAATTGTAAATTAAGTGAATTTCAAAAATACAAATTTATTCTGTGAATATTATGCCTTTTTTGTAAAAGACAACAAAAAAAAAAGAACTATATTCTCGAAAAAAATTCCCTTTTTTTCCGATGACTATTCATGCAGGGATGATAGACTTTTGTGATTATACTTTATAATCATAAAGGTGTTAATTGGACCAAAGCTAAGGTAGTAATTGGTTTAGTTTGTGTGGTTTATTAGCACAGCAGACTACCCCCAGGTTGTGTAGCATGGACCCCAGAACTCAGTTTGAGAACCACTGATTTAGGAACCAAAGCAGCTACGTCAAGTCTGCAAAGCTCCTTTTACACGGAGACCGCTGCAGCAACCAGTCCACTGTTGTTTCCGTTTCTGTTGCTATTGTTGCCTACTACAACCTCCTGTCTCCGTGCAGAAGGGCAGTACTACCAAAACAGGCTTGGGTTGAGGAGCATTAGGGTTCTAGCCACGATACTGCCAGGTACATGAGAGAATGATGGGGATAAAGGGCAGGCCACAGCACAAATCTGGGGAGAGGGTCCGAGGTTGTCTCCACGTTACCTATTAGCCCGTGTAGTTGTGTTCGTGGTTGGCAGCTCTGAGATGGCTTTGTGAAGTTCGGTGGTTTGCACCTCAAAGTCACCGCAGATGTCATCGACGCAAGAAGCCTCAGAAATTCTGCTCGGGGGGAATCCGAGATCCAGGGTGTCCCTTTGTGCCTCAAAGTCCATGAACAACTCTGAGAGTTTACGGTTCTCCTGTCGCATCCTACTAATGTCGTCCGTGAGAGAAATCCGCTCATCACTCGCACTGCTTTGCAGTTTCCAGACCTTCTTTTTGAGTTCAGCATTTTGCCCCTTTAACTTGGCGTTTTCACACAAACAATCTTCGTAACGAGTCTGAAGCTCTTTCAGTTTGGATGCCTTCATTTCTAGCACATTTATGTGCTCCATCAGCAGGAACATCTTGACTTTGAGGCTGTAGTTTTCCTCCAGATACTCACGGCCAGTTTGGATCTTCTTGCTGTTGTGCTCCAAAAGACTCTGGAGGAGCTCAGTCTTCTGCTGGAGTAACAGGATCTTCTCCCGCATGAGAAGACACTCCTCTCTGGTTTGACAGTACGCACACTGTAGTTCAAAGATGGAGAAATTCTGGGGTTCATCATCAACAACTTGATCAAAAGGTTTTGGACTAACATTTTTATGTTCCCCGTTGAAATCATCCAAGCCAATTTCTGAACCAGGGTCATCTTCAGAATCCTGATCCTTGTGTGAGGAGCTTTCACAGATAGAGGTAGGCACATCTTGAGGTCCACTTTCTTCTTTACAGAATTCCAAAGCTCCCAATGCCTCAAGTGACGAGTCTTTATCTTGGCACCGACTGTGCGAGAAAGCAGAGTCCTTTGCGTTTCCATCAGTCTCTGGGAACTCTCTGTCTTCTCCATGACAAAGGACAACCTCAGGGTTGTCATCCGGTTCTTCAAAGTTTGAAGTTTCTAAATCATTACTCCTCTCGCTTGGAACATTTGTGTTACAAGTCCATGAGACGTGGAGGTCTTGGTTCTCACTTGCATCGCGCTTCAGTTGCAACAGGTCTTCTTCAGGCTCATCCGTTGGGTCGCTCTCCACTTTCAGATCTTCCTCACTGAAGGAATTATCAGAAGTTGATGTTATAAGCGTTTCCCCATTTTTAGACACACCCAAACCCGGATCCTGGGTTTGGGTTTTCTTCAATTTCTCCATGAGGAAAGCCACCTGTTCCTGAAGCTCCTTCGTGTCCAGCTCAAAGTCATCCACCGCCTGTTTGAGGAGCTTATCCATCTCCTCAATCTTCAGCTTCAAATCGTCACGCTCTGTCAGCATCAGGATCCTCTCTGCGGTCTGGCTATGGGATATCGAAAGAATCTCTTCGTATTGCGCCTGGAGCTGAGAGTGGCTGCTGTGAAATTCCTCCCTCTCCTGTTGTAAATCCTCTACCGTTTGGCTGAGGAGGAGATCAGCGTCCTTGGCTTGCTTGTCAGACCGAGCTAGAAGATCCTCCTTGGCCTGCAGACTCTCCTGGAGTCGGCTGTGCAGATTGTTCAGCTGGTGACTGAGCTCAATTTCTTTGGTCTGGGCGGCCGTTGCGCTGTTATCAACCTGGTGTTGCAATTGATGGTTCTTTTTTACCATTGCTTGCATGGCTTCTCCATGAACCTTCTCCAGTTCAAGCCGTTCTTCTTCCCACTCCCGAAGTCCCTCTGCTCCTTCTTCAGTCTTTTTCCGCCATTCTTCAGCACTCTCGAGCGCTCTCTGCAACTGTGCCTCCCAGCAGAGCTTTTGTTCTGCATGGCTCTCAGAGAGCTCCCTCAGCTCACTCTGATAGTGCCACTCCAGTTTCAAAATGTCCACCTGAAAGCGTGCAGCTGCGGATTCTTGGTCACCCGAGAAACGATCTTCAACTTGCTTGATTTTCTCAGAGAAGCTCACCTCTGTCTGCTGCCTGTACATGGTTATGTAGTCAGTGTTACAGCAGAGGACACATTTTACTAGGGGTGCAACGTATATTTGTAGTCAGATTGTTCGGTACAGTACGAAGGCGAGTCCCCACATAGAACACAGGAAAGGGTAACTGCTTCCAAATTTAGCCATGTCTACTTCATAAATAGTGCGGCGCAGCCTCTGGATAACAAAACATGACAGAACTCTTGATATGGCATTTTAACAAAAAGATTTGAGCTGTTATTTCTGATGAAATATCGATTTTTTTATCTTACTGCATTGTTGGAATTTATTTTTTGGAGTATGTACTGCTAGCAGTTTGCCATTTAATTTGAAATCTTATTAAATCTGTTACTTTTTACACCCCAGAAAAGCAGTTTTAGGTTTGGCTTTTTGTCGTTCTGTTAGACCCCTAGTTTTGTGATAATAAACCAAACTCCTCAACATTTTTATACTTGCAGTCTTATGTTTAGCTAAATGGTTCAATCTTCTCACATAACTCTTCAACCAATTTGTCAAATGCTTCCCGTGAAAAAAACTTAATGGTAAATAAAAAGGTGGGACAAAATACAGATGTTTCAACGTATCGCATCACCCACAGTACCGTATCGATACGGCAACATAAGTTTGTGCAGTGGCCCTGAATCATTTTTCCACCTTCACATTTGCTTGTTTTCAATAACATATGGGTCTTTTTTTGCATGTTGAATACACCTCAAAATAGTACAAACGTAGTCTTCAAGCCAACCGACTGAGCGTGCGTTCTTGTGCTGCATGGCAATGCATTCTTACACCGCTGTGCAAACTAGTTTATTGAATGCCGTTCAGAGACTCAAAACCTATGTCGGAAAAGTCATAAACCAAGGATACCATGCATTATTAAGGGAATCATATGATTTTCTCACCTCTCCTGAGCAATGTCGCCTCGTAGCTTATCCAGCATGCCACTGAGCGCGTTCCTCTCCTCGGCGTGTTTAACAGTCATCTCCCGCAGGCTCTCGTCCCGCAGGTTCATCAGGCCTTCCAGCCTCTTCTCCAGCTCCTCCTTCTCGGCCTCATGCTTCTCCCGTTCCTCATCCAGTCTCTCCTGGAGCATGCTCTCGTAGTCCTCCTCTAACTGCAACCGCTCCTGCTTCCACTCCTGCTTGAGCTTGGCCTCCCGCAGCTTGTGCTGCTCTTGAAGACGCAGTCGCTCACTCTCCCGCTGCTCCCGGAGCTGGCCTTCCTTCTCCTCCTGCTCCTTGAACAGCCTTAACATTGCCTCCTCTAGCAGCGCCTGCAGGGACTCGTTGTTCTGCTCGTCCAGCCGAGCTCGCTGCTCCTGCGACTCCTCTGTCAGCTTTTTCACAGTTCGCTCGTGCTCCTCCTCCAAGCAGGACCTCGCCTCCTCGAGTCTGGCTGTCAGCTCCTGCTCATGGCTTTGCCTCAGCAATTCCTTCTCCCTTTCGAAACAATCCAACCAGCTCTTCTCCAACTTGACCTTCTCTTCTTGGTGTTTCTTCTCCAACTCCTGTAGTCTGGCTTTCAACAGCTCCGTATTCTTTTTCTCCACAGTCTTTATCGCACTGGCGTGTTGGTTACGTAGCTCCTCCATCTCAGCAAGAAGGTCGGGCTTTAACTCCTGCAGGTTCCTCAGCTGCTCCTCCAGTTCCATAGCAATGCTACCCGCCTCGAGGAGCTGCCGCTTCAAGGTACTCGCCTCCTCTCTCGTCTCCTCCTCCAGGTGCGACCGCTCCAGCTCCGCTTGCTCAAGCTGGCTCTGGAGCTCCCGTTCCCGTGAGCTAACGCTAGCCAGCTCCTCCCTCGAAGCCTGGACCACCTGCCGGTGTTGGAGGGCCAGTGCATTCTTCTGGTCGTCGTGACGTTGAACCGCAGAGTTGAATTCATTGATCTGCACCGAGGAAAACAAACTTTTCACCCACTTTAAAGTCTGATTTTCAGATGTAATATTGTACTTTGCCCCATAAGATATAGATATTTTTTCAAACAATCAAATAAGAGTTTCATTTGTTGGACAAGATGTGTTTATTTTGGAATAGTACAAGAAGTAAGGATTGGATTGCAAGTCCCTTTTCATTCGTTACTGTCAATGCAAATAGCGAACGGGGGCCTCAGACGGCGAGTCCGAACCCTATCTTCAGCAGTAATAGTTGTTCTTTGCAAAGGATAAAGAATCTATGACTGAGTACCTTACTGTCTGTCTACATGTTGCAGCACCAATTGTGTTCAAATTTATTTATTTTTAAGAATACTGACTAATACTAACTGACAAACTTCTGTTTGTTGTGTGTTGAGTCACAGTCAACATACAGCGAACATATTAAGTTTGCGCTCACAAAGCAAAAAAATCGTCCAAACAACAGCTCGTATCTTGAAAAACCGGAGTCAGGTCACTCATATCTCAAGGCACCAGTGTACTTTGTTTTCATTAATGCGTTTTCTTTACATTTTTCTAAACGCACAAGCAACTCATTTGGATTTGTTGTGAAAACTTTTCAAATGCAACCTTAAACATTAGAGCAGGCTTACTTTGCTCTCCAGCTGGTTCCTCAAGTCATCCATTTGGCAGAGATGCTGCTGCTTTTGCTTCTCCAGCATCATTTCCGCCTCCAGGCTCAAACTGATGAAGGGATGGACTTCCTCCGAGCCGAGGCCTGGGTCAGACTCCACGCCAGGGCTTTTGCTCTCCAGCTCCTCTGAGAGAGGCGGCGGGCATGGCTTCTGAGGTTGGCCCACGCTGTGAAAGTCCTGCAGCTCGGACTCCAGTTCATCCACGCGATCCTGCAACTCCTGCAAAATAAATAAAAATAACCGTCTTAGAAATTTACCAGAACAGAGGGATAATAATGGTTTTGTCTTTAGATGAAACAATAATTGTATTTGTGATCACAAGGTGGCTCACAATAGTTAGTATTCATTTTTATTTTTTTAAATCTGTGCTGGTCTGAAGATCTTGCACACTGCACTGTGTGTGTTTGCCATGTAAAGGTTCTGGTCTTGGTTGAAGCATCATGTGGCTAATTATCGGAGATTATTTTCAAACGTCCTGTTCCAGTCACCGTAAACAGTTGTACGTTTCTGATCTCCTGAAGTGACAGCAGCTGCTCTGTTAATCAGAGTAATTTAAGCACTTTCACAATGTCTAGTGTTTTTTTTTTTCCCCTCAGCATGTTACAATGGTATAAATACATGTTAGGAATGTTATTATGGTGTAAACACTATTATTTACCCTGCACTGCGCTTCGTAGCCCAGTCGCAGCTGCTTAATGCGCTCCTCCTGCAGGAGGAAGTCAGCACTGCCAGGGTCCAAGTCACCGAACTAAAACACAGACAAAAATCTAGTTGAATTACATTGAAACGATCAAAAGAAGTCTCCTTTGACGTCTTACCTTCTCTTTCATGATGTTGTCCAAACTGGCCTGCAGTTGTGTCACTTGGCTTTGGGCTTCCATCAGTTTTTGACTGCAGTCCAGCAAGTCCATCTCCAGACATCTGTTTTCCTTTTAAGACCAGCGCACAACCTTCTACTGTGTTCTGAGCCTGAATCTGTCGGACGTACAGCAAAGTTGGACCTACCTTGACCGAGATGGAGAGGTGGTCCCTGAGAAAGGACTCGTCCTCCTTGATCTTGTCCACCTCAGCCTCCAGCGCCTCACGTTGCTGCGCCGCCTGCTGGCGGATCAGGTCCATCTCCTTCATCAGTGCCGACCGCACCGCTGCCAGCTTCTCTCGGTGTTCCTCCTCTAGCTTCCTGCACAATGTTCACACGCAATTCATGGACTGTACCTATTAAAATGAACATCTTAAACCAGGTGCTTTGTGGAGTTGGACACGTAGCATTGTTCAGCAACAAGGCCCAAAAATGTCTTGGCAGACATATTACCTCAACTACTGTTATAAACAAAAAAAAAATTAAAAGTTGTCCAAATAAAACAGTCTTGAATAACTATAAATCCAAAGCATATATGCAATAAAAAAAAACAGAAGAGTGCTGCAATGATACCTGAGGTTAAGATTGTTTTTGTGCTCGATCGAAGAGTGATGCTCGTCCACTTCAGTGGCCAGCTGGGTTTTAAGCCTCTCTGCCTTTTCCAGGTCCGAACGAATTTTCTCCTTCTCCCTCAGTTCGCCCTCGATGCGCTCTCTGAAAGAAAAAGGAGACAAATTATCCAGTAATACTTGAATATCCATGACTTTACTAAGGTTCCTATCAGACTCACAGGAGATGTCTGATTTCTGCTTTGAAACTGGCCAGTGCCGCCTGGTGGATGCCGTTCTTGGTGGCCAGGAGTTCATTTTCCAGCGCGAAGGTCAGATCGGACAGACTCAGCTTGCCGTCGAGACCGAAGTTCAACGCCTGCAAAATGTGAAATTAGCTTCTTGACAACCGATATCACCAGGGTTTTCTTGCATATGACATATAGGGGAAGGTCACCTCAACCTAATTTCAGGCCGCCCATTGCTCTAAAACCTTTGACATCATGAAAACTGTTTTTATTTAACCAATACTGCGCTAAGTTGAACATCATTTTTAACTACAACTCAGTGAACTATTGTTCACTTTAAATTCCTTGATAGCTCAAAATTATTTGCGCAACGGTCGTATCAGTTTTACTGCAATACTGGTCACTTTATATTGATTCTCTGCATCATTTGCAAATTTGCCATCGTATCGGGGGTTCGGGACAGGACACGGAGGCGAAGCAAGAGCATAAAGGTGAGAAGGAGTAACTTTTACTACTACTTGCTACTTTTATCTAAACAAGAGCGCTCTACATCAATCAGCGAGGAAAAACAGTGTACAACACAATCAAAAGAAAGTTAGGAAAACGTTCATTAGTGTGAGTCACCTGCAGAATTTCAATGCTGTTTTCTATGCCTTCTTCCATCCAGGCGTCCATGATAGACTCGACCGGAGTGAAGCCGGTGCCGTCGTCCAGGTTGGAGAAGAGACGAGTGCCGATGCTGCTCGTCAGGGTGGAATGGGTGGCGATCCGGCGGCCGACCTCATCAAAGGGCTGGCGGGATCACGGATAGAATCGATACTTGTGAAAGACAACCTTCATAATACCTAAACTGCAGGAGAACTATTCTTGAAACAAGAACTAAAGGTTCCTGCAGCTTTTGGAGGAACGTTGTGCATCTGAACCATTGGAACTTTTCAAGAGCGTATGACTGCCGACCCTCTCGAACGTTTGGGAAAACTAGAGCGAAAAGGTTCCTGGGAATTTTACTCAAACAAAAAGAGCGAAAAGTTCCTGAAATATTTGGAGGAATGTAGCATCCTTGGACCACAGGAACTTTTACCAAAACAAGAGTTAAGAGTTTGGGCACTTTTACCTGAATCCAAGAACAAAAGATTTATGGAAATGTTACCCTAACAAGCGTTAAACGTTCCTAACTTTTACCCAAACAAGCGAAAAGTTCCCAGCACTTTTACCTCAACAAGCAAAAGGTTCCTGGCGAGTTTTCCTCAACAAGAGTGAAAAGTTCTTGGCACTTTTACCTAAACAAGAGCTGCTGAAAGTACTATTACACCCCTCCCACACTCCAGAATGTCTGAGACAAGTTCAGCCTACCTGAGTGGAGTGGTGTCTTTTCAGCTGCCTGTAAGGAGTGGATGCAGACGGGGTGGCAGGCTTGTTGTACTTTAAAACCATGGAGACAAACTCTTGAACGTTGATCCATCCATCGCCGTTTAAACCATGGAGTACATCTGCACTTATCTGACAGAAAATAAACATACATTAGTTGGAATTAGGGCTGGGCTCAACTTCACTAATTAATTGGAATTTCACTGTCTGGACGATTTTTTTCCCCCCAAACCTTTTACTAGCTGGTTTGCAAAAGCATAGCAAGTGTTGCCAACTTAATGGCCTCTCTGATGAGCATGAAGACTATATTGTGTAATGTCGGTAGCGATGATTGCAGACTTGAGTCTCCAACTAGTCTCGGGCTTCACCCATGTGCTTTCCTTGCTCACCTCCAAGCCCAGATAGTCGCACAGAGCGATCAGTTCCATGTGGCCAGCGCATCCGTGCCACGATATGGCCAACTCCTCGCAGGCTTCCTGGAGCCTCTCCTTCAACGGACCCACGACACATCCTCGAGGCGTGCTCGGCTCGTCAGGGTTCCACAGATGCAGCTGGCCTGGAAGATGCAAGGATCGGTTCGTTACCACTATCTAAAGAAAGGAATTATGGGGGGGAAGATAGAACAAACCTTCTGCTTCATACTCCTCTGTGCTCGTTTCATCTGCATTCCAGCGCTGGTGGAGAGAAATGCAAAATTAAGAAACATTTATGAAAAAAATCTCACCTAGAGTCAGCTGGGATAGGCTCCGGCATACTCGCGACCCCAGTAAGGATAAGCGGTGGATGGAAAGTTGACATATGAGCACCGTATAGTGGCAGTGAACTCAATTCAACTCATTTCCAAAGAAGTAACTGCTTGCCAAATAGTGAAAGATTCACAAAAAAAAGACGCTCCAAGTTTTTTAATGCCATTCCCAGTTAAGGATGATGTCAAACTAGACATGAATAATTTATTTTAAAATGCCATATAGCTTTTCCTCATAAAAGTCTGCTTAGCTCAATGCCAACAAACAATGCAAAACGTCATTGACATGCTAACGGTTAGCGTCGATAGTCGAAGCAATGTATGTTTGAACACAAACCGTGGCGCAACACCCAGTACTCACAGGCATATCATTTATCCTATATGAAAAACGACCAATATTACAGCATCTTATTGATTTATAGTAGTATAGAAGTACTGGTCTTCTTCGCTTGTGTCTCCATGACTGTCGTTTACTGCCTCCTGGTGGCCAAGGCATGCAAACCAGAAGGAGCAGCACAATTCATTGAAGTGCAACACGATGTACAAACTGTTTTATTCTTTACATTCTATTTCATTATGCTCTTATTCTATTTTTAATAAAGTATAGAATTATATACAGTAAAGTGGGGAAATATGATAGTTTGCGTTACGAGCTTTGTCATGGAACGAATTACACCTGTATCTCAAGATCCTGCTGTATGTACTTTTCTATGTATAACAGTCTGAATCATTAAAAAAAACAAAATAGCATAACAGAACCTGACTGGTTGGTTCCATCACTGTTATGCTCTCTTCCCTGCATTTGATAGTAAAATGTGATTCAACACTAAGATATTTTACGTACAGCACGTTCAATTTGACAAATGTCAATGAGGCATTGATTCTAATTTTTTTTGTTTTAGAAAAAATAATTAACCATGGCCCACTCATAAAAAGTACCTAAATTATTGTTGGAATATTATAGAATTATTATGAAATATTAGAAACTTTGTGGCTATTCAAGATCGTCAAAACTCAAACTGCTCTGGGTCCCTTGGAGGGATCTAAAAGTTACATTGCTTGTACAAGCTGGCATATTTTTGGTTCTAGATTTCTGTGTTGAGGGTGCTTTACAGTATGAGACTGTTTCAATGCTTCTCATGAGTGAGACAAGCATCCAGCTGAGAAACTGATTATGTAGAGTAATAAATCAAGCTGCTGGCTAAATGTCTCTGTGCAACAGCTGCTTCTTTCGGTTCAAGGGTGAGATTTAAATGAGTTTAGGTTGAATGGAGGCTAGAGGCGGAGGCTTTGATTTGGTTGCGTGGTCCACGGAGTAACCCTATTGTCTGGGAAGCGAAGAGTGAGGGAATGAAGAACAGATGGGGAATCTGCAAGTGGCCTTTTGACACACAGTGTGGAGAAATCCAGAAAAGGAGGAGGAGGAGGAAGAAGAGAGGTGGGGCGAGTCTTCGTTTCCCGGCACCGTCCTCCAGCCAAACCAGCTGAATGTCCAAGCCTGACCCATCACTGGTCATCGAAGCATTGTCGCCGACCGAATTTGTCAAAACCAAAAGGACGCACTTCTGTTCATTGTTCCTACACTGACGCTCGTCTTCAGGCATCTGGACTCCAGGGTGTGCAGACAAAACACCGAATATCAACAAAACACACAATTCAAAGCTGAAGCAGTCTTACTGACGACCATCTGACACGTCTTTGTCAACATTTGAGATTCTTAGGAACTGTGTGTCTTCCATCTGTCTAGTAATTGTGGTTCAAATTTGGAAACAATCCGACAAACCAACAGTATGTTTTTGACGGACCCTCGGAAATGGTCAAAATTTGAAAACCCTAAAATGGCTGCTTCAAACCAAAAATGTCAGGCTTCGTGTTTCTTTTCAGGCATGGCTTCAGGAGACTTTTTTGTGAGTGTACTCACGATAGATCTGCGTACCAATTATTATTATTATAATATTTTTTTCTTTCTTTTGCTGGCAAATGAAACTGGCTCTGACGTTGTGCTGCTAAGATATTAGACTTCTGTGTTTTAAGGTAATTTTGGCGAGTCATCAAACTTTGCAGCCATTGTTCCGTCCAAACTGGACTGGAGACTTTTTTTTGTGGGTCTACTCATGATACACATCCAAACCAAATTTCATGTTGCTAAGTGAAACTGACAATCAATGAAACCGACCAGAACCTTGTCACTGTAAGCTAAAACCATGACACACATTTGATTAAATCATTTACTAAAGTCAAAACTCTTGCCTTCGTCAACACCAAAATGATACCCAATTTTCTCCCCCCCGGCAAACGAGATGAGGTCTTTGTAAATGTTGGGAGCTTAGGCTCGCCTAAGCATCTGTCAAGCGACTTGTATGTCAGCAAAGAGAGCAGGATAATCCTGAAGATCAAAAAGATCAGCATTGTGGAAAAGACACAGAACATCCAGGAACCCGTACAACCAGCGGAATCGCTTGCCGTTAAATTTTAAATACAGAATAATTCAAAAAGACATTTGTCGCAGAAGAGCATGTAATAACATCGTACATAATAACCACAACATCAACAACCTGATCTAATGAGATTTGACAGTTATATGTATCTCAATGTTAAATGGGATTTAGAATATGAATTTAAAATTACATCTCACTCTACAAATCTGGATCAGATTCGGATCAAATTTTGTTTGATATTACAGCTCCAAAATATATTGTGGAGCCAACTCTAAAATGTATTCTGGATCAGAGGGAAGAACATAATAGAGTGCACAAAAGCACAACAAAATTACAACCTGAAAAATAATCTGGCTAAAACCCAGAAAAAAAAACATTTTTGGGATGATTCCATGTTAAACAAATTACTGCTTAATCTATAATTTTGGATCAGATCTGGATAAACCTTTTGCTTTGGCATAACGGCTGCAAAATTTATTGTGGATATAGGGGAGGAAATTGTAAATTGTTGGTTTGAAATGGCCGTAAATCTGGATCAGCTCCGGATTCATGTTACTTTGACAATTTAGTTTGACCTGGATTCGACAGACAGTGTCGCCCATTATAGACATTTGTTGAAAACGTTGACTTTTTAAAATTGTTATTAAAAGAATTTACTTGATGATTTCCAACACACGTCCTTGCGGCATCAGGAAAGCTTAAGTAAACACTCGCTGCGACGCGACGCAAACATTGCGGCTGTGTGCTGATTAGCCGCAGCTAACCACACAAAAGCAATTCCACTTGCTGCTTTATTTACAGAGAAAGGATGCAATGACAAGGCTGTGTGAAACCTTCCTACCGCATTTTAGGCCAAGCTGATTAGCCAAGAATAACACCTCGCCACAGAGATATTGTCCTTACGAGGACGGCTGGTGATAAGGATGGCATCTGGGGTGCGAGTGTGATGCTTTTTACCTCACGCTTCCTTGGAATAGCCGAGTCATAGTTGTCCTTGGTGTCCTCGTTGCCTGGCGTGTCTTCGTCTTGGTTGTGCGCGTCTTCGTCTGAAAAGGTGTTGACCAATTCCGGCTTGGAGCGGCGGCCATAACGTTTGCTGCCCTTCACAAACTTAGGCTGTATGTCGGGGGACTCTGATGACAAATTTAGTCATTGAATAGCAAAACTGCTCCTCAAAAAAAAAAATTCTTAAGTCTTGTTTGAGAGTAATTCATCAGGGTCCGAGAGAAGACCCTGCTAGCGAGTCTGTACTTTCAAGCGGTCCAGGGACATTTGGAGGACCATTTAGTGTTTGGAAGCAAGAGACACATTGTTAAAATTTAGTTCTTGGGTAATTATCGGTGCTGGAAAAAGACCCTTCACGTGGGTTCGTACTTTTGCGAGGTCAAGAAATATTTGGAGGACCACAGTGTGTTTCAAAAAATGGAAACTGTTGTCCTTTTTGTTTCAGGATTGACAAGTGCCAAGACCTCAAAGTTCCAGGGACTTTTAAGTAGAAATAACAGAAGAATGTGTATGCTACCTGGTCTAGATGGTACTTCCTGTTGCACTTGGGGTCCCTTGATGCCGGATGACAACACCAGAATCAGTGCATCCTTAAACTGGTCAAAGTTGACCTACAACAAGATGTTAGCGATCAGAAGCAGATCTTTTTAAACAATTCAAAATTCTGTAAATTCCTCAGAAGACTGGCTGTCTGCGACGGGGGAGCAAGGCCACACTTGAACAATCAACAGCTGCCACATGTGAATATGGTGATTTTCTTTGTGCGGTCCCGGCTGGCGTCTGCCGCTTTTGACTTCATTGTTGGATGCCATGAGTGGGCAATCGGGTCACTGCCCCCTGCCCCCACCCCGGTTATTCAGCTTGCGCATGCTGCTAGACAATAGTCAAGACGTCGGTGTGCACGCAAATCAAAACTTCAGGCAGTTTTCACTCGAGCGCCTCTTTGTTCAAATTGATCTAAAACTTTTGTTGTCATTTTACCATTGGTGTGCTTTGTTTGATCAGGTGTGGACACAGTAACCAGTTCAGATTGTTGACTTACTAACTGGTTTAGCATGTATGCCAGTAGCCTACTAGTCCATATAACAACGATTTGCATTATTATATTACATTATATTTTTATAAAATACAAACTGTGAGCACTTTCACATTCCAATTTTCATTGGACAGTGACATTCCGCATTCCCACGATAAGGAGTTTATCAATTTCCATTTGTTTGCCTTTCAAACCAAAACCAAAAACCTGAAATTTGGAGGTACAGATTCAACTGATTTGAAGTGGTTTTTTTTAAACCTATTTGAACAAAGATTCATTATTTTATTTCCATTTTGTTTTTGTTTTTTGGCCCAAAAATGTAGACACACAGGCTTTTCTTTGGACAGTGACAATTTGCATTCATTTGACCAATTTCACCCTCAACACATCCCTGTGTGTTGATGATAGATTGCTTGGTTGTCGTGACGACAGACACCGTAACGAAAGTTGATGGAGGCCCATTTTATCTGAAGAGGTTTAACACAGCCGTTTGATGTATTCAAATGAAAAACAAGAGGGATGAAAAGCCTTTCTGTCCAAACGATCTGACGTGTAATGAGCAAACAGTAAGGCTGGACCATTCATCAATTTTACAGACTAATTAGAGTTTGGCATGGTGAGTTTTATTTTTCGACGATATTTTCTTTAGCTGCATCTATAGTTCAAAAGATAGGGAAACAAAATTGGAAATTGTATTAAGAGAAAAAAAAAAAAAAAAAGAAAAGCTATAACACATGCCATAATCACCAAAAGCTAACATTGCAATCACGGGATAGTACACAAGTCGTTCGGCCACGTACCCTTTCAGTGAGGCTGTCCCGCGCCTGCAGCAGCGCGTCCAGGAGGGCTGGTGCGGTATCCTCCAGGTGCAGCGACAGGCAGAGGTCGGCCAGCTCCTCCGGGCACAGTGAGCCGCAGCCGCTGGCGTCAAAGCCATCGAAAACTTCCTTCAGCCGCTCCTCGTACTGGTCCTGCTCCAGGACGTCATCCATCCCACGGGACAGCAGCCTGGCCTCCCAACGCAAGATCGAGGAAAAACGCTCATTTTGGGATTTATTTGACAATAAGTGACAAGTGTAAATATCAAATTGTAGTGTTAATACCTAATCCTAGTACAAAGATACTCACTAAAGAGTGCGGAAACATCGATCTTTGTTCCAGAGTGCCACACACACACTGCTTCAGCCTCGTTAGCAGTGCAGGCTTTGGCTAATCCAATTACAACTGATTAGCCACTCAGGCTAATTGAGACGCTTGGTCAAAGGTCTCACACTGACGATGACTCTGAACTAGGGCTGGGTGATTAATCAATTTTCATATGAGTTTATTTGTCAGGAGGATGATTTTTTTTTTGTCGCTTCCATCGTTCAAAGCACATCCCCTCTGATGTGCTCTGCTTACATCAAAAACATGGCTGCGAACAGAGTGGAGCGTGTTCACAAAAGCACAGTCAGTGTTTCCAATCTAGCGACTTCGTTGCTATTTTTAGCGACTTTTCTGACCCCTCTAGATTATTTTTCAAAAAAAAGCATCTAGCAAGCTAAATTCCCGCCAGGAAACACACAACACAGGCAGAATCATTACCATTGCCATCATGGATGACGTTGCGCGAGAGAGTTGTTAGCTTCTTTTTACACTTGCAGAAGGTTACGAATGTTAAAAAGTGAGATGCATGAGGCGCTTAAAGAAAATCGGTCCCCCCCCCCCCAATGTAAATGACAATATTCAAAGAAATTTTTTCCACTCCTCCTCTGGGATTTGCTTTATTTCTTCTGGTACTTTAAGCTTTACAGAATCCTTAATAAATTCACATTTTAAATGTTTAACATTTATATCTAACTGCATGGGTCAACTCGTCCATGTCTTTTGCTAGCACAGTCACAGTCTTTTCTCATGTACAGTTGTACAGGTGACCCACGAACACCTCTGCAAAGGTTTTGTTGCGTAGAAGCATAAACAGCGTGTCAAAGGTTTCCAACATCTATAAATCACTGTTTATAAAAAGGTATAAATGGGCACCATGTCTTTGGCAATGTTTCTATTGAATCAGTGATTACCTTCCACCGGGCTCCATTCTCGTCATGCTCAAAACAATGTGAAAATGAGTCCGCTCATGTTGCCTTTTTGAAGTATAATAATAAATCAATCCCCCCCAAAATATTTAAAAAGACCAGGTGACAGGTGAAAAAAAAGAGCCTGTGATGACAATCAACAGCTTGTATACAAACACAGGATGAAGGCAATTCCTACCAGTCCACTTGTACAGCTGCTCACCATCAAGCACTCAAACAGGTGCCTGCCTGCCTGCGACCCCCCCCCCCCTCCCAACATACAGAGGGGGTCCCCATTCATTGCACAATGGGGGTCATCTACAAAGCCCACATCAGTATTCTATATGTGCGCCATTGCGTATTTCTCAGGATGCCAGATAATCACAGATGATGATCAATTGGACGCGAGACGAGACAAGCGTCTTTTTGCTCTGAAGACTGACAGCTGGTGCAGGTGAAAAGCAAACCAAAGTAAACCATTATTTAGTCTTATTACAAGACCAAAACAGCATGAAGATACTGTTAAAAATGCACTTCAAATGGAGAGTTAATCCCCCCCAAAAAACATTAGACCAAACTACTGTACTCAAATCGACTACACCGTGTGTATTTGTGCGCAAGAAAATGCAAGTTATGTTGCCAGAGGTTATTAGCTTAGCTTGAGGTGCTATATTATGTGCTAACAACTGCTAGCCTACGAACTTTTTGTGTATAAAAAAAATTGGATGGAAACTTGGTCCTTTCAAGGACACAGTATCTCCTACTTGAGGCACATACGAAACGATCTTTTTAACCAAGGGCCTTTTTGGAAAGTCAAATCCCCTAACCTTTTACGCCACCTTTCCTTAACCTTTGTTAGAATACATCATCCGGTCAAGGAGAGATGGAAAAAGTGCTTCCTCTCAAAACATAGGAAGGGAAAGCACTGTTTCAAATGAATTGGACTCACGGCCATGGCCAGTTTTTTTAAATATTGCTGCTGCAAAGGATTGTGGATAACATATCTCCTTTCCTTCCATAAAGGCTGGTTAGGAATAACCTATGCTAAAATCTGGTATCTTAAGTGTGGAATTTAGGTACCTTTCCTAAGCAATTTTAAGAATCGAACTACCTATTCTCCAACTACTTCCGGGTCATCATTCTTACATAGGAAACTTCCTAATCCAAAACGAGAATCCAAATAAACCTAAAATATTTTAATGAAATGCCACCGCACTTCCTGGTACACAATTGAGGGGTTAAGATAATAACTGCTACTAAACTATCTTTTTGCCGTAAAAACTTCACAGCAGAGGTGCTTTTTTTGACATAAATCTGGTCCCTTAAAAGACCACCGTACTTCCCGTTTGGGGTGCAGAATGTCCATACCTTGGGGGGGGGGGGGGCTAAACTAATAATCTGTACCAAACTAACTTCTTGCCTTAAAAATGTAGTCCCTTAATGCCCACCGTACTTCATGGTTGAGGCTGAGGGCAAGTGAAGCTAATTTATTAATTGAGGGATACAATAAACAATAGCGTTAATAACTACTAGCAAATTGCACTTTTTTTGGACAGAAATGAGACGGCAAGCGCCTGAGGTCCATGGTCTATACCGAATCTGCCCCTTCCATCCAATTTTTAAGGTAACACGTTAATTTGCTGTAACGATTAGCATAGCCCCTGTGGTCCATACCTTATGAGCTTGAACTAGGAAGTACAGTGGCCTTCAAGGGACTCCAATTCAGTCTCTCTCTTTTGAGAGTACCATTTAAAATTGTATCAAACTAACAATTCAAGCACTTTGAAGACCGTTGTAAGTCACATTATAGATAATATGTAAATACCAATACAATTTTATAAAATGTATGTTGTTGTTTTTTTACACCCCCCGCCCAAAAAAAAACAAAAAAACGCAACACTGACTGAAGGAGAACTGAGCTGGTTTAAGGAGGCAAACTCTTCACCTCCTGACTTTTGTCGCTGCTTTTAAACAAATATGAACAATAAGTGGTCTAAAGGGAGACGCAAAGACACTCACCTAATCCTCCAAATTTTAAAAGACGCCCCTCTGTGACGAACCGTTGAGTGCGGAGAAAGAAGAGGAAGAAGAAGAAAAAAAAAACACTCAAACGCAAATACAAAACAAACTTTTTTTTTACACGTCCTCCACACAGGGCGTGTCGTGGTTTCCTCGATATTAAAAGCTTGAAATTGCTCTGCCCCCGGTGCATTAAAATTTGGGGGGGGGGAGCCTTCTACTACAAGACAGGGCGTGTTCGTCGGCAGGGTATTGGTGCTTCTCTTTTTCCTTTTTCTTTTTGTTTTTTGTGAGTGAGTGCCACACTCCTTCGGTGGCTGCTGCTCGATTTTGAAAAGCAGTTGATGGAGGAAGGGGCGGGGCACCACGGCATACAAACCAGCCAATGATTGGTCAAACTCGGCCGCCTCTAAACGCTACCTTGTGGCGAAATCTATTAAATTATCTGAGATTTTTAAAAGGTTTCTATGGTTCTAATCCACTTTTTTTTTTTTTTTTTGAGGAAACATCCAAGTGTCCTGTTATGCCTTCATTAAAAATTATGAAAAGCAATCAAAATATAATAAAATGTAATTAATTATATTACTTTAAGAAAGTAGTTGAAATAGTTACACTATTGTTACATTTTCAACAGAGTAACTTGTAATTGTAATCGTCTCACCCTCCATTTAATTTTGCTACTCCGTGGAAACCCTTTGACATATTTTAGCAACTCAAGCCTTCCACTTGAGAAATAAAAACAACATAAATCCTGCCCACTGACACAGATTGAAATGATTTTTAGGTCATAAATTGAGGTCAGATCGGAGAATAACACACAAACCACAACTTCGACGATGAATGCCTTGTTTTGGGGTGAAATTCCTCACTTTACAATCATATAAATATTTGATAAAACCAACACGAATGCAAGTTGGTAGCAACAACAATATTCGATTTGAAATTCTCATTGTTGTGCTACATTAAACATTAAAAACGAATTTTAAAGTTTGTGCTTCACCCGAAGCGCCAAACCCGCCTCTGTTGTGCCATTCCTGTCTACTATTGGCTACCACGAACGTCAATCAGATTTCTCGTCAAATCCACTCCGTGGTTTCTTTATCGACCGGAAATGTTTTAACTTGGAGAGTTTTTTCCAAACATAGCCATTCCATTTCCCTGTGGTAGTTTTTAAGGACAGTTTGGAGGTACGTTATTTAGCTTATTCTTTTAAATCTTACTATAGTAGAGTGATAGAATTGTACAATGCCTTTCGCGTTGAAGTTTCCAACTGTTTTAAAAATGTACCTTGCTACTTTCACCTTGGTTTGTACTTTGTTTCATTTTCGTACCGGACAAAATATTGCTCCTTGTGCTCACCAAATCTGTAACTATTAGGCAAGTTTTGAAATAGCTTACTGAGCCCTTCTATCGTGAGTCCAACAATGTAATTTCCCATGATGCCTTTTATCCATTCATATACATGTATTCATATAATATATACCTTAATATATGTATTATCATCATGTATAGCTTGATGAAATAAAATAAACAACATTTAAAAAAATATATTAATTTATGCTATATATGTATGTGTGTATATTCTGCCGACTGTTAGTCCATAGATATATATATATATATATACTTTTTTCTTCACAAGACAATTCCAGAGGGAAGTTGAGGGAATGATGAAGGCGGCGTCCTTCCTGGTGGCTTTCTATGTGTTGGTGCCGCTCATCATCTACCTGTGGCCATGGACTCTGGCTTACGCCGTCTTTGCCCACTTGTGTAAGTACGATAATACTGTGGCAACTTCCTGTCCAGTGTCTATGAGCCCTTTTCCGAAGTCATCATGAGATTCATCTTATCTGTTAGCCACTGGGAGGTATGTTACTAAATCCGGAAAAACGGGCGCCATTTTCCTTCCTTTTTCTTTTTTGGGCCAGATTTTGGGCACATGAATTTAACGGAGGATCACTCAAATTGCGTTTTTTCATTGTTTCGTGCAAGTTTATACCTAGTCATCAGCTGAAATTAGCTCTCAGCCATGAACCCAATTTAGCCATTAGCCAGTAGTTGAAGTTAGCTTTTAGTCATTGGTTAAAGATGCCCATAAGCTTAAGATAACTATTATCTACCAGTTGAATCTAGATAGAAATAGCAACATGACAAGATTTCTCAAAAATCACAGTCTGTCAAAATGTTGGGTCTGGTTGGAATGGCCCCTTCAATCCAAGTACAACATACCGAAAATGTTGAAAACCGGATGATGGGTTCCGGAGAAACTGCTTTATTTATTTATTTATTTATCTTGTTTTTTTGTTTTGTGCCTGTTGAAAAAAAAACAATTGCCTTTTTTGGCAACATTTTCATGTCATGCCACTTGTCAAGTTGCTATTGGAAGTTATTTGTTGAAGTTAGCTGTGAGTCATTTGTTGACGATGGCCAGTAGCTGACATTGGGTGAGAGGCAGCGTCTACCCTGGACTGGTTGCCAGGCAATCACCTGAAGCTAACAATTAACCATCAACTGAAGTTATCATTTAGCCACCAGTTGAATGTAGCTGGTAGCCATTCGTTGAAGTTAACTGTTAGTCCATAGATCATAAACAAAATGCTAACCTTGTGCACTGTTATCTGCAGTGAGGGTTCCATACTTCATAGATCTCACCCGTCCAGAATACGTGCTAAACCACACGTGTAACTTCTACCTGGAACCGGAGCAGGGCGTCCGCGTGGGCGTATGGTAGCGACCGCCTTCTTTCGACAGTTTTTATGACTCCTTAAAAAAACAAGCAAAAAAAAAAACCTATTTGGCGTCTTATGAAAGTGTTGGTTTCCGTCTGCCCGAGGCACACACTTCCTGCCAGCCATTGGGACAAGGCAGCGGGGAAGGGTCCCGAGTGGTACCGCAGGGCTCTAGGAGACGGAAGTCCTGTTATCATCTATCTCCATGGCAACGTGGGCACCAGGTGACTGTAGAGGCACTTGAACTTATTTTAATGGAGCTCGGAGGGAATTACATCGGGTTTATGCGCAGGCTCTTGAGGGTCTACTCTGAAATCTTTGTATTTTCAATTGTCTCCAGGGCCAAAGATCACAGGGTGCAACTGGTCAAGGTTTGTTTTGAAAATGATAGTTCACATTTAAGGTTTCTGCTAATATTTGTATGAAATTTTGCAGATTTTAAGCACCGCAGGGTTTCACATTCTCTCTCTGGACTACAGAGGTACGCTCAGCTTCAATTTTCTTCATACACAATGCAATTTTTACGCGTGTCCCGCGCTGATATTTGATATCCAATAATTGTCCGATATCAGCAAAAAAAAAAAAAAAAATCAGTATGTTTATAAGTATATAAACAGGTGTTGTCAACCCACACTGCAAAGCAAATTTCAAGAAGGCAAACTGAGTAATAAAAGTCCCAAGACAGATCAATAACAAAAGGACATCTTCATTATCTTTGACTTCCTATGGGAAACGGATTGTGTTCCACCTTAGAGGTTCCGGTGTACCATTTCTCTTCCGATGTACTGTAGGCTACGGCGACTCGACAGGGCAGCCGAGCGAACGCGGGATGACCACAGACGCCCTCCACCTGTACACGTGGGTGGAGCGGCAAAGCGGAGGGTCCCTGGTGTGTCTGTGGGGGCACTCGCTCGGCTCCGGGTAGGTTTCTCCTCGCAAATGATGTCATGGAGGCAGCGGATCCAAATGAGTGACAGCTACTCTTTTTTTTTTTTTTTTTTTTTTTTCTCTCGAAGGGTTGCAAGTAACACTGCCGTGAAGGTGCAAGAGCAAGGTGGGTTGTGCTTCACTGCATCACTGATTTTTTTGAAAAAAAAAAAAAAAAAGATTGTACTTATATCATGGATTATTCGCTATATCGTGGGATTTTGCAGTGATACTTTTCCACACACCATTACTGCAGAGCAATCAGCACGAATCCAGATGAAAGTGTGTGTAAAAGTCAGACAATGTCAAAGGTTTGGGATCATTTCACATTTCATAAAAGAAGCTAAAAAGAAAATAAATATTTGGGCGCTACTTAGCGGATTTCATCTTATTGCGGGAGGAAATGAGGGATTATTGGTTTACACACAAAACTTTAATATTTTACCTAAATAACTGTTTAAAACAAACAGTCCTTAAAGATTGCATGCAAGTGTTGAAGTTAAAAGTTAAATACAACTGAACTGAAGCAGCAATTCTTTCACATATCTCTAGAGGGAGCCGGCATACCATTTTTTATTTTTTTAAATGACCCTAATTGCGAATTGCCATCATGGATGACATCATTATATTGCCGCAGAGGTCAGTGTACTTCACGCGACCGCAGTTCAGAAAATCAGAGGAGTAACTCTTATTCCAAAAGAAGATCCAACGTCATGTATGACGTCACAACTTCACGAGAGGTCAATTTATCAAATATTTGTAATATTCTTTTTTTTTTTTTTCCTACCAGGGTCCGTCGTGGACGCCTTAATTCTCGAGGCTCCATTCACAAGTATCGGAGAGGTAGTTGTCAATTTTCCTGTGGCTAAGGTGAGAACACTTTCTGTTACTTTACGGGCACAGCTCGTGGTCTGTTTGCATGCGCGTTAGCACCAAACGTGTCATGTCAAATTACGTCCTGGTGTCCCGCAGCTCTACACGTTCCTTCCGGGATTTGAACTCTTCCTTTGGAACACTTTGGAGACGAACAAGCTGCTGTTTTCAAACGAAGACAAGTGAGTTGACTAATTGACTTTATCCAAGTGAGCAGGAAATGTGCAGGGGTTCACTATATGGAGTAGCAATTGAAATTATTTGGCAATTAGAATTATTTTTATTTTTTTTGGGGGGGGGGGGGGAGGACGGAATGTTCATTATTCGCAAATGTTTGCTTTTCACATGCACACCGTGAATTGTCAGGGCTCACTGTAACTAAAATAAAAAATAAAAAACACTGCTGCCAGATGTACACGTCCCTCTGCTCAGTTTAAAGGCGCTGACGTGTCCTCTGCTCATACTGCACGCGGAGGACGACGACGTGGTGCCGTATCACATGGGTCAGAAGGTAGAACACAGCCGCTTTTTTCATTAAAGTGTAAATGAACATCCTTTTCGCTCTGATACTTTGCATTTCCGTTCCAGCTGTACCAGATATCAGCGCGCACGCACAGGGAGCGGAGCAAAGACGTTCCGCTGGAAATAATTTCCTACCCGGCGAGTCGCGGATTGTCCCACAGCGACATCTACTTGGATCCTGGCCTGTCCGAGTCGGTGGGGTGAGGATGAGACTTTTGATGCGGTGTCCCTGTGTAAAACGTGGTTAAGGCAATATTCCTTCGGTTTCTTGTCACAGGGCTTTTCTGCACAAGCTGCGAGGATAACGCTACTCCTGGAACTTACACCTCACCCCTTCGCAGCGAACCAGTATTTGTGTTTTTTTAAAAAAAAAGAAGCTTTTTGGGTGCTTTTTATAACGCACAAAGATGCCACAAGTTGGCGCCAAAGCACTGGCTATTAGTATAGTACTTGGTGTCAAGGAAATATGTTGAAGTGATACATCTCAACTGACTAACATCTTTGTCAAGAGGAGCTAAGTTTAGCCTGGGTTGTTAGTGGGTTGATGATGCCAGCGACCCCATCACAACTTCACAACAAGCAGCAGTTTGGCAGATAGTGAACAATTCTTCAAAAACGAGGCTTCAAGCTGTTTATTTCCACTCCCTGTCGAAGTTTACCCTCAAATTAAACATAAACCCAAGCGAATGACACCTTGTGGAGTTAAAACCACATAACTTTGCCTTAAAGTCCTCTAGCTTAATGCTAACACACAATGCAAAACGCCATAGACAGGCTAATGAGTAGCATCGATGTTATAACCCCTTAAGAAACGACTATTTGAACACAAAGGGTGCAGAAGGAGCACAATGTGTGTGGATTAAAGGCATTTCCATTTATTTCAAAGGGGAAATATGATTTTAGATATGAGTGTCGTGTTACAAGTGTGGTCCCGGAATTAAACTTGTAAGTCAAGGCACCACTGTTTTACTGTAGCATACAAACTTTTACTGTAACGTGACAAAAATGTGAAGGGGAAAAAAGAAATGCCATTCAATGTAATTTTAATACACCTGAGATATGCGAACACTGGTAGGAAAACACTGGAGAAGGAAAATGTATTTTTGTTTGTCTTTACTCTCTTCTAGCAGTAAATCTAGAATGTCCAAATAACTCGGGTTCTGTTTTTTTTTCCTAACACCTCCCCCTGTCTGAGTGAATACATTTTGCAAATGCAAAGTGAGAAAGCTGTAACAGATAAGTGTTAGTGCTTTGGTGATTCCCCAAAAAAAAAAAAAAAACTAAAGTTGTTTTTTTTTTCCCTGGCCAAGATAAAGTGAAGTGGTTACTTCCTGATTTTTTTTGTGTGGGGGGGGGGGGTTGCATGGAGCTGTTACGTAAACAGAGAAGACCCAAGGCAGCTTTCACATTTTCTTGAGCTCTCGGGCAGTCTTCTCGATGGCTTCTCGGGGCTCGCTGGGCGGGGGGATCTTGAGGTCGGTGGGCTCCACGCCCCACACCTCCGTGGCGTACTCTGCGATGGTTCGGTCGCTGGAGAACTTTCCTGTCGCCGCGATGTTCCTCACCACCATCTCGGTCCACTCCTTGGGAGTCTGGACCAGAAAATAATTTATAATAAAATTAAAATTAAAAAATTAAAAAAAAAAAAAACAGTCAGGTATGCAAACATTTGCAACCATTTGCATTTTAATGCGCAAGTTTTTATATTTGGCCAGTTTTTGCCGCATTCAAATGACTATGTGGACCGCCGCATAGCTTTAATCATAGCCTTCATTTATCTGGGTTACTTTAGATTTAGGGATTGTAATGACGACTCATGGAGAGCCTATATTTATACAGGTTGGTTGCAATCATGTAGCCTTAACTTCCTTACCTTTTGAAAAGAGCCTAAATGAAATTGAAAACTGCAAAACGGTTCATTCATGAGATCCACATTACCTGATAGAGTTTGCTGACTCTCTCTTGACATTTCAGATACGCTTCAAAGTCGGCAAATACTTTGAACCTGACGAACAACACAAGCACATTTGATTCGTTTACAAATAAATAAATAAATAAATATTAATAATTATAGTAAAGATGAGTTTTTAAAAGTTGTCCATTTTTGTTTGCAGCCCACCGGTCATGTTTGAAGAGCATTTCGGTCAAATCCTTGAACAAATCTGGATTTTTGGGACTGAAGAATCCGCTTGTGATCTGGTCCATCACTTGTTTCAGCTCCGGGATCTTCTTGTAGTAAGACATGGCGTCATATCTTAAGAAAACGTGAAATATAATACCAAGACAAGGCACCTTTTAAAAAATATTATTCTGGGTTTTTTTTGGCTACCCCTTTTTGTCCATCTCTGCCACGTCTTCCACTCTCATGCCGAAGATGAACAGGTTGTCTATGCCGGCCTCCTCGGCCATCTCCACGTTGGCGCCGTCCATTGTGCCGATGGTGAGTGCGCCGTTCAGCATGAACTTCATGTTGCCCGTGCCCGACGCCTCGGTGCCCGCCGTCGAGATCTGCTCCGACAGGTCTGTGGCCGGGATCACTGACCGGCGACAAAAGACATCCACGTGGGAATTATAAAACTGTACTTTTTTTGTGTGTGTTAATATTAGCCAGATAACACTCATTTAAAAAATACATTAACTATATACACTTGAAATTGGGTCTAAAAATAACGATTACTTTGAAAATAGAGTCATCTGTCGATTAATCGATGAATTGGATTCCTAAAAAAAAAAAAAAAAAAAAAAATAGAATTTCCATCCCTTTATTTAAAAACAGGAAATCATTTCAATTGAAAAATCCAAATATTTATTATGATTAAGTTACTGGTTTGGTCCATAAAATATCTGAAAATAGGCAAAAATGTCAAAGCTTTTCTAAAGTGAACGACGTTTGCAGATGTCTTATTTTGATGAAACAAAGTTTATCAGTCTGCTCTATTATTAATTGATTAATCATTGCACCTCTTAATTGGAATATGCAACAATATATTACATAATAAAAATATTTGTTGAACTATATGAGTTTTATTTTTAGGTCCATGATAGGTTAATCTGATGTTTTTTTCCTCACCTTTAATAAACTAGAACCAGAAAAATAAAAAAGATTTGAAAAATATTTTACTTTTTATGTATCATAAAAGTATACAATGTACAATTGAAAAATATATAGGTTAACATGATGATTTGTGTCTTTAATTCTGGTGGCGTAATTTATGATAATGTCTTAGTTTACATTTAAGGGGTCAGATCCCAAAAATTATAAAATAAAAATATACCAAAAAAAGAGATATACAATAATATATACTGTAATGAAAATTTAATTTTTAAATATATATTTGCTTTATTATGCATTAGGTCTGTTTTAGTTTAATCTGATGATTTTTTTTTTTTTTTTTTTTTTACCACCGAGCCAGAGCCAGCTAGTTAAAAAATAATAAAAAATAGGTAATAATATCATGAAAAATAAGTAATAAATAAAAGTGCAGACCTTTCTCAGCCAGGGAGACTCTGTAGTTCTCCAGGAAGATGACCTTCAGCTTGCTTCCCACCACCGGGTCGTTGTTGACCACCGCCGCCACAGACGTGATCAGCTTGATGATCATCTTGGCCATGTGGTACCCCGGGGCGGCCTGCAGGAGGCGACAGCGGTTCACTTATTTATGTGCATATGTATGTATGTATGTGTGTATGTGTGTATGTGTGTGTGTGTGTGTGTGTGTGTGTGTGTGTGTGTGTGCGTGTGCGTGTGATTGGAGAATGAACCTTTCCCCCGATGATCACGGTTCGAGGTACAAAAGGTGCGGACGGGTTCTTTTTTATGCCTGCGGGACAACACAAAACTTATTTATTAGCACGGCTGACAAACCTAAGCAGCATTTACGCCACAATGAGCAAGTCAGGTTTGACTATGTGGACATTCGCATAGGTTTAGCCAAAGAAATAAAACAAGTGTACACCTCGCTAAAGTTCATCAAGTACATATTGTGTAATAATATAGACAAAGTGAAAGTGTGTGGTAATTTAAGCCCCCGCCTACAAGCCAGTGGAAAATTCCCTGTGCACGTCGAGAAGCATGTGCTTGTTTGGACTTGCTACGAGTAGTGTGTCAGCGTGATGTTTTCCCTGAGGGAGGTGACAACAACATTGATCCGTGAGTAGCGTACGCACGGTTGTACATGGTGACGATGTGCAGGCAGTTGAGCAGCTGCCGCTTGTACTCGTGGATCCTCTTCACGTGCACGTCGAACATGGACGCCGCGTTGATCCTCACCCGGTACTCCTTCTCCAGGTACTGGGCGAACTTCACCTTGCTGTCCTGAGTCATGCACACACACACACACACACACACACACACACAGACTTCTTTTAATTGCACTTGGGGCATGTTGCAACAACAACACACTAATGACTAAAAACTGAATTGACTACACGCACAAGTTTGTGCACCAGGAGTTTGCGGCATATACGCACACACACACTTGGACAGAAGATTAGGTAAACAAGTCGCACAAGCTTTTGGGCGTGCGCGTTAGAGCTGGGGTATGCCATCGTTTTTCGGTATGTTGAAGGGGGTGCGTAGATTGACCATCCTGACAGAATTTGGTGCACCCGCTTTCACGACATATAAACAAAGGCAAATGCTATTAATCTGTTCCAGCCCGCCCTCACAAAATGAATTCAGAAAAACAAATTGTAATGTGTTTTGAAGAAAAACAGCACTGTGTAAGATTGCACTTTAAAAAAAAAAAAAAACATACAATATTGACATAATTAAATAGAATGTAAATGATTAAACCGTTTTTGCCATTTTTTTTAATGTCAATTCAATGGACGTTGTGCTGCTCCTTCTGGTGTGAGCGCCTTGGCCAAAAGGGGGCAGTGTAATAGAGACATACAGATACTCCTCATTCCTCAGTAAGCCGCACTAATATTAGTTGTTCTCCGCAGAAGATTAATATATGGTTGTGAGTATTGTTATATTGTCTGTCTACATGTGTTGTTTCACTGTTTGTGTTCAAATATTCATAGTTTGGTGGGTTATTACACAACCGCATAGTTGCTATTTCGTAGCCTGGCATAATGCACATAATGGTGTTTCCCATGATGTGTTAGCATGACGCTAGCGGAGGCTATGTTGTTGTTTTAAAGGCACGAGGTGCAATTCTTTTTTTTTTTTTTAGGTTTATGTTGTAGTAAACGTCACCTGGGAGTTTTTTTTTTTTTTTTTTTTTTTTTAAAGAATATTTACAAATTATATCTGCCGAACTGCCACTTGTTGTGAAATGATTTGAGTCACAAGGCACCATACAGGGCTCGCAGTTTGCCCTCACAAAGAAACATTTTTTTTTAAATGCTCCGATCGACAGTTTGTACCTAAAAAAAAAAAACTTGTAAGTTGTGTCACTCGTATCTCAAGGCAGCACTGTATAGATTTTAACGCAACGCCAACGTCTTTATTGGCTGCAGATGGCTTTGTTTGGAATGTTTTTGAGATTTGGAGGTGCACCTGTTTCACTTTGGAGACATCCCGGAGGAAAGCGGCGTGGTCCGCAAATTCGTTAAGGGTCTCCAGTTGGCTGAGGTCCTTTACGTAGTCCTCGCCGATCACCTAAACGAGGAGACGGATATTTATTACGGGGGGGTGGGATAACACAAGAAGATGGCGTATTGCGTCAAGTGAGACCTCAGCGATGAGCTCGGCCAGTCCGGGGTTGCACAGCAGCAGCCAGCGTCTGGGAGTGATGCCGTTGGTCTTGTTCTGGAACTTCTCCGGCTCCAGTTCGCTGAAGTTCCGGAAACTGTGAGGAGAAACACGACATCGCGGCGCGACATAGTCAGAATTTACAAGAACGGGAATAAATCCAGTCCTACGAAGTCTGCCTAGGAACAAGCGACCGCGAGTGTTACAGTTGAGAGTTTGTAACAGGAGATGTGCAAACGTTGCAGTGTGGTATGAAGACACACTCGAGTGGCGTTTGGTCATTTTGTTGCATTCGGCTCGTTTTGAGGAAGCGACAAGGAAACCCGACGGCTGTGCAAATAGCACTCACGCGAATTTGTGACATGAAATAAAAGTAAAAGTATGTGCAGTCTCAGAATACCACATTTTAAAATTTTTTTTAAAAAAAATTAAAAAAAATGGGAAAAAAAATGACCAACTACAATTGAACAGAAAATAAAAAGTAAAAAAGAAAATAACTTACAAAAACATATTTACAAATCAAAATAAGGTAAACTAAGAATCAAAATTAACATGAAATAAAAAATGAAACAAACAATAAACTATCAATGAAAATACAAATAGAATAAATAAGACAAACCATTTAGTTGCAATAAAAATGAACAAAAAACAGGAACCTGAAGAAACAAGGGTGGTCTAATAATTTTTTTGCGGGACTGCAGGTAAAAATGTGTAATAAATACAGAAAAATAAAATGAAAAATAAAACTATAAATCAAAATGATGTCATCAAATTTAAATGTTTTTTTTGTTTGTTTCTTTTTTCTTGTCATAGATTCACGCGCTTACACTTGGGTCTTGATGATGTTGGAGTGTATCTGAGCGACTCCGTTGACGGCGTGCGAGCCCACGATGCAGAGGTGCGCCATGTTCACCCGCTTGCCTCCCTCCTCCTCGATCAGAGACATCTTCCTCAGCTTGTCCACGTCGTTGGGGAAGAGCGATGCGATCCTCTGCGTGGGTGGGGGGTGGGGGGGTGGAAGAAGAAGAAGAAAAAAAAAAAAAGAAGCCAGCCAGACAGATCAAAATTCCATTTCCTTCTTCCTTGACCCAGGGGCCACCACTTTACGGCATGTTTTCAAACCTGTTCAAGCAGTTGTGTAAGTGGGAATAAACAACAAGCAAACGGCCATGAAAGTTCAGCAGAATGCCTGCATGTGTCGCGTGTGTGTGCCACATTATCTATTTATTGTTTTGATATTTTCATTAAAAAGAATAACATTTAGATATTTATAATATGTTTGCCTTTTTGTAATACAAACCGTTTCCCCTAATATTTGTTTTCCAATATTGACTTTTTTGTCCTAATATTTTGGTTTTTATCATTTATTTGTTTTGCACATTTTTTTTTTTTTGTCTGACGTGTTGTTTTATCTTCAAATGTTTTGGTCGTACTGTTTTATATATACGTTTCTTCTAATAGTTAGGTGAGGTCAAATATTTTTGTATTTTCCAAGATATTTTTGTATTTTTCAAATAATTTTTGTATTTCTTTCTACATATTTTTGGTTTTCATTTGGATCATTTAATGTTTTGTTTTAACTAACACAGGATTTTTTTTATTTGTCTAATGTATTTTTGTCTCACAAGTTTGAATTATTTATTAAAAAAAATCACTTTTATTCTATTTCCAATAATTATTGAATTAACTAAATAATTTATTTAATATTTGTTTTATTTATTATCCAATGTACAAGTAATTTTGAGTAATACAATATTGGTGTATTTTTCCCCCAATATCTTTTCGCACGTTTGTCTATCATCTTTGTATCATTTCCTAATATTTTTGCTGTCATGTTTTTATATTCCCTTTCAAATGAAGGAGGTATGTAGTAAATATAATAAAGTAAATATTTTGGGCTTCAATTTATTTTCTAATACATTTTCTTTTTACTAATATTTGTGTATTTTTCTTCCAATTTTTTTGTCCAACATGTAGTATTATATTAAAAAATATATATAATATATACACACACACACACACACAGAGAGATAGATAGTTTTCAAAAAAGAATTTCAAATATTGTTTTTTATTGACTAATATTTTGGGTCCTTTAATTCTATTTAGTCCCCTCCCCCACACAAATGTCAAATAGTTTTCTTTTTCTACTAATATTTGCATATTTTTCCCAAATATTTGTGTTGTTTCTCCTAATATTTTGGTATTTCTTGCAATATTTAGTGCAGCGTGCGTGGCGCTCACATCCAGGTGGATCTGGTTGATCCGGTAGATGATCTGCAGGTGTCGTGGCAGCAGGCTCCCCATCAGCTCCACGGGCCAGCGCTCCAGCGCCTCGGGGAGAACCGTGTGGTTGGTGTAGGCGAAGGTGCGCTTGGTCAGGTCCCAGGCCTGTTAGGGACATTGTTGACATTTTCCGGCTCACGACGGCGAACACCCCACCCCGAGGCTCCCCGGAACGTCCTACGAGCCTCACCACGTCCCAGTCCATCTTCTCGATGTCCACGAAGATCCTCATCAGCTCGGGGATGGCCATGGCTGGGTGGGTGTCGTTCAGCTGGATGGCAACCTATAATAAAAACATGAATTTAATAAAAACATTCCACATCCCAACTCTGTCGGGATGTGGAATGGGGAAAGGCTGCTCTCTGGGTTACTGTAGGTCAGTCATTCCCAATTTGGTTTAAGCCTAGAAAAAGGCAAACAACCCCAATGGAGGTGTCATGCACCTTTGATTGAGAAAATGTTCATTGTGCAACTTATATTTCTGTGGGTTTTTTTTTTTTCTACTTGGAACGTCATCAAAAAGCGATGATAACGGCGCTTCTTGTTTGGGGTCTTCACTTTATCGGGGAAGCTGTTAAAGGAGGTGCGTCCGGGCGTCCCCTTCTTGGTGGTCTTGAAGCGGCGGATGATGTCCTGCAGGGTGGCGGCCACCACAAAGTACTCCTGCTTCAGACGCAGCTCTTTGCCCTCGAAAAACTGAACACACGGCACACGCACGCATTTACACACACGGAAAGGAAGGAAGTTTCATTTCCACCGTCTTAAAGGGACAGTCAGTCGCATTTTTTTATGCTTACGTTGTCGTTGGGGTAGAGCACTCGGGAAATGTTCTCAGCCAGATTGCGGTCCAGGACGGCCTGGATGTAATCTCCCACATTAACTGTGTAGACACACACGTTAAAACACGCTGATGGTTTTTTTTTTTTTTAATGCAACACGTTTTGTTGTAAGGTGCACCTCTTTCCTCACTAAGAAACAGGAAACTGTTTTGCAAAAAGTAACGGGACGCTCACAGTCTCTCAAGTTGAAGTCGTTGGGCGCGCGAGCGGACCACAAACGCATCGTGTTGACTGTGTTGTTCATGTAGCCCGGGATGGGCGTGTCGTACGGCATGGCCAGCACCACCTAAATGGGTCAAACGCATGCACACCATGAAGTTGCAGGGCCCCAAAATTGTCATTAAAAAAAATGGACACCCCCCAAAACCTAAAACTATAATGGTCCTCTGGTATGATAACATATTTAAACATAATGCCTTTATTAGCAATAAATGTGTGCAGGGGATGGGGTGCACCAACAATGTCGGGCACACATTGAAGCGTTTCATCTCTCCCGCAGACACACAATGGTTGGACTTTATTTACCAAGTAATATGCGACACGGATACCTGCGTGTCGACCCACTTGGTGCCGGCCTCGGTCTCCTCCACGCGTCCGTAGAAGTGGACGGGCAGCATGTACTCGGGGCGGGCCTTCTCCCAGGGGTTGCCGTGACGCAGCCAATCGTCTGCCTCCTCCACCTGCATGAGCAATGACGAGGAAGATGTCAGACGCATTCGACGGCGCTATAAAAAAAGATTGATTTATTTTTAGTTTTTTAAATATTAGGTTTCGCTCATGTTGTTTTGTAACATATTTTGGCTCCCCCCCCCCAAGATTATTTTTATATATAGTGTTTAGATTTTCCAAACGTAAATTTTTTTTATTCCTGACTATGCATTTAGCCTGTTTTTATTTATTTTTATTTTTTTTTGATGTAACATCATGTTTGAATTATTTATATTTTTGGGTACTACTTGTTTTTTGCTGTAGTTTGTTGTTGTCAAGTATATATAATTAGATATTTTTTCTGTCAACATTATTTATTGACGAATGTATTTTCCCCTGAGAATAAAACCACTTTTTTTTATCAAATATTGTTTTATGTCATAATATTTGTGCATTTCTTCAAATATTGCTTTTTTCTAATATATGTACTTTTTTTGTCTAATATTTTAATATTATTTCTTAATAGGTTTGTATTTTGTTGTCAAATATTTGTGTACTCTTCAAGAAAAAATGCATTATATATAATCGTAAGTATTACCGCTTTAGCGCTCGTTAAATCATGCAAGTGTACCGAATATTTTGAGGCGTTGCACGCCCATTCGCGTTTATTGGATCAACACGGTGACAGTAGTAATCACCGTGATCATTTTGCTAATATGAAACGTTGCGTGCAAAAGTGCATGTTTGCACTGGAGGCCTGAAATGCAAATAAGCAGGAATCCAAAAGGGCAAAAAAGTAGACATTCTGTCCGCGTGCTTCCAACAGACACGTTACTGTTAATGAGTAGCTCGTGCTGCATGGCGACCTACTCTACTTTGGCCCCGTGCCTGATTTCATAATAATAAAAAGTATTTTTTTTTTTTTTTTTTTAAAAAGCCTGATAAAAGCTGCACTGTGAACCGATGCTTTTGTTGCACTGACCTGCCAGCCGTCCCTAATTTTCTGATTAAAGATTCCGTATTCGTAGCGGATGCCGTAACCGTACGCCGCCAGTCCCAGGGTGGCCATGGAGTCCAGGAAGCAGGCTGGGCGAAAACCAACAAAAGGACATTTTTAGACCAGTTGTTACGGCTGCTGGTTGCTTTTTCAGACATAAGTGTTGTAAAACAACAACAACAACAATGAAAAAGCCAAAGAAAAAGCCAAACAGATGCGCTGGTTTTTCATGCTTTGATGCCAGCTGAACTAAGGTCTTCACTATGTACGATTTATCACATCGATGTAGCCATGCATTGCATCGATATTCCGATATGTCGATACGCAACATCGCAATAGCGATACGATACATTGTATGTCAATAGCGTGATGTAGCATATCGGTATCACGATGGATCAGTATTGCAATGTATGCTATCGATAATGCGATGTACTGGTTCCATAATCGCAATGTATCGTATCGATATCGCGATGCATCTAATTGACATCGCGATGTAGCGTATCGCCATATCGGTACAATATAACAATAGCTTGAATGGATTATGTCTGTATCGCAATGTATCATATGACTTTGTGATGTACTGTATCTTAGAGAATTTGTACGTACAATGGTGCCTTGAGATACAAGGTTAGCACGCTTGTAACTCAAAACGCCGGTTTCTCAAATCATTTTCCCCAATTGTAATGAATGGAAACGCCATTAATGCGTTCAAGCCTTCCCCTAATAAAAACAACAAAAACTCTTTTGCAACACATCACACTTCCCGAGACTCGGCATCCAGTCAAATATTTCACATTGTTCGTCTTTCGTAACAAATTCAGCCTTCTTCTACCTGCAAGTCTGCCCAGGCCTCCGTTGCCCAGGCCGGCGTCCTCCTCCATCTCCTCCAGCTCCTCCATGTCTAGGCCCAGCTACACAGCGCACAACAACAACACGACACGCTAGCAAACACGTGCCACGGTTCTATGCAAATGAGCCGCTCGGACCTGGTAGATGGCTTCGTCGCAGGCGTTTTGCAGACCCAAGTTGATCATGGTGTTCTGCAGCGTGCGGCCCATGTAGAACTCCAGGGACAGGTAGTACACTCTCTGCACTCAGTCGCGGGAAAACAGTAAGAATTAAAGCGCCGCCAAACACGACAAGGCACAAGGGAGTGAGCGAAGACGCGATGTTGTCCAGAAAAGCATAACTCAGGATATGAACTTAGGGGAAGGGGAGACATATTGATATTGCGATGTACAGCATGGATATTACAAGGTATCATGGCAATTCATTAAAAAAATTTGAATGAATTATCTTATCATCCAAATATATATATATATATATATATATATATATATATATATATACTTTCAATTTTGTACATGGATTGATTCATTGTGTATTTCTTTTGTATCCCTTTATCCAAAATAATAAAATAAAAATATATTCGTAAAATAAAAGGTTTTAAATATTCATTTAAATGTTTAGTATTTATTTGATCAAATATTTAGTAATTAATTGGAATCCAATAAATGATAAATAACATTTACAAATGAGAAGGAATTAGTGTTTCCTTCCAATAAACGTATTTTTGTTTACTTTAACTCATTAAATAATTAGTGAATATAATTAAAGATATTAACAAAATACACCATTTTACATATACAGTGCATTCAAAATTTAAATTTATTTTATCAATATTAGGCAGATTAATAATTAAATAAATGATAATGCATTTTTAAAATGACAATGATTTATTAGTTTATTATTAAGACAATTATTTTACATGTATCTATTCATTTTTTAAAGCAATACTAATAATTAGTTAATTGATTTAAGTAATAAGTCATATTAAGAATATGTGAAAAATAAAGCATTTACTTTAAAACATTTCCGAAATATTTAAATATGAGAAATACAAATTTCAAAATAAGACTATATTAGCATTATTATTAACATAAACTAATATTTGTTTTGTTTATTGATTTAAAAATCCATCCATTATCTTATCCTTTTCAGGGTCCTGGTATCATTTAAAAATCATCTCTCATTAAATAATTGTATAATTGATTTATGATATACAAGAAATATATTAATAAATTGAGCAATTTTACATGTACAATAAAACGTAATATTTTTATCAAATATTTAATTAGTTATATTAAATAAATACTAACATTTCAAAATGATAAATTATTTTATTATTAAAACAAACAATTTTTAAAATGTTTTTTATTCATTTCTCGTCAAATAAATGGCTAATTGATCTATCAAAAGTAATACAATACAATTATTAGTAAAATAAACTATTTTACACATATATATATATATATATATATATATATTCAACCATTTTTTAAATTGTATTTAATATTTGGCTAATTCGAGTTAATTGCATTATGAAATTAGAATAAGTGAAAATGAGAATGTATTATTTTATAACTCAAGAAACGTTTTTCCATGAACTCTTTTTTTGTTTGTTTGTTTGTTTTTACATTGGTTTTTTTGTTTGCTCATCTTGGCCACCCCTTCATTAGCGTGTGCAAGTGTACCTAATGAAGTGCCCACAGTGTTTTTTTTTTTTGTTTTTTTGTTTGTTTTAAGCGCTCCAACTTTATTGCGTGTACCTTGGGGTCCACCTCGTAGTAGAACTGCTGCGTCCGGATCCAGCGGCTCACCAGGTGGTCGCGGACGGTGTGCGCCAGGGCGAAGTAGTAGTCCCGCGGCGTGGCGATGTTCCGGTCCTTGACCAGCGTGAAGTGCAGGTGGCGGTTGAAGCCCTTCTTCAGCTCGGCCACGTTCTCCAGACCCACAATTCCGCGGATGCTGATTTGCTTGCGCTTCTCCTGATCGCACACCGGGGTGGCCATCGCTTTAATTTTTGTGTCCGCCTCGGGTGCGCCTTAGCCCGGGTTGCTTCCGTGCTGTCACTCGGTTGTGTGCGTGTGCTCCGGTTCTAAGTGAGTGGGGCTCCCGAGGTGAGGAAGTCAGCTGTCATTGGTAGGCGAGGGGAGGGAGGGCGTGTCTCTTTGAGGAAGTCGGTTGCGAATGCTCGCTCGACTATAAGCCAATCAGCTTTCAGCAGGTTCACTTTCGGCCAATCGAATCGCTGACTACCTTTCCGGTATCTTTTTTTGGGGGTTTCTCAAATTGTATAACTATAAAGACTATACACGATATAATTGAATTATGAATGAATGAATAAAAAAGATATATGAAACTTTTTAAACTGTTAGTTACATCACTTTTTAGTGTAATGTTTCTCTCATCTTTTGGCTCCCTCACATCCAGTCCAATCACAGTTCAGGAAGTCAACTTTGCGACCAACCAGCTTCCAGCAAGTATACTGTCAGCCAATCGGCTTTCAGCAAGTCAACATTCGGCCAATCAGCTCTTGCCCTCCCTTCTCTCGTTTGTGGCCCAGATTAAATAAATAAGAAGACGTGCACTATCTGAAATATGAATTACTTAATTTTAAAATATGAAATGAATTAAATGAGTAGTTAAATTATCATTTTCATAGCGACATTTCCCATCTTTTGTCGCACTCGCCTCTCATCCAATCAGTTTTCATCAAGTCAACTTGTGGGCCAATCAGCTTCAAGGGGTCTACTTTCAGCCGTGAGCTTTCAGCAAGTCAACTTTCAGCCAATCAGTTCTCTACCTTCCCTTGGCGTCTTTATTTTGTTGCTCACATTAGATAAATATGCAATTTATAATTGAAATATAAATGAATAAATTTTAAAAATCAGAAAATGGATGTATGGATAGACATTTATTCAATTATCGGTCACATGATCACTTTTTGGTGCAACCTTTCTTTTTGTCTCCCTCGCCTCTCGTCCAATCAGATTTTAGTAACTCAACTTCTGGACCAATCAGTTTACAGGAAGTCAACTCGGTCAATCAGCTCTCTGCCTTCACTTCTTTATTTTGTTGCTCACATGAACTAAATATAAAGACATACGCAATATATCATTGAAATATGAATGACTTTTGTATTGAATTGAATTAATAAAAAAATATATGCAATACTTGATACGTGATCACATTTGAACGTGACGTCACTGCTGAATTGCTATTATTAATATGCAAATATTAGCGAGTCAGGTTTGACAGCCATTTATTGAATATTCACATGTACAGGAAAACACAGGCTCATATTAGGCTCAAATAATCATCATAATTGTAATCATAATAATAACGGAGCAGACATCTTGTAATGGATGAGACAAAGAACCATTTCGTGGCGTTAAATTAGAACAGAAATAACCTCCCGCGCACATAGAGGCTTATGTACATTTAAATAGATTGTATGTATATATTGTATATGAGCCGGTGTCGCCCAGCGACTGCGCAATAATAATTCATAAAAAGCTGCGATAGACGAACAAATCATCTGCGAATCGCTTTAATTTGCTCGCTCACACTTTCATACGTCTATAAGTCTTCAGTTTTTAAAGGAAAAAAAAACAAAAAACACATTTAAAGTCATTGTGGTGGTCTGAGAGGGATGCTGTTGTCATGGCAACAAGCGGAACAAACACCTGATGATAACATCCTGTTCTATATACTGTACATATATATCATATAAATATATTATTATTATATTATACTTATTGTAGCTGGGCTTTGTTGTTCCTACAGAAGTAGCAGCGGGCGACGTGACAGGGTGACCCAGTGGACTCCGCTCTGCCCTGCACTGTCTCCCCGGGTATCGAACAGCAGTTTAAAGCAGGATAATAGCACCTTGCCGGACGCAACATTAGGTACACCCGTGAATGAGAGCCGATACAAGAGTTGTGTGAAAAGCCCCTTTCGCGCTCCCTGTAAAAGCCGATACTTTTTTTCCCATGTTGCTCTCGTGAGTATATGGCACCGAAATGTGGGTACAAAGGCGACTATGCCGATATCCCGCCTTTGCTGGGTTCTGTGGAAAAGGCACAGGCGAACAAACGCTGGAACGGGGTTGGGAAGTTGAACTTAAATAAATGATAAATGCTGGGTCTTCCGTTACTGTTTTGCAGGATCTCTGCGTGAAAGTTAGAAGCGCTTGAAAAAAAAAAAAAAAAAAGGGGACTGCCGTGACGCTAGGATAACGCTCACTTCTCCCGTTCTGTCGCGTCGAAAGCTATTGTCGCTTTCAGAGCACAATTTTAAACATGACAACAGGCTCCGGCTGACGTCATCTATTTATCCGATTGCGGGATGCCGTGTTGCGGCGTGGAAGTCATTTGACGTTAAGGCCGATGCTGCAATTTCGCCGGCGTACCTAACATTATGGCTCGGCAAGCTCATGTAGACTCCTTGAGATGTTCAGTAAGTGCTTCCCCGGCTGGGGGAATTTTTTTTTTTAAATAAATCCGATATGCCCTGATTTTTAATCCCACACACACTACATTATCAAGCAACTAAAATGACTCCTATGCTTAAAATAGCTTACAAAACACCAACAACATATACACTCTTTTGCGAAATAAAGTACAAAAAAAAGAGACTTTTTGTCGTCGCTTTTCCACACAAGCAGCCACGAGAAGCGCCGACATGATGAAACGCACTAACAAAAGCATATTCGTTGAGAGTTAAAACTCCCTCTTACTCACTGTGCTTTTTAAAAAGGTCGAGGGGGGGCGGTGGGGGGGGGGGGGGGGAGTTTGAGGCGTTTAGCACATGTGAGCGGCAGGATCAACCTCCCCCGGGGTGTAGAAATCCGGGATGGGCAAGCCGGTGTGCAGCGTCACCTGTTGAATCAAGACAGAGTGATGATCGGTAAGGACTGCAGAGGGCGCTGTTGTTCCACTTCAAAGAAATAAAGACAACCATAAGGAAAGACTATTAAAGCAGCCCAAAAGCATCAAAAAACTGCTCATGTGTATGTATAATATTTAAGATGGGAAGCTTTGATCTAAAAAGACCTCTAGTGTTTGGGGAGTATGAATATTATATTATTATATTGTGTTATAATATAATAATAATATATTCAGACTTTATTTCAAATATATGTATTGTTTTCTAAATAATATAACAATATTTCTGGGGATTGAGTCTGTTTATATTTTGTGTTTAAAAATGAAATACTTTTCAACAGTTTAGTATATATTTTTAATAATAGGAGAGTGTAAAAACAGTTGTATGATTTGGTATTTTTTGTTTATTTGGAAAAATGTGGTAAAATAAAATGTGAAAATATATAGTAATTTGGAACGTATAAACTGCAAAGCATTGATCTAAAATACTTAAATGTATTTTTAAAGCTACATCTAAATAACTAATATTTTTTTTGTAGAATATGCATTGTGTCTTGATATAAACAAAAGGAACTAATTCCACATAAGAAAAAAAATTGATTTAGATTTTGTTTAAATAATTCTGTTTGTCTTAAAAAATGTAATAATTTTGAAGTAATATGCAAGCTGGGAAGCATTGATCTAAAATAATTGTATGTATTTTTAAAGCTACATAGAGATGACAGATTGTTTTTGTGGAATATGTATTGTGTCTTGACATAAAAAATGTCAATCATTGCGTATATATATTTTTAGATTTAGAGTTTTGTTTAAATATATATATATATATATATATATATATATATATATATAGTAATTTGGAACTAATATGAAAGTTGGGAAGCATTGATCTAAAATAATTTTATATATTTTTAAAGCTGCATAGGGATAACTGATATTATTTCAAATATACATATTTTCTTACTATATTATTTTAAAGTCAATAATTCTGTATATATTTTAGACTTGGATTTTTAAAAAATAATTCTGTATATATATTTTAAAATAATGTAAATGAATTCAACAAAAATCTAACATTTTTAATGATATGTTTTTAAAGTAATTCAGCATATATTCTTTAAATAATTTCTTTAAACTGAAACAACCCATAATTCTGCATATATTTATAAAATAACATTTAAAATGAAAAAGAAATGTATTTAGGTATTTTATATACAAATATATTTAAAAATTACATCAGTATATATATTTTGTATAATATATAACATAACTATTGAAAAAAAACCCAGTATTTTATTTCCATTTTAAAGAATATGTACAAAAATGAAGGAACAATTGAAAATATCATTTAATATTAAAAATAATATTTTGGGGAATACTTTTTTGTAAGTATACATTTTCAAAAATATACAAAGATATATAAAAAAATATATGTATAAATCACGAAATCTAGTTACATTAGGTGTGGTTAGTATTACGGGCGTTGTGAGCGTGGCGCTGTTGTTGTTTTCACCTGTACATTCCGGTTGAGGCTGATGGCCGGGTAGAAGGCCCCCTCCAGGCTTTCGAAAGCCACGGGCCCCTGCTGCTCGTCGTTGATGAGGAAGATGAGGATCCTGCGCGTGAAGTCCAGCAGCACGCCGATGGTGGAGCCTTTGCTGATGCCGCCGTCCGTCCTGTGCCCACACAAACGCACACACGTGCAAAATCCCTCGTCAATTCCATTTGAAGAATTCCTCGGATTCTTTTTCCTGCTCGCCGCAGCGTGATTGGCCGCTCACTTGTTGCTGGGTGGAAAACATCGGCGAAATCATGACAGGAATATAGGCAAAAGAGGAATAAAATCACGTGCCAGACAGAAATGAAAGATCCGATGACTCTCCAGTGTGTTTTCTCACATTGTTAACAAACGATATTTGGAGATTGGAGATAAAACTTTTGTGCGAGATTTAATTTCTTTCAAGCATATAAACCATCTGTTTTCTTAACAAACTTTACAAATTACCCATTGGTGTGAGGGATTTTAGGAAGATTTTGTGACCGTACGTAATTTGATGACCTCCATTTGCACTTATGACTTTTTACCGTGGCTTTAAAAAGTCTACACACCCCTATTTAAAACACATTCATTGCCAGACCTCCCAGTTAAGATGGATATTTGACTTCTAAAGCCGTCAATGGCAGTGAATGTGTTTTAACTGCCAGGTTTTTTGATATATATATATACAAGAAAGAGACCAAAACCTTTTCAAAACCTTTTCCACCATTAATGTGAATGATAACCTATACAACTCAATTGAAAAAAAAGGATTATTTTCGAGGTGGGAAGTAAAAACAAATGCCTGAAATAATGCGGTTGCACATGTGTGCACACCCTCATATCTGAGGATGTGGTTGTGTTCAAAATGACCCACGTTCAAACTCATGTTAAATGGGAGTCAATACATAACTGCCATCATTTAAAGGGCCCCCGATTAGACCCCAGATCAAGTTGTTCGAGTAGTCTTTTCCTGACATTTTAATTTGCTTTTTAGGAGAGGCGGTCCCTATCCCTCGCGAATAGCTAGTCTGTATATAATTAAATTGCATTGAATTTATTTTTTAAATTATTTTTATTTTTTACCATTTTCACAATCAGGGATGAACCGCCAAGAAGCCTTTTCAAAATCGGATATTTGAAAAAATAAAAAACAAAGAAAATGTGAAAAAAAACATACACAATTGAAAGGAAATTTGGAATAAATTTGAATTCATAAAGAATTTTTGTATGTTTTTTTGAATGTCATTATGTATGCCTTATGTTGTAATGTGTTAATGTGAACTAAAGAGTAAAAAAAAATCAGCAAAAAAAATCAGCCGATTTTTGCCGATTAATCAAATGGTCAGTCTCTCCTATTTCTATACATTTTATGTCTTTCAGAGATGTTTATTTTTAAACTTTAATGTGTATAAAACAAGACACACATTTGTGCCGATTACCTGTTGGTGTGCGAGTTGTTGTGCATGAACCAGGAGCGGTTGTTGTCCACGTACATGGCCCAGGCCTTGTCGTCCTTGCCCAGCATGACGTCTTTCAGGACGTCGGCGCGCGCCACCCCGAAGGCGGGGTCGGGGTGGTTGTCGTAGCGGTCCAGCGTCATCTCCCAGTAGTGGATGCCGCGTGAGAAGGCCGCGCCGGCCAGGGCCACGCGGTCGTCGTAGCTGTTGCACGTCACCGTCAGGTTGTCGTTGGACAAGATGATGTCCGGGTGCGCCGACGCCGAGTCCAATGCGAACCAGGCCACTGCCACGTACGCCGTACGACAAAAGTAGAGCAATGAGTCTCAAAGTCTGGTACTAGTAGCGTTAGTTGTGCACGGGCTTACTCTAGTGTTACATGAAAGAATTACATCCCAAGTACAGTGCAGTTGTATTTATTTTTTTAGTACAACAACACCCCTCCTGGAAGCCGTCACCTTATCGTGGTGGAGCCAGGCCCGGAGGTGGGGCTCGAAGGCGAGCGCCCGGTTGCCGGGCCTGCGCCCACGGGGCCCGGCCTGGCACAGCCCGAAAGGGCTGGACGCCAACGGCGAGGGATGCCGTCAAGCTGAAGAAGGAGTCCTATCGCGCCTTTTCGGCCTGTGAGACTCCGGAGGCAGCTGATGGGTACCGGATGGACAAGTGGAACGGAGCTTTGGTGGTCGCTGAAGCAAAAACTCTGGTATGGGAGGAGTTCGGTGAGGCCATGGAGAAAGACTTCCGGACGGCTTCGAGGAAATCCAAATCTGAGACCGTGGTCTTCAGTCGGAAAAGGGTGGCGTGCCCTCTCAGGGTCGGGGATGAGATCCTGCCCCAAGTGGAGGAGTTCAAGTATCTCGGGGTCTTGGTCACGAGAGAGGGAAGAATGGAACGGGAAATCGACGGGCGGATCCGTGCGGCGTCTGCAGTGATGCGGACTTTGTATCGGTCCGTTGTGGTAAAGAAGGAGCTAAGCCGAAAGGCGAAGCTCTCGATTTACCGGTCGATCTACGTTCCTAACCTCACCTGTGGTCACGAGCTGTGGGTCGTGACCCAAAGAACGAGATCCCGGACACAAGCGGTCGAAATGAGTTTCCTCCGCGGGGTGTCCGGGCTCTCCCTTAGAGATAGGGCGAGAAGCTCTCGGTCATCCGGGAGGATCTCAGAGTAGAGCCGCTGCTCCTCCGCATCGAGAGGAGCCAGATGAGGTGGCTGGGGCATCTGACTCAGATGCCTTCCGGACACCTCCTCAGCCACTTCCTCCAGCTCTTCCGAGGGGATCCCGAGGCGTTCCCAGGCCAGCCGAGAGACGTAGTCTCTCCGGCGTGTCCTGGGTCGTCCCCGGGGCTGGGGAGAGGGAAGTCTGGGCGTCCCTGCCAAAGCTACTCCCCCCGCGACCTGACCTCAGATAAGCGGTAGAAAATGGATGGATGGATGGAGTACAACAACAATTTGGATTTATTATTTGGAAACTGTTTTATTTAGGTGCAATTGTTCTTTTTCTTTTGTGTGCAATATATTTAAACTGAATCATTATTTCGATAATTTTATTAAAAAAATCCCAGTATTGAAGCACAGTGTTGATGTTCAAACTGGGCATAATATTACAGTGGTTTACAATAGATAGGTATATTTATTTGTATTTATATTTGTATAATGTTGACATGTTTAAAAAATATATATGATAAAATATTTCGCCCTCCCGAGCATTTACATTTTCAGGACTCTTGTGTTATTATATTTGTTTCTATTATTTTAGCCATTTTCTTCCAAAAATTGATTAGTTCAAATGTATTTATTTATGTTTTTAAATGTGTTTTAACAATTGATCTAAAAAAACCTGAAAAAAAAATGTATCAGAAAAGTTTTAATTTTACATGTACACAATATTTTAAAAATGGGTTAACTAAACTTAAATCGATTGCAAGTGACCAATTTAAAAATGAGAATCAATTATAATTGTATTATTAAAATGAACTATTTCACATCTTTTACATGTATTTATTCATTTGTGTTCATTGATCTCATTCAATAATTTAAATTGAAATAATAAAACTAAAACATAAGTAAAACAAACAAATTTGACATTTGCATTTTTATTGCAATAAATAATATATTTTTATTGCAATAAATACATAAAGTGAACTATTTTAAAATATTATTTCAAACTAATAATATTGTTTATAAAATATGGAGTATTTAGTCATCTAATCACATAACTATTCATGTTTGTAAATGATAAAATATCATTTTAATATTTTTATTTATTTTTTGTATGTGATAAAATATCAAAAATATTAGTCAAATGATATATTTAACCATTTCTATTTCAATAAATAAATCAGACATACGATTACACAGTAATACCAGAGTATAAATAGTAGTACCCTTAATAAAAACTAGTGGATTTAAATGTTAGTGCGATAATGTTCATAATGATATTTATTGATTTTAATACAGTAATCCAAGTGCTGAGCCATGCAGGCATAATGAAATGAACTCCACAGGATTTTCTTTTTTTTCGTAAGAGTTTCTCTCATAGGAAATAAGCAGCAGGAATGTGTGTGTGTGTGTGTGTGTGTGTGTGTGTGTGTGTCTGTGTGTTATGAAAGTGTGCAGCAGAGTCATGAAAGTCAGCAGTGAGCGACCTTACCTGACCGCATGTCACACGGAGGAAGCCCAGCTGGAAGGTGGAGGGGCAAAGAGGGGCAAAGAGGGGCAAAGAGGGGCAAAGGTGACAGCGAAAAGTGAGAGAGGAAGGAAAGAGCAGGGAAGCAGCTTTAGCCAACCAAAACCAAAAGAAACACGCCAGGAAAGCACGAGCACCTCCTGTTTTTCTTTGTTTTTATGAAGCCGATGAAAGCAAGCTCGTGAAGCCTAGCGCACTTATCATGATTACGGTTAGCCTCACATGGCTAGCGGAGTTTGTGAAAATGTACGAATGTAGACTAACACATTTTATGACTTTCGTGTCTATGAAACAAATTGATTCTCACATTGTGAGCAAAACAACAGATTTCATGACTTTCAGGAGTGCAACTCAAATATATGTTGTCATATTGTTAACAAACGCTAAGAATTTGTCGCGATGACCTGTTGGCGTGAACAACATTTTACGACTTTCATGAGTATCCAACAAATGTATTTCGATTTGTCGCGAATACCTGTTGGTGTGCAAGACTGAATGACGTTCATACGAGATTTTATGACGCTCGTTCGTATGAAACAAATATACGTTGTTAACATTGTTGATAAGAATTTGTTGTGGTCACTTTGATGGCTTTAATGACAAATCAATTTTTCTGACATCATCAACAACCAGTAAAATATTTTCATAATTTCCACGTGGTTACATATCGATTTGATCTCATTGTTTACAAACGCTGAACTAATTTCGATAACTTTACTGTAATTAAATAAACAACTTGACCACATTGTTAACAAACAGTATGCCTTGGTCGTGATCATCTGTTGGTGTACAAAATTTTACGACTTCCATGCATATGAAACAAATATTTTTCATGACTTTCTTGTTATTAAATCATCGATTTGATCACATTGTTAAACACCAATATGGATTTGTCGCGATCATGTGCTGGTGTGCAGAATTTTGTGACTTTCACGCAAACCTATTTTCTCACATTGTCAACAAAAGGTAAAGTATTTGAAGTTATCAAAAAAATGGATTTGATCACCCTGCTAACAAAGGGTACAGATTTTGAAATGTTACAACCATATGAAACAAATGGATCTTCTAACATTGTTAACAAAAGGTAAAAATACACATTTCGGTACCCTGGGAGGTCTGCAAGACGAGCGTCTTGCTGTATTGTCCCACGCCGCTGGCGTTGAAGGCCTTCACCCTGGATTTGTACGTGCTGTTGTAGTGCAGACCGTCTACCGTGCAGATGGTCTCCGTCCCCACGTACACTTCCTGCGGGGGGGGGGCACACACCACAGCGCTTGAACGGGTTTGAATGACAGCGCGGGGGCAGGTCGGCCCGCGCCGGGGTATTAATAAAGACGGGGGGGGTCCTTATAGTGAGTCCTTATCTGGCTATATATCTTGGCTTATCTGGCTTTCCCCTATATATATATATATATACATACATATATATATATATATATATATATATATATATATATATATATATATATATATATATATATAAAAAATGAGATAATAAAAAATAAACATTCAACATTTTGGGGGAACGGTATTTCAAAAATGAAATTATGTTCAAGAAACTGTTTGAAAAAATATTAGATCAATACAAATATTTTAAAATGGTAAAAACAAAAATATTCGAAGACAAATACAAAAATATTTTTCTGAACAAAAATAGCGAAAAAACATTTCTACATTCAAAAGTATTGTAAATATATATATTTTGAAAAATCCCCAAATATTACAAAAAGCGTCAACAAATCTCAAAATATGAGAAAAAAGTACAAATATTGCTGAAAAATACAAAAATAAGAATGTAGAAAATTGCTGAAAATTGGTGATTGATGACACTGGAATATTTCCGACAGTGGCCAAGAAAAGATTAAGGGATGCCTTGAAAATGAGCGCCTCAGTAGGTGCTGCTTTTTAGGTTAGCAACAGCGTCCAAACGGGCTCAGCAGCTAGCTCTTCACTGAAGTGAGCGGACCTACCCTGAAGTGGCCGCCGTCGCCGTCGTCCAGCTCCAGGATGTAGCCGTCCACGGCGATGGCGGAGAGCGGCGGTTGTTTCCATGACAATGTGCCGCTATTGTTCTCCGTGCAGCATTCTTCCAGCTGGAGCATCGGAGCCGACGGCACTGACCATTAGGAGGAGGAAGAATGTGAGCATGCGGGAAGCTCGCTTCATTAGGAACACGGCAAAAGTCGTCATCGTGAGGAAACCATCTGGCGTGGACAAAAGTTTTCTTTTCATATCACGATCATAGCGAAGAAAATGATCACGGTAATCAGCGTTACCGTGCTAATGAAATTAGGTGCACTTACACACTTTCATGAGAGTCAAAGCAATAATAAAAAAGGAAGAAAAAAAAGGAGGAGACGAAAAGCAAGATGACACAAATGTTGGAAATGAATGCGAAATATGATATAAGCACGTAAAAATATATATGCTCAAGGAAATACTCGAAAATCTATTAAAAATATTGCAAAAATCTTTGAAAATAGATAGAAATGTTAGGTACACTTGCACACTTAAAGCGAGCCAAAGCGATAATGCTCAAAACATATTATAATAAACATATTATGGCAGAAATATTCGAAAAAAAAAACTAGAAAAATATACGAGTAAATATACAGAAATAGTACACTAACAGGAACAAAAAATATTGGACATTGTTTTAGTACACAATATAGAAAAAGTACAAAAATATCCTGGCAGTAAATAGGAAAATATTACAACAAAAACAAAATGTTGCATAATATTCGATCAAAATGCACAAATATTAGGGGAAATTGAAGAGGAAGAAAGAAAAATCTGAAAAAATACAAAATATTAAATCTAAATAAAAAGAAAGTAAAATAGATGAAAAATGCAAACATTAGAAAACAGATTTTTTTTAAATACAAAAATGTATCAAAATATCACAACAATAATTGCAAAAACATTCCAAAAAATATGAAAATATAATGACTATAAATGACAAAATGATAGAAAATTTAAGAGGTTTTACTATTCTGTGAAATTGTATTGTTTATTGGCTAACCGTAAAAGAATTGTGCCTTGACAAAAGATAAGGCATCAAGACCAGCGGAGGCCGTACCTTTCATCTGCACAAAGTCCAGCTGGTGGACGGTCTGCAGAAGCGGCGCGCTGTCCAGCGTCAGGTCAAAGTCGCTGGTCATCCTCGGCGTCAGCGTCCCTTTGCCCCACTGGCTCTCCGTCATCAGAACCCTCCGGATCAACGCGTCCGAGATCTGACGGACGCCACGTCGAAGACGGTCGGGTCAGGCGGCGGTCGCCCGAAGAAAAAAAAAAAAAGCCAGCCTCACCTGGAGGAAGCCGCTCGGGTCGTTCTCTTTAATCACCTCCAGGCAGTACTCCATCAGGCCCGTCGTCTGGCGCAACTTCACCGTGCAGTGCGAGATCTGATCACGCACCACCTGGAAAACCAACACCGCCGGACGGATAATAAGTACTCGCGAAACCATTTCATACTTCATTCGGAGGAACATCTGGAAACAAGCGACGAAGTCAGATCAGTACGAGGAGAGCAAATGTACAAAGTACGAAATAAAGATGTTTGTAACAGCAGCAAAAAGCCTGATGATGACAACGTTTAAACCCTTCGTTGAGACTGACACCTGGAATGTGACACAAAAGGGCGTGACAAAGAAGTATAATAAGTACTCTATAAAGAAGTTATTAGGGAGAGGGCATGAAGAAGTACAATATGTATTAGAAGAAGTGTCATATAAAACTACACGTATAGACCGATTAGAGTGGACCCACGCATATTCGCGGTTCGGCATTTGGAAATTCACCACTTAGCGGGTTTTTTTTGGGGGGTTGGTTACCCATCCACCTGTTTTTTGCAGAACAACAAATGCCCTCCAACCCCACATTTTTTCCCCCAACCCTATCACCTAGTTAGTCACGTTTTTTTGACCCCGATCTCGCACTTAATTGTGTATTTTTCCCCAAAATTCTTATTTCATGGCAATTAAAATAAACGTCAATGATCTTATGCATGGATTTTCACTACTCGCGGTCAGGCCTGATCCCTAACCCCCATAAATAGAAGTGGTCCACTCTATAACAATACTCACAGACATATATTCTTTATCCTCTGCGGAAAATGACCACTAATATTACAGCACCTTACTGAGTCACTTAAAGTCATAGCGGAAGAAGTATCTTCTTCATTTCTGTCTGGACACTATGATACTGCCTCCCAGTGGCCAAGGCGGGCACACCAGAAGGAGCAGCACAATGAATTGGACTGCGGCATTCAATTATGATGTGTTTAATTCTATACATTCAATTTAATTATGTTATTATTCAGTTTTTTATTTAAAAAAAAAAAAATCTAACACAGAAACTAAAACAGTTCTTCCAATGGAGCTGGAATGGAATAGCGGCATTTCCATTCATATCCATGGTGAAAGATGATTTGAGTGTTTTGAGTTACGAGCGCGGTCACAGAAGAAATGTAAACTTGTAACTAAAGGCACCACTGTATAAAGAGCACGAATAGGGCGACAAAACTGTCGAATAGCTTCGCAGGACTGCTGTCAACGTGATGAACGATGACTGGTCCCGTCCTCGACGGAGGACGAGCGACACTTTCACACGTCAGGATGTGTGAACACTTGGCCTGTTACATCAGAGAAGGCTAGCTACTGTAGCGACCAGCAGCATCCGTTCATGTTAGCATTTTTCTTTTCTTTTTTTGCCACGCTAACATCTCCAAACACGTCAACATCGATCTCAACGTTCCCGGGCCATCTATCACTGCTGCTGTCCAGAGAGCCTCCTTATTGAAAATAGAGTGAAGTAAAACACACACGCACACACACACACACACACACACTCAGAGTGGAGATGGACGAGGGGTTGCTAGGTAACAGTAACCTGGTCGTGGCTGTGAGGGGGCAGATACGAGGGAAAATCCTGCAGTGAAAACATGGAGGATGACAACCACCAGCGGTGTAGTGCGACACATAACATTTGACATTCCTTTTCCCGATCACGAATCATTCGTCACTTGTTGCTAGGCAGAATTTGTAAGGCAGGGGCAAAAAAAAGGGCATGCACCACGACACATCGCAGATAAAGGACAAAGAGACCTGGGGACAACACGCACATCGGCTGCTGGATTGAGTGGGGCGCCACCTTGTTGGCCCCTAATGCAAATGTAGCCACTCATTTTAAGAGCTTTTAAGTGATAGCAAGTCACACACGCACACAATGGAAATTAAGATGAATCATAATTTGTTTCGCACCATCTGCTGGATCAAGTGGGGCACAATCTCACTTGCCCCTGATGCAGAACTGTCACTGATTTCAAGTACGTTCAGGCGAAATCATGGCAAATTAGCTACGCGTGCTAACAAAATCCCCTTTTACAAGCGGACACGGAGCAACAGCAGCAGCAACTAAAAGTTAAACACAAACACACAATGGAAACTAAAAAGAATTAGCGCCATCTGTTGGTTCGGGTGGGGCACAAGTTCACTTTCCCTTCATGTAAAATAGCCACAAATTAGCTTTGTGTGCTAACTTTTACAACTGCTGGTAAAGGACAGGGAGTGACGGCAGCAACAGGAAGTCAAACACACACCACCAGCCCCTAATACAAAAGTAAACGTGAGCTCATGCTACAGCGTGGTTGATTAGCTTTGAGCGCTAAAGCCGGGGCAATGTTAACGTAGTACCGGGCGGCTGCGAGCTTCTGTTCGGAAGCCCAAGAAAAGCCAAAGAAAATGCAAAACGGACGCCAGAATCCTTTGTTGCTCGATGAGCGCGCTTGAAGCGTGCCCATTCCCGTCGTTACCACCCCGCAAATCCTGCCTAGCAACAAGTGACCATTTCAAACCTTTTGTGCCCTGACCGCGATCACGTGGATTATTTGTTGCTCGCTTTACTACGTTCCTATTCTTCCCGTTGCTGTGTGAAAGTCACACTCGGCGGAGCTACGGCAGGCTGAAAGGAGGGAACGGCGCATTTAATCACCGTGACAACCGCAACACGGCCGCAGTGGACGGGAGTTTGTTGCTGCCAGTGCGGTCAAAATCGGCGTCACTAGCGTCTCATAAAGGCTAAATGCTCTCTCCTGGCTGACTGATAACATCAATAACACGCTCAATTATTTAGTTTGTCTCTTTATGGAGAAAACGATCTCGTTCTCAGGGCGTCTTTAATCCTCCGGGAGCCTCGGAGGAGACGACGCAGTCAGTTCATTCCAGGCCACTGAGTGTCCTCGTAAATATTCAGCTGCGAAGGACAAAAAGGCAGCAAAGTGTGGCTTCTGTTCATGCAGAGAGCCTACAAAATTATATATATATATATATATATATATATATATATATATATATATATATATATATATATGTTCACTGTAGAATACAAAGAAATTACAAAATAATGTAAAAGAAAAACAAAAATAATATGACAAAAAATAGGAAATAATTCAACAAGGTAATGACAAATAAAAGAGACAGATAAAAGACAAAAACCACAACAAAAATTAACCGAAAAAAAATACAGCAAATATGGGAGCCAGAAATGGGAGCGGAAATGTAAAAGTGTTTTGGCATTTGTTCATTTGTTCTCTGACATGTAAAAAAAAGTGTTTCGGCTTCTGCCAATTTCTTTTCTGAAATGTAAAAGTGTTTCACAGTTTGTTATATATTTTTTTGCACTTCCGGGCCACCGTACAATGTATTCCATTGGGCATCTCCTGGATATTTCTCACACGTTCCAGCAAACGTGGGTATAATGATATACGCAATTGAAATATAGGAAAGCGAGGTCTTATGTTGGTTTCGTGCCACGTCGAAGATTTAGGAAAAGACTTTAGCAATCTGGCTAATCTGGACATTGGCAGATGGGCCGGCCCACCTCCAGCCACACGCACATGCACACACGCACACACGCACAGAAATGTAGATAGTATCTCAGTGTTAGCTGAACAGGCTTCAGTGTCCTGTATATTGATTTTGTTGCACTCCCTCACAACATCTCCACGTGCCAAACATTGATTCTCGCCGGCGTCCAAGCGTGAAATTTGAAACACTAATGCACGCCTCCCTTCGCGACTGCCTCCAAACGAGTTCCACCTCTCGCTCGCCACATTACGAGCGGCGCAAAGATGAAAAAAATTGATGGCGAAAACATCATCATCAAGATGATCATCATCATCACAGTCTACATGCAATAACCACGCAGGCTTTATTTTTCATTCAGTGGCAGCCTGTGGAAAGGTTCCAAAAAAAAAAAAAAAAAACATTTTGAAAAAGAAAAAAAAATGAATTAGCCATGTTTCACCCAAGGATATGAAATTGAGTGGACAAGAATGTTAGAAATGATTAAAAAATATATTAACTGAAAAATAAAAACAAACACAGTACATGTAAAATGCTAAAATATTTGAAAACTACAAATATTGGGAACAAATAAAAAAATATTCAACAAATTGGGAAAAAAATGTCAAAATTAATAAAAGAAAGTAAAATATTATATCAAGCTAAAACAAATACACATTTAAGAAAGAAAATCCCATATATAGAAAATAATTAGAAACGACAAGATAAAAAAAATCCCAAAAATATTTGACGTAAGACACCACAGTATTCAATAAAAATATTAGAAAATAATACAAAAATATTCAATAAAAGTATTATAAAATAATACAAAAGTATGTAGAAAATATTAGAACATAATCCAAAAATATTTTTAAAATAAATATTAAAATATATTAGATGTAAAATACAAAAATATATTATTTTATTACTACACAAATATAGACGTATTGGACACAAATATAAAATATTAAGAGAAACTAAAATATTCCCTGGAAAATAAAAACATCTTAGACCTAAAATATAAATAAATTCTACAAAAATATTTGCTATCCAATGCAAAAATATCAGCCCCATATAGAAAAGATTCAACAAAAACCTTTGAAAATATTACTATATACACTATACTATATTATATACTATATAATATTACTATATAACTATACTCAATACATATTTGACCAAAAAAAACAAATTTAGAAAAGAATTGTAACATATGAAATATATTTTAATATATTTAAAATAATGCAAAAATATCATACTAAATATTTGCCAGAACATACACAAATAAAATAAAAAAATATTGAACAGATTTAAGATACTCAAATATCCAACAAAACTATTAAACAAATCCAAAACTATGAGACAAAAACTACACAAATATTAGACACAACTATAATATTAGAAAATGATACAAAAAGCATAAGGTGGAAATCACACAAGTATTAGATAAAAAAATACCCTGAAAAAAATTCTCAAGGGCCCATGCCCGAAATTGAACAGGAAGTTGGCCATTTTGGTTTGAAGCAGCCAATTCTGGAGCTAACCGGAATTTGGTACCCTCGACAGACGGGCGACAAGCTTCTTCCAATGTGGGAGGGGCGCGGTGGGCCGGCCCACCGTTTTTGAGGTGAGCGCGCTTTACCTTGAGCTTGTGCTCGTGCTCCTTGTTGACGCAAGCGAGCAGCTGAGCCTTGCGGCGGTTCAGCGCGTCGATGAGGGCGTCGCACTGCGCCACCAGACAGGCCTCGAACTCCACGCCGTTCTCCTGCGGGTGCCAACGCAAACACAAAAAGTGTGCAAGTTGTAAACAACAAAGCAATACAAGTTCCAGGAACTTTTTGTGGTTTCCAAGTGAGAGCTGTTCCTAATATTTGGGTAGAATCTTGTGATATTAAAAAAAATATATTTTTTTATTATTTTATTATTATTATCCAGCAGACGAAAGCACAGAGGGATTATCAATGCGATGGGATAATAACACCGCTTTTAACTGCTAATCCCGTTTGTCCGTCACCGCCGTGTGGCGTTCAGAGTCAGTGGGGAAACAAAGCACGAGTACCTGGATGTGCTGCACGGTGTTCCTGAGCTGCACCAGGAACTCTTTGGCCTCGGTGGCTCGGTCCGAGAGCCCGTTGAGAGCCTGAGACAGTTGACCCTGGAGCGCGACATTAAAAGCAGAGTAGCCGCTAATTAGCATTATCTTTCTTTTCCAATCAAAATCATTAAAAAAATAATAATAACACATCGGGATTCAATAAACCAGGCTGTCTTTCAAACGTAAAAAAATAAAAAAAATAAAAAAAGATTGAATAAACCAGACTTTCAGCTAAAAAACAACAAACAGGCTGCTTTTCTGCTAAATGAATCAAAATAAAAATGTTATATTATTGATTAAATAAACCCGGTTGCCTGTCAACTAAAATTAACAGACATAAATAAATAAATAAATAAATAAATAGAAATTGATGACATAAACTAGGCTGCTTTGCAACAGGAATACAAAAAAAAGAAAAAGAAAACGGGATTAAATCAACCTGATTTCTAAAAACAAAAACTAAAAATAGAATAATGATAATAAAATAAATACAATAATAAAATGAAAAAAAATAAATGAGCAATGATTAAATAAACCAGACTTTCAGCTAAAATAAAAAAATATTTATATAAAATAACATATTAATATACCAGGTTGCTTTTCAGCTATAATGAAACAATAAAAACAATATTATTGATAAAAGAACAAGAGAATAGGATTAAATAAACCAGGCTGCCTTGAAGTTAAAATCAATAGATAAACTAAATAATCATAATAAATAAAACAAGATTAAACAAACCAGGCTACAATAATACAAACAATGACAAAAAAATAAATAATAATAAACAAAATGGGGTTCAATGTATCGGGTTGCCTTTCACCTGAAAAAATAATAACAATCTATATATTATACATCGATTAAATAAACTAGGATGCCTTTAAACTCTATGACAAAAACTATAAAAATAAAACATAGTTAACTAAACCGTGAAGCCTCGCCACTAAAATCATAATAATAATTGAAATTAAAAATAGAATAAATTACGATTAAATAAACCAAGTTGCCTCTCGGCTAAAATTGGCTAATTATGAATATTACAAATATAAATTAGCATTTTATTTGACAACAACGTTGTACATATTTTAAATGACTATTCTAATGATACATTTTAATATTAAAAAAAAAAAAAAAAGAGAGAATTCTTACAAATGTGTGCCTGGTACTCACGTTTGGAACCAAGTCATTTTTTTGTTTTGTTTTGTTTTTTTCAACAAGGAAGCCAACAGTTCATCACTGCTGCTTCACTGTCAAAGGGGATGAAGGGGTTATGTGACAGGAAATCCCACACAAAAGTTCCTTTTTGAAGTAAAACAAAAATGGTGGACGGGTCGGGCGTTGCGGGGGTTCATGTATGTGCAGTGGGGGTTACGTGACCTTGTGGGAACCGCTCTCAGCCACATTGTATTGTTGTATTGTCGGAATGGAGGCGAACGCAAGCGGATACAGTTCGGAAAAAAAAAAAAAAGAAATCAGAAAATCGCTGACGTTTTGACGCGCCCGCGAGGGGTTATTAGCCTTTAACCCCGACGTTTGGCAACGCGATACTGCTGAATGCACAACTGAGAAAAGACGAAATGTGGAAAAACTATGCAAGCTTGGAACAATGTTATACGGCCATTTTGTGTGTTACAAGTCGATCACGGGATGGGAGTAAATACCTTTTCAGGCTCCCAATAATAAGCTTAACGGCGATTTGACTTGATTTGAGTCAATGCTAGCGTTTAGTCGCTGAGGATCCTATTAGCGAGGTATGCTAGCAACGGCAGCTAACGATTAAAAATACCAGCGCGACCTCGACTTAACTGTTGTGACCATCTTCCCGATGAAAACACGGTACAGAAAAATAAAAGTCAATATTAATAATAACAATAATAATAATGAGGAATTGCAGTGGGAAAATAAATAATAATGAAATAACTCTGGTGAAACTAATTCAAATGAAATCATAGAAAATCAAATGTAAATAAATAAATAAATAAGTAACTTAAAATATCTGAAATAACAAAAATTACATTCAATAAATGATTGATGTTGGCACCTGATGGTCAAATCAAGCATTCAAATAATACAAATACTAAAAAGTTCAAATCTGTAAAAAAAATAATAATAATAATAATAAACTAA